>NC_080855.1:28591537-28915628 GCF_030435755.1 Ochotona princeps | reverse complement strand
CTGGGAGTCTGAAGAGGTGTGAGACAGCACTCAAAAAGCTGCATTCACAGAGCTTGGAGTGGTCTTGGACCTACACACAGGGAGAGGGGTTATAGCTCAGCCCAGGAGATGGTTTTGGGGGATGAAATAGACTACTTGACCTGGGGTGAACCCACTTGCATCATGGGTTTTGAAAACAGAGGTTTGAGTTGTGGCTGTAGGAATTGCTGTGTGGGGTTGGAGATTGGAAGCTGAGATAAATGATTTCTCACACTTCTTCCTGTTCTGAGATCCTGTTTCACATCTGCTAAAAAGTAAGCCCTTCACTCACAAAGAGGTGTGGTTATTTGAAAAGCAGAGATACAGAGAGAATGTAAGAGATCTTCCATTTGCTGGTTCACTCCTAAAATAGCTGCATTTGGAGCTGGACCCATCTGAAGCCAGGCAATAGGAGCAGGGCCTCCCATGCGGGTGCAGAGGTCCAAAGACTTGAGTCATCTTCCTCTGCTTCCTCTGGTGCATTAGTAGGGAGCTGGATTGGAAGCAGAGCAGCCAGGATACAGATCAGAGCCCGTGTGGCTGAAGCTTCGCCTGGTATGTCACAGTATGCCAGCCCCATGGGTGGTTTCATAACAAGATCACACACAGGTGATCTCTGATATTAAACTTCTTCACTGGCTCTGGCAATGTTAGAATATCTGACATGGAACATTTTCAGTGGCCCTGAGCTGGTAACCGACACTATAGGTAGCTTTTCAATAGCACTCATGGATTCAATGCGTCATTAACCATCAGAAGCATTTTCCTACTCGGCTTAAAATTTCCAGGCTGGATAGCTCCAGTGGGGGTGCCTAGCAGGAGACATCTCAGCAGGCGAATTGTGAATGATGAAGCTATTTTGGCTTCCGTAAAGCTGGCAGTTTGGCAGGCCATGAAGCATCAGGCAAGAAACCTCTTTTGACACCTTACAAAATGTTTAGATGAATCAAATTTTAAGGCTGGCTCCTGCCTGGGGAGAAGGGAGCTTGCTGGAATATTTTACCATATCCAGCTTGGTCATAGAGGGTAATGTGTTTGCTTTTGTAGCAATTATCAGCATTGAGTCAGACAAGTTGTTGAACCGATATGTTTAATTGGTAGGAAAAAAAAGAGAGAGAATGCTCTAATTAGACTTTTAATAGATGGCTTCTGACAACAGACGCCACAGAGATGATTGATTTTTTCTTCTGAAATCTTGGGAGAGGGAAATCTCCTGCTTTCAGATTTGTTTGGAAGCGGTTTCGCCAAAGCCCCTTCAGTTAACATTTGGGCTTCAGCAAGCCTCTTGTGTGTGGAGTGTGTTTCAAATATTAATGCAGGTCTAAATCTATGTTCCCTCTCAGCTCAACCTTTTGCACTCAAAATTCATGAGTGTATATTGATTTAGGCAGCCTTCCCAGGGCCCTGGTACCACCGAGCTCTTTTGTTCAGTGTGAATATGCCCCAACTTATCAATTATTCACTTGCTAAATGAAAGCCATATAAATCTAGCATTCTGAACAACAACAACCAAAAAAAGTGCTGTTCTCTTCATCCCTGAAAAAATACGACAGCCACAAGGGCTGATCACCTAGCCAAAGAAATGCTTGATTTAGTAGGCATTAATTCCTGTGGGTTCTATTGTATTTTCTTTTCTTCTGTTGGAGACGCCAATGTGAGAAAGCCAGGGTAAGCCTACATTGGCACATATGCACATTGCACATTGTACACTGAGGAGAAAGAGGAAAGTAAAGCTACCCCCAAGATTTATTATAAAGGGAAACCCCAGGGACCATCCTGACATGGAGATCTATTTGCTACATCTTTATCACAGCTCACCTCTGTTCCCCTATCATGGTCATAGGCAAGTTGATGATGGCCATTAATATACATTTCATGGAAGTCCGAACTCTGGCTTCTGGAACCCTTATAAAGGGGATGGTGTTTAAGGCACTGCAGATGAAGCAGCTGAGCTATGGAGATGGAAAGTTGTTGGCTGAAAAAACTATCACCCAGAAGATGATAAGGTACAGATTAGAGCTCAGTTTGGTTTATGCAGAGAACATGCATTTAAAGGCATTGATAAATCCTTCCTCAGCCCAGTCAAGGTCACTTAACTAACTGGGGCCAAGTCTAAGGATTCTAAGTGGGGCTACCACTGTCTGAAATTCTCACTTGGTGTGCTTTGATGCCCCAAAGATGCTTCTGGAACTTTGCTTCTCCCTCAGCAAAGAGATATTCAGCATAAGATATTCCTGATTAAGACATTCCTTGTTGTGCTTGTCTACAAAATCAAAATTGACGTTGGCTTTACATGAAATTTACAAGGAACAAATTAGATAACAACAGTTATTTAAAGTCCTGAATAGGGTAGGGCATTGTAGCATAGTGGATTAAGCCACAGCTTGTCATGGTGGGATCCATAGCAGAGCATGCCAGTTCCAGTCCTAGCTGTTCCACTTCCAATCCAGCTTCCTGGTAATGCACCCGGGAAGGCACAGTATAGTCACACAAGTGCTTGGGCTTATGTCATTCGTGTGAGAGACCAGGATGGAACTCCAGGCTCCTGGCTTCAGCTTGGCTAAAGTGTGGCCATTGCAGCCATTTGAGGAATAAATCGGTAGATGGAAGATCTCTTAATCTCTCTCCATTTCTGTTGGTCTGCCTTTCAAGTAAGTAAATAAATCTTTAAAGTGTCAAACATACATCCAACCCACCACACATCTGATTTCATTGGCATTCCAATTTGCTTCCCTTCCTTTTTGTAACCTGAGTGGAAAAGGAAGCATTTCCGTGTCACAATAGTCACAGAAGGATTTGGAATTGTAAAGAGTTTCTAGCTAATTAACTTTGAGTTAATCAGATAATTCAATTAACCATTACACCCCCATTCCCCAAAGCAATTGGTTAATTGAAGTTTTATTTTATACAAAGACTTACAAGGCATCCTCTCATAACTGCAACTTATGAAAGAAATGGAAGCGAGAAAAGATTTCCTTCTAAGAAACAGAGGATATTATCTCCTTTCAGTCAACTTGCTCCTCAGCTAATGTCTTTAACTTCCCCTTCGTTTTTTTCCCAGGATCTTCATTTCTTCCATTTGCTGCCCTCTTGAGTCCTTTGGCTCAATTGTGGTCAATAGTAGGAACATGACTATAATTGGAACTTTATCCCATGCCCCATCCCTAAAGAGCTGGCCACCACCCACCATTCCTCTATCTGCGTGTTTCAGAGCAGTATAAGAGGGCCAATGCTCTTCCTACCCTGGTTCTCTCATGTCCTCAACTTACAACCCAACTACTGCTCTTGCACTTTTCTTTCCACCTAAGAAAGGCCAGATGAATCCAACAAAATGAACACAACCATGGGCTCATCCTCCATCCCAGTTTGCTTAGAGGAATTTTGATTTATGATCTCAAAACAGTTACCCATAAGCCCCTTTTATCCCCAGACTGTTTACATGATTCGTATGTTCCATGGTTCTCTGAGTTCATTTTGACATGAGGCCGGCCGCTCTATAGCAAATTTTTTTGTGCAGTGTGGGACAAAGAATTCAGTTTCTGTCATATCAGCTTGGCAGGTCAGGACTCAAATCCCAGCTTGGGGGTTAAAGGTCAGTTGGCATACCCAAATTCTAGCTTCTCTGCTTCTAATCTAGCTTCTTGCTAAGGTGATCCATGGAGGCACCAGGAGATAGTTCATATGATTGAGTTACAGTCCTCCTTTTGAAAGACCCAAATAGATTTCTAGTCTTTGGGCTTTGGTCTGACCCTGCATTGGATCTTAATAAAATTTAAAGAATGAATCAACAAATGGAAACTATTTCTTTCTCTCTCTTTCTCTCCCCTTCCCTTTCCCTCCCTCCCTCCCTCCCTCTCTTTCTCTCTTTCTCTCTCTCTCTCTCTCTCTCTCTCTCTCCCCATTACTCTGCCTTCAAATTAAATAAATAAGCTACCAAGACTAAGTAACATGATATCTGTGCAAATCAGCTTTTTGTCACTATCATGCAACACCTGAGACAAGCTCAAGTAGGCAGACACAAGAGGTTGAGAGACCTCACAGTTACAGATCTTCCAGGGTGTGGTAAATGCAGCCAGCTCAGTTCTGGCAGGGGCCCCATGGCAGGTGGCAAGAGGTTGTGTTTGGAGGACAATGTTTAGCTGTCAGATGTCAAACAAGAAACAAAGCACCAGAGGCCAAACTTGCTTCTTTCCTGTTAACCGTCCCCTAGCAATGTGAGGACCTTGTTTGTCCACTACAGGCCCTCTGCTCCCATTAAAAGTTCTGTCACTCCCCCAGTAACAACACCTTGGAAGCCAAGTCTGCGATTGTATGGACTCCAATCACAGCGATCAATTAGTTCTTCAATGTCATTCTCTTTTCTTGCTTTCTTATCTCTAGTCAAATAATTTTTTCCTTACCATTACTTAAATTCAAAACCACATATGTCTAATCCTAATTTGATCTTCAATCCTTCAATTACTTCCTTTTGAAATTTTTTATTTACCTATTTCCATGTTATTTGAAAGGCAGAGACACAGAGGGAATCTTCTACCTATTGGTCCAATGCCCCAAAGCCTGCAAAGACCAGGATGTGCCAGGCTGAAACCAGGAGCCCAGACTCCAATCCGGGTGTCTCACATGGATGACAAGGGCCAACACTCATTGCTTCTTAGGGCGCATTAACAGGAAGCTGAATTCAGAAGTAGAGCCAAGACTTGAACCCTGGCCCTCTGGTGTGGGATATGGGCCCAAACTATTCACTAATATCAACACCTTTATTCTCTTCCAACAAAAGCCCTCTCCTGCTTTGAAATATGATCAGTTCTGATACTCTGCTGGTTCTGCCCTCAGACCAGACAGTGTCTCCCTAAAAAGCCAAGGAACTTGACTGGACTATAAGATGCTGGACTCTATGTTTAGTATATGCTTGCAAAGAGGAAATCTCAACTGAATTTGAACTGTGGTTATGAAACAAGGTGGAGTAATCCACCATGGGGGGAGGGTGTGGGGAGGGGTAGGGAGAATCCCAGTACCTATGAAACTGTGTCACATAATACAATGTAATTAATGAATTTAAAAAAAGAAATATGATCAGTTCTTCCCACTCTTAAGGTAAATCACCTTAATTAAACCTGTGTTTCAGGCTCAGCCAGTACAGATTCTTATATACTGAGGAAGAATTTGGAAAAAAAATTCATGGAAAATGCACACAATCTTTTAATTTCATTTTTTCACAAGTTTTCAAAGCCCCTCTCCCACATGATTTAAATGAACATCTAGAAACTCCTCATGTTCTTGAATATACCTCACTTCCAATCCGAATCACCTGCCTCACTCATTGCAAATTATTTCACGTAAGTTCTCTCTTTATTTATATTCTCCTTCTACCCACTCTCTGACTCCTCATAACACACCTTCTAGAAAAACGTTGCCTTGCAATGTCTTCTCAGAGGTCCCCAAGGATACCCTGCAAAATCCCAACAATTTCATGGGTTCTCAATCTATTGGCTTCCTGTGGCACTTGGACCACTTGCTCATTCTTCAAAGTGAAAGTGGGAATGTTATTAATTATGCTTGAATTTTCTCAGCAAAGGACCATGATCACAGACATAGTAAATGGTCAGTGGGAAAGATCTGACCCATGACAACTGCTAATGATATCATAACATGGGATGCCAGGTGGCTGCAAATGGCAAATTGCAACCCTCACTTTCAAAAACTTGCAAATCCTCCAAACCGCACCCCCCAAAAGAAATCAGAGCATAACATGGATCCTAAAAGACATTCTAGAAAACATTGACAAAGATGGTGGTTTGTGAGAACTTAGGAAAACACAGTAATCCCTAAAATTCAGCTGAGGCTCCCGAAAAACAAACCATATCAGATTTCCCATAGTTCTCTTTTCATGACACTTCCACATGGGCTAATTATGAAAATGTCACAGCAGCGAGATCTTGCAAGCGGGAAAAGGCATTGGATGATGACTGTCATGATGCTATTGCCTAGGAATCTCGTTGCTAAAAAGTTTCTCATAGAGTTACCACGAAGCTTTTACGTTGAATGTTTGTGACAGTAACCTTGGTATCAGTGAAATTCTCACCCACATTTACAGGTGACCCAAAGGGGAAAGATTTAAAACAAAACAAAGGGACAGGACCTATAGATGTCTGAGGAGATGTGAAATACGGAATATTGAAATTACAGAATCTAATCATGTGTGATTTTAACACCCATATTTTTTTCCCAAAGACGTATTTATTTGTTTGTTTTTAAAAGTGACAGATAGAGCTCTTCCATCCATTGGTTCACTCTTGAAATGCCTATAATAGCCAAGACTGACCCAGGCCAAAGCCGGGAGCCCTCTGGTTTTCTCATGTGGGGTGACCAGGGACCAAATACTTGACTCATCTTCCCAAGTGCATTATCAGGGAACTGGTTCAAAAGCAGAGCAGCTAGGGCATAGATCCAGAGCTCTGATAAAGACAGACACCTGCGTCACAAACCCACCTCACCCAATGCCACTCAACCACCCACCCACCACTACCACTCTCCCTCTTCATTTCTGCAACTGACTCCACACTCGCAGAACCAATAGAGCAAAGCCAAGAAGCTGTGTATGGAAAAGCCTTGAGTTGTGGCTCTAACTATCAGCCAGGGTTGTCTTCCTCAAGAGGCAAAGAGAATCCACCCGAAAAGAAAACTCCTGAGGATATACAGAAAACCAGAGGCAAGAAGCAAACACTCTATTCCCGCCATGGAGCCATGGAGACATGAGTGGTTTCCAAAGGAAGCATGATTGCTGCACAGTTGGCAAGCCAAGGCAACGTTTTTTTGTCTCGGATCCCTAGAAGTAATTGTCTGACATCTGTCACCAACAGAACCCTGGCTGTCTCAACGCATTTCCTACTCCTGTAACAAAATGCCAGAGACTGGGTAATTCAGGAGAGAAGATATAGTTCTTGAAGTTTCAGAGACCAACAAGTCCAAGATCATGGGTGAATACACTCCATGAGGGCCTTCAGGTTACACTCTACTATGTCACAGGGCATCCCATGGCTAGCAAGTGAGAACAAAAGGGGGGAGGGGGGCTTGGGACTTGTTTTCTGATCAGGGACACACTCCCTTGTGATGAATCCTCTCTAGCATAACAGCTCTCATCCACCCCTGAGGGCCACACACTCCATACTGCTACCAAACTGCAACCTGAGTATGGGAGAGGACACTCCAGCCATAGCAAGGGTTGAAGTAAAAGTCCACACGGATAGAGTTTCTTTGTGGTCAGGCCCTGCCAGGAAATCTTGTCTTCTCTACATGGCCATCAATCTGAAGCCAGGAGCCTGCAACTTCTTCTGGACTCCTTCATGGGTGCAGGGACCTAAGGCCTTGGACCATCCTCTACTGCTTTCCCAGGTCATAAACAAGGAGCTGGATTAGGAGGGAACAGCCAGGACTCACATGGAATGTGGGTACCATGGGTGGAGGATTAGCATGCTACATCACCGTGCTGGCACCATATCATAGTTTTTCAACTGTTGTCCCCAGAGCAGCCATGACATCACTCGGAAACATGTTAGAAATGCAAACCCTTAGGCTTCATCCAGACCTGACAACCCAGACACCAGGGGAGTAGGGCCAGCGGTCTGTCTTTCAACAAAGTTTTCAAGAGACTGTGAATTTGCTCTGGTATGTGAGCCCAAAGTCTCCAGGTCCTTGAACCACTCTGCTCTGCCCAGAGCATGAGTGTGACAAGCCACGTACTGGAAGCACTGTGGACATTTGGAGTCAGAGCTCTGACCACACTCAGGCCCTTGGGCACAGTGCACCTGTGACTACAGAACCAACACAATGATTGAAGGTTTGGGGGAAAGCATCTTACAAAATTGGGAGTCAGGGGTCACCAGAGGAGAAGAAGAAAGGAAGCCCAGAATTACTCATCTCAGCTGCTAGGGTTCCCAGTCCCTGCTGCTGTTCTGGCTCCTGTCCTTCTAGATCAGAAGAGGAGCAGCATTTAAGACCCGCAACATCCTTTGATCTGGCTCTGTAAGGCAACTGCAGGGAGTAGGTGAAAGTCAATTTTAATCCTATAGCAGGCTGATTTTTAAGTTGCTCATTTCTATTTTTTCTCTTTTTTTAAGTTTATTTATTTCTCACATAAGTCAAAGTTGCAAATAAGGAGAAAGAGAGAGAGAGAGAGAGAGATCTTCCATTGACTAGTCATTCCCCATATGGCTACGATTGTCAATACTAGACCAGGCTGAAGCCAAGAGCTCCATCTGGGTCTCCCACATAGATGGGAATTAGTCAGAAGTGGAGCAGGAAAGGACACGGCCGCCTTGTTACCAGTGACAGGGATTTGGACTAAGTTGGTTAGAGGTGTGACCTGGACATCAGGATTGATTTTTCTTTATTTAAAAAAAGAAAAGTCTTAGTAACATGTGTCATCCTAACACCTACAGCTACAGAACTTAAAGGGTTAGGGCTAAGACCAGCCTTTTCTTTCAACACAGCTATCCACGGGCCTGCCACCTGTTCCTGTCCCTTCCATGGTCTCCATGAACACACCTTCTGTGCATAAAAACCATTCTCCAAAGCACCGAGCCCACTGCATCCCTAACATCCATGCATGGCATTGGATCACATGTGAAAGGCAAGACACTCACTACCCCTAGGTTCAGGAGCCCCTAAAGCCATGCTTCCCAACCCAAGTGAAGGGAGGCAGCTATCACACCCACATAAAAGGTCAATTCAATCTCCTGTCATTGAACACTCTCCCCACGTGCTGTGTGGTGTGCACAAACCAAATGACATGAGCTCCTGCCCCAGCTCTTTCAATCTCCCGGCTTTACAAGCCTGGATAACTACATCTTTCCAAGCCTCAGTTCCTCACCTATGAAATGGAAACAGGCAAGTTTCCTGCAGTTGAATGACAAATCACCACACACGTGACAGCTCAAGGTGGGACCCATTCATTGGCTTGTAGTTCTGAAGGTCTAAGTCCTGATGGCTGACCCCTCTGCTCAGGATCTCCAAAAGCCAAGGCTTGCCAGTCACCTTCTGCAGCTCCAGTTCCTCTTCCAACCACACTCAGGTGGTTAGCAAGTTCAATGTCCTGCCATTCAGACCGAGAGCTTCGCCCTCCTCCCAGATCCCAGACAGCACTCCACTCTCAGCTGCTGCTTGGCATGTTCAAGATCTACCCATGTGGTCCCCTCCAGCTCTTAAGCCAGTGGAGAAATAGCCCTCACATTGGCTCCTCCCACACTTCACATCTTTGAATCCCTCTGTCTCTGATGCCCGTTCTAGATCGGTATTTGTTGTGGTTCTTGCGGTTGGATAAGACACATGCCAAACCTCTCCCTTCCTTAAAGCGCACCACATCAGATGACAGATCTACACAAAGAAGCAAAACTCATTGCCTTCACAGTCCTTGGAGTTTGCAGGATGCAGACACAAGGCAGCAATGATCCTGGATACACACCCCCTCTTAGAATAATGTCTACAACAACTTAGCTTACAGGATTCCTAAACTTTGAGCCACGGTCTTGACAACATGGCAAAAACTCAAGGTATTCAGGATCACTTTCCTTGGTGGCCCTAGGAATCTAAGATGTCCCTTTGCTAGTCCCCTCATGCTGACATCCACCCCCACCCACATCAGAGCTCACCACCGTCCACCCCATCCCAACGTGTCTCAGCTCTGTCAGCACCCAGCGGGCTCCGATAGGTTGCACACTAGACATGAGTGGAAATGTTTCTAGGAAGAATGGTCTTGCCTGACTCAGTATAGGGGATGGCGCTGACAGATCATGGTTTCCCTCTGATGCCTGCACAAGTGCAATGTGCATCCTGGAACTGCCAGTGTTAATAACACACCACAGTCCTGTCCTTTAAAAAGCTGGCTTCTACAGACAGACAAAGCAAAGCTCATGGCCCCCATCGCATATAATTCCCCTTAAGTAACAGTTGCCACATCAATATTTAGTGAAGAAGTTCTGTTTTGCTTTACCCCCTCTTCCTAAATTATTTACAGGAAGACATCAAAACACCTGCTGGGTCTAGCCTGATGAGTCTTTCTTTAAAAACTCTGGGCTGAGAAGCAAATAACCTAAATGTTACTTCTCACTCTGCAGCCAATTTTCAAAGGCAGCCTCAAGCAGTTCTCTCTCTCCCCGGACCTCAGTCCTTGTGGACTTCCTTCTGTGGATGGCACAGAGGGCACATGTGCTTCCCAGGGTTCCTTGAAGCTCTAGAACTCATAGGAAACACCTGCCAGAACTCTTACCTGAAGCCATCCTTCTATGAATTACACAAGTGCTAGCAGTTCACAGCATAGAATGCAATAACCCAATGTTGATTATAGTCTAGCTATTGCTGCCTACCCCCTTGTGTGCTGTCTCCCCATCTATGTGAGCCATCTCCCCGGGTGTGCGTCATCTCCCCATGTGTGCACTGTCTCGGCAACTGTGTGCTCTCCCTCCAGATATGTGACACTGGACACTGGGGTGCTGGAGGCTCTAGCTGTGGGAAGCTATGTCATTTCCCTCTTCAGGCAGGTATTTCACACATGCATTCTCCAGGCCACATAGTGTGCCAGACCCAGTGGTACAGGGATAGAGAACACATATTCTCTTGCCTTAGGATATCACAGCTGAGAACAAGCAAAGCCTGTAGCCTGTGAGTACAATACAGGTGTAGAGGATGTGCAGGGTGCATGGGTTAGAGGGGAAGGTGTGGAGAGAACAGAAAGCAACTGATTTGGGGTCTTGGGGAAAACTGACAAGCAGAAGACAACCGACCTTGAACCTTGAGGGATGATGACAAAGGCTCAGAGGACAGTAGGGACTGTTGCTCCAGGGAAACTTCCAGAACTTGGAGTAGCAAAAGGAGAAAGGTGAGAGAAGAGAGAGGTGGGCAACAGGCTGTGAGGTCTTGGACTAGTTTTGCACTTGCTGGGGAGGCCTGGTAAGCACTTTCGGAGGAGGAATAACAAGGGAATATTAGTGTTTTAGAAAAGTCAGCCACTACCTGCTGTGGTTCATGGCTGTGGAGAGCACCTGTCACCTCACAGACATCCTACTCTATCATGCCTTCAAAATCTGTGGCATAGGATATGAACAATGGCCCTGCAAATGGGGAACTCAGAATGTACCACATATGGCAGTGACATGTGTGGCTTGGAGGAAACAAGACTGACAAAGAGAGAGAGTCCAAGGGACTATTGCCATCTAAGATCTAAGAAAGATGGGGTATGAGAGAGAGCTCAGAACCAAACAGCAGCTGCACCACTTCGTCTATAACCCTTGCTACTCAGTCATGTCTAGATGCAATAAGTAACCTTTCGTATCCCAATGGACAAACAGCAGGGTAGCCATACCCCCAGGTCAGTCAAGCAGCAGAAAAAAATGCACTGGTTAATGAGTGACAGTGTGCTTGTCTCTTCTTTCTCTACAGATGCTGGTAGTGCCAAGTGCCCTACATGGACCTCTGGGGGCATGTGTGGAAATCCTCTGTCCCTGAACTGAAAGAAAGGACCCTTCATTGCTGAACACTTCCTGAGCTGGCAAATGCAAGGGACACCTGCAGGAACCCCAGCCCTAGGCCCAGCCACGAGAGGGAATCCTGCCAGTCCCCACACATGCATCCTACCCTGGTGTCTCCAAGCCCAGCAACCCCTCCATAGGGAACCCCTTTGTTGGATAGAGCCAAAGCCAAAAGCCTGAATCAAACCATAGACAAGAGCCAAGTTCACTTTCCCTCCAAGGAAATCAATGAAGAGGAATCTTAGAGCCTCCCAGGCTGGTAAGGCAACATCACCAAAAAATATCAATTATTCATGGCATAACACACATGCTTTCCACAGAACCACGCGATGATTGAAAGGCTGGCTAGGAAACCGATCACCCTAGAGCAATGCCCTACCCTCCTGGCAAGGATGCCATCACCTTGTGAAGTCCTTGGAGCCAAACACATGTTGGCTTGCATGCTGCGGTGGCAGACCTGTTGGTTCCAATGGGGGGAAGGTGGAAAGAGACCCCAGGAAAGTGTCCACTTGAAGGAAGTATGAGACTAAAACCAATAGAAGGAGAAACAGCATCTGAGAGTTATGGAGACCCGAAAAGGTGGTAGAAAATGAAGGTAAATGATCCTTTGTAATTCCATCTCAACCATCTCGGATTGGATCTCAAGACTTATCTTGTGTGAGCCACTATGACTAGAGAAATGTAATATTCTGACTGGTCAGGGCTTGGTCCACTACTACATTGAGTTGATCGTGGAGTTAATTACACCTTGAGGACATGGGCTAAGGAAGAGGTGGAGATGGCGGTTTTGGAGTAGAAAAATGAAGTACTGATACTCAGGGGAAAATGAACAGAGTCTATACAGCAGTGAAAACAAAACACAACAGACATATGAGCTCATTTCCATGCTGCTAATCTTCACCTTCTTCCATCTGAGCTCAAAAACTACTGTGCTTAGGTCATATCCAGTTCTATTGGAACATAGCCATGCTCATCCATGTATCACCGGTGGCTTTTTATGTGCCTTGATAGCAGATAATAGTTGCAGCAGGTGTATTATGGCTGTGAAAGTGAAGATATTTACAACATGATTCTTCTCAGAAAATGCTTTGTGGCTTTTGGCCCTGGCTTCAAATGACCACTGTAATATCTCCCCTTCGGCAATTCTGGTCATGTTCCTCTTTTCATTCCAATCTTCAATGGATCCCCATTTGTCCCAGGAGAAGCTCTAAACTCCTTGTCACAGCACTGCTCCTCCTGACAGTTACAAGTGTTCCTTTCCCACTATTTCAGTCAGCAGAGAATCTCACAGCCTGTTCTCGGAAGCTTCTGGAAGTCCCAGCAAAGACTGGTGAAATTTGCCTCTTATGCATTAAATCTCACGCCACCGGAAACAGCCAATCAGGTGTTGTTGTCCAAGAAGGAAAGAAGAAATAACTCTTGTTTTTAAAAGAGTTAGAATGAAGAGCTGTCGTCGTCTGAGTACATCCTTCACCCAAAAGCAAAGCATGCAAATGGGCCTTACTGTTTTGAAAGTCAGGATCAGCCAACAGAAGGCATCGAGCCCTTCTGTCTGAAATGAGACTCTTTTGGGTCCAGAAACTCTGAGGGAGGACAGTGTTTGCCAAGAGGAGATGGCAGCCTGTAGGCAAACCTATGCAGGATAGGGCTGGAGAGAGACAGAGAGGCATCCCAGCTGCTGATAAACTCCCCACCTGCCTGTAATAGCCAAGACTAGGCCAGAATTGGGGCCGGGGGCCAAGAACCCTAAAGACCAACTGCTGCTATGCTGCAACACAGGCCTAATAGCTTTTTTCTAAATGCTGGCTTAAAAGAAGCACAAGGGTCTATGGCCATGCCACCTGTATGCACCCGATCTCGGAAGCTAAGCAGGGTCAGGCCTGGTCAGTACTTGGATGAGAGAAGCACAAGGAACTTAGAGAACAAACCAAGATTTGCCCTGAATTTTGGGAGGGCCCATTAGATTCCCCTGCTCCCACCAATCTTTTTGCCTTTGGGTGGGAAAGCACAAGATCTTGGTCATTGTTTTGTGGTTTCAGATCACCTGTGGTAAGGACAGAGAGAGCTGGAGTGACAGGAAGGGCATCTTGACTTGCTCCAAAATCCATTCAGGCCACAGTTCAGTCAAGTGATGTCAACCTACCAGCAAAGAAAATAGGAAACGGTCCTCGTTTCACATGATGGGAAAGAGGAGAAGGAAGGGGGTTTTGTGGCTACTGTTTTGTATATGCAGAAACGGCTGAGCGCAACAGTGATGGGAGACATGGGGCTCCATGGAAAAGCAGCCTGGAGACCTGCAAAGTCAGGGATGGGTAGGAAATGGATTAGGAGAAAAAGGTGAAAGGTGAATGGTGACCACTTCCATGATAGGGGAAAGGGGCTGGCATAGGGTGCCAGCCTTCTTTGGAGCAACCTTCCTTCCCAGACTAGGCCAAGCCCCAGCTGGCTTCTCAGGTGATCAGAGCCTCAAGAACCAGAGACATTGCCTGCCCAACCTTGCCATTTTACCAAAGAGGAAACTGAGGCCCAAAGTGGATAAATGACCTCCCCAGCACCAAAGCCTGGGCATCATAATTCACAACCACCCACTCATTGTACCAAAGTGCATTTCTGCAGGAACAAGCAGCAGCAGGTCTTTAAGAATAGAGAGAAGCTACCACAGGCCACTTGAGCTGACTTGGATACACACACTCAGTGCCTTGGGCAGATGCAGAGAGGCCAGCTGCTCCATTAGCAGCCACAGAAGCTAGGCAGTGGTCCTGGGAGATGGCAATCCCGCCAACATTAGCCTGCTCCATGATCTGTGTCCCATCCTGTCTGCTGTCGTGTGACAGAATCCTGTTACACCAGCACTTTCACTACTCCATCAGGTGCAAGGAAGATGCTGAAACAGAACTAGGATGAATGAGGTGGCTGTCCAAATCCTGTGACTATTTTAAAGAAGTCTAATAATACAAAATAGTTTGTAACAGATTTATTTTATTTATTAGAAGAACAGAGTAACAGAGAGAGAGAAAGAGAGAGGATCTTCCATCTCCAAGCCCGGTTCACTCCTTAGATGACCACAACAGCCAGGCTTGGAGCAAGCCAAAACCAGAAGCCAGAACTCCCATATGGGTGGCAAAGACTCAAGCACTTGGGCCATCTTCTACTACTTTCCCAGGCACATTAGCAGGGATCTGGATGGAAAGTAGAACAGCCAGGACTGAAACAGGTGCTTGCATATGGAAGGATTCCAACAGTATGAATGCCAGAAAGGGACTGGATTCAAGCTCTCCTGATTTCTCAAACACCCCTTTTCAGATCCATTAAACTTATCATCAGATGGGATTTTTGGTTGCCCTTTGTTTCATTTCAGATAGTTACATTTAATGAAGTTAATTAAAGGCACATTTTAAAAGTCTCCCTCCAGCCTTTTGATTATAGCTATAAAATACACTGGAGTAACCTTTTCTACTTTGGTAATTACCGGTTTGTGAAATTGTAATTATTTCCCCTTTATGAATGACCACCTTTAAACAAAGTCTCCCTGGTCATTGTTACATGACTGGGCTTGATAACAGAAATTATACATCACAGCAGCCCTCTGGGATGGGTACTAAAAACACGTGTCATGACACGTTGTGTACAGTGACATGACACCTTAAATCAGTGAGCTCACTATTATCTGCCTGCGCTGGAATCCTGTGCTGCTACGTGTCTCAGCTGTGACATGTTCAGAGGCAGGCACCTGCAATATGTCCTTCATCCTTATATACCTGCTGCCAAGCCTAGGATGTGCTTGGTTCCTATGTCTTGGTTTGATAAGTGGTTGGGTAGAAATCAGAGATCCTGCTTGAAGCACTTCAATTGTTCTTTTGTGCAAACAGCACTTTCTCAGGCCAGCGTCATGACCCAGCACATCAGATGAGGGCTCCCCCGAGATACTGGCGCACAGTGTGGGTACCAGTTTGAGTCCTAGCTGCTCTAATCTAGCTCTCTGCTAATGGAATTGGAAAGGCACTAGAAGATGGCTCCAGTACTTGGGCCCCCTGTCACCCATGTGGGAGACCAGGATGGAGTTCCTGACTCCTGGCTTCAATCAGGTCCAGACCTGACTATTGTGGCCATTTGAATAATAAACCAGCAGATGAAAGAACTCACTCTCATTCTTCTCTCTGTCCTCTCCTCTTTCTCTCTTCTCTCTCTTTTTTCTAACGCTGCCTTCCAAATAGATAAATAAATTTTTTAAAACCTTGCATTTAAAAAAAACCAGGGCTGTCTCCTGCAAGTATCCTTTCTCTGCACAGGATTGGTGAATTTGTTCTCATTTCCTTTAAACCCATTCCAAAGGAAGCAATGGAAACAGCGGCGGTCTCTCAGTACAGCCTGCCCTTCCTCTCCAGTAGGTTTTACATCCACAGATTCAACCAAGCTCAGAACAGAAACATGCTTTTGGAAGAGTCTGGCTTCTGTTCTTTTTGTTACTCTTTAGGCAATGCAGCATAACTGTTTCATTAGCATTTACCTTGTGGTGACAGTACAAGTCATCCAGAGATGATTTGAGACATGTGGCAGGATGTGCATAGGTTACATGTAAATATCGCGTAGTTACACAAGGGACTTGGATTGTGGCATCCACAGAAGGTCCTGGGACTAATTCTCTCCAGAAACCAAGAGAAGATTGTAGCAGGACCACTGAAGAGTCACGGGGTCTCCTTTATACTGCTGTGTCTTTTGCAAGTTCTCACCAATAAATATATTTTCTTTACAATCTGAACACATTTGATAAAAGTATTTACAATGTTTTAATAGAGCAAAAATAACCTTTGAGAAAAATATGCAAAAAATTGCAACGAGTTGAAATGTCATTTTTCCTACCTTAATTTAAGTACTAGGCTCCCTCAAATTTATTCGAAATTCAAAGGAACACTCTATGGGAAGGGTCTTCTTAGAATCCTATCCATGAAACACATGAAATCTGTTCTGTTCATATTAATACAATTGTAAAGGATTGAAAAACAGAAAGTATCAGAAATAAAGATATGACAAAATGTTTAAAAGATAAGAAAAATACGCACACACATCTACTCCATACAAAGCATGTGAGTGAACTTGGTGTGACTGTCCTTGAAGTGGGAGTTGTCACTCACAAGCTCACTGCTGTCAGTGTCACCTTCAGCCCATCACAGAAGGACTCTGGTCCTGTTTTCTTTGTCTTTTTAAGTTAATTAGTTGGAGAAAGAGAGACAGGCAAACCAGCTTGACAGTCAACTCCCCAGATGCCTTCAATAAAGTCAAAGTTGGTATCCAAGCATGCAAACCAGGACTCTCATAAGATGGTGGAAATTTAATAGCTTGTGTTATCAATACTGCCTCATAGGGTGTTCATGGGCAGGAAGTTGGAGTCAGGAGCCAGAGCCTGGAGTCAAAACCAGATAACCCAAGATGGGATGCAGGCGTCTGAACTGTTAGGCTTAGAAACAAAATTAGAGTTATTGATCCTGGAATCTCCAAGGTCGCTTCTGCATCCCAAATTCTACGTCTGAATAACTTCCCCTGAGAAATCATGTGTATCATTACCAAAACTCAGAGCAAATTATCTGAGAATGCCAGAATGCATGGGCTCATCTCTAGGTGGGGTCAAGATAAGATTCAAGAAGAAAGTCATGTTGGGACTGGATGTAGAAGCATGTTAGGCTGCAGTGAGGACTAGGGGAAAAGAGCTGGGTGTATAGACAGCAAAGGCATGACCAAGAGCTAGAAAGGCAAGCTTAGGGAAAGTGCACTGGGCTACAAAGGAAGGAAGGAAGTAAAATGAGGAAAGAGAAGTAACAGTGTGCTGGTGAATCGGACATGGAACCTCGGCTAAGCCATAGCACCAAGCTATCAGATTAAATAAACTCTAGAGTTTGCTCTGAAGGGTTTTTTTTAATAGGAGATTAATATTTACATCTAACTGATTTGGAGTCAAGCAGATTGCCCTCCATGGTGTGGGCAAGCCTCATTCAATTCTTGAAAGCCCTCAAGAGAAGGGAGGGGCAGAAAAGACTGACATCTCGCTCAGCATAGGATAATCTGCTTCCAGATATCTTTGGGCTTGAGTGGCATCAGCTCTTCCCAGGGCCTCCCATCTGCAGCCTTCATAACCACAATCCCTTAAAATAAATATGATATATGATAGACAGGTGATTGACACGTTGACGCATAATAGGAATGACAGATATGAGATGATTGATAGCTAGAAGATGACCATAGATGATAGTCAATGGAGATAGAGATAGAAAATTTGAGCAGACAAATGGAGGTAGACATGCGCATACACACATACACAAGGATGTTGGAGTAAGTCTGTAGGAAATGTTAAAGAATGTTTATTTGGGTGCAGAATGCTCTTGAAAGCCACACATGTGAGAGCTCTTCAAAAATGTTACTTAAAAAACTGCACATAGACTTGCAAAAATTCTACTCAGGGCTGGTATTTCTCCACCTGCAAGCATCCCCTTGGGCATCCCCTTTGGGCACTGGTTCATGCCCTAGTTGCTGCACTTTTAATCCAGCTCCCTACTTATGGCCTAGGAAAGCAGTGGAGGATGGCTCAAGTCCTTGGGCCCCTGCACTCAGGTGGGAGACCTGGGAGAAGCACCTGGCTCCCAGCTTCATAGTGGCTCAATTTCAGTTGTTGTGGAGTGAACCAATAGGTTGAAAGCCCCTCTCTGTTGCTCTTTCTTTCTGTAAATCTGCCTTTCAAATAAAAATAAATAAATCTTTTTAAAAAATAAGCAAAAATGTTTGCATGTAAATAAATACCTTTGAACTACATTTCCACAAACTTTTTGAAGGACCCCTGTCCACCACGTAACTCAGATGATTCTGTTAGATCTTTGGCCAAATTCAGACTGCCTGTACTGAAAGCATCCAACAGCCCAAGGTACAGCAAATGTCCCTCGTCCAGCAACATGAGGACTGACACCCCAACACAGGCAACAAGTGGATGAAAGCATTGAATGGTATAAAGATCTCTAAGTTCACCAGAAAAACTGTTTCAACTTAAAACTAGTTGTTTATGCAGTCACTCTTTGGGCACCTGCTCACTCCCTGGCCCACCACCTGATTTCCAAATCCGTCGCTTTGTCTACTTGAAATGCAACAAGAGCTCAAAGCATCTAAAGCCAGAAGCCTGCTGGATTTATAGAATCGCTCCCGAAATCTTGAACTGGCTTCGCCCGCACCCAATTTGACAGCAGTTGTTAAGCAATTTGCCTTTATTAAGCCTTTCCCAGGCATTCAACTTAATTTTCCTAGAAATGACAACTCTATTACTCTCAAGCTCACATTCCATTACTGGCACAATATTTACCTAATCCTGTAATTGCCATAGAAAGATATTTGCATGAACAGGTTTGGGGACAAGTATAGTTGACTCTTGATCAGCCTGCTGTTTCCCTGATTGGAACAGCTGTGAACATCAGTGGAATGAAGACATTGGCCAGAGGGAAAGGAGGGCACAGGTGGGCAGAGCAGGATAGAGAAGTGAGACCGGGTGGGAACCATGCTGGGCTAGGAGCTGCTTTAGCCACTGGCTTCTGGCAGGGGTCTGATGTGTGGCATTTGCCTATTTCCGTGGTGTCCATATACCCAATATAACATCACTACATGGATAGTTGTGAAATGCAGTTTACACACAGCTCTTGTAACCAGTGCTGACCAACTCCAGTACAGCCTAACTTTAAAAAAAAAAAACTCAGACTAGGTAAATGTGTAAGGAAAGAATTTTGTGTAAGTTCTGGCACTGGAGGCGGATGAGTCTAATAAGATGGTACCCACGTCCACCCTCCCTCTATGAGGTCTTCTGTTTGCTTCCACTCATGGCAAGAAGTATCAGGGCATGTGAGATGCAAAACATGAGGAGCAGCATCACCTGCTAACCACCTGCTCTTGGGGTAATAACCCAGTCCTGCAAGAGAGCGCTCACTCATTCCTGAAGGAATTATCCCACTCCTCCATGAACAGCATGAGTGCCCTGAATGCATCTTAAAAGTACCACCACCCCTCAATACCATTACATCAGGAATCCAATGCTGAAATGTGAGTTTTGCAGACAATAAATCATATTCAAACCCTAGCACGGGGGAGGGGAGGAGGTGTCGTGGCACGCTGAGTGAAATTGCTGCTTACAAGGCTGGCATCCTTTATTGGAGCTCTAGTCCAAGTCCCCACCACTCCACCTTTGATCCAGCTCCCTGCTAATGTGCCTGGGAATGTAGGGAGAGATGGCCTGGATGCTTGGGCTCCTGTCATACATATGGGAGACCTGCATGGAGCTCCTGGTTCCTGGTTTTAGATTGGTCCTGCCCTAGGTGTTGAGGACATTTAGGGAATGAACTTGCAAATGAAAGGTCTCTATTTCTCTCTTTGGGTATATTTGTGTCTAATTTTGCCTTTCAAGAAAATAATCATTTTTTAATGAAACATGGCCCTGCTTAAGAGCAAACTTTTGGCCAAGAAAGCACTGTCTGAGCTACCTCTGAAAAATCTCACTTAGAACCATGAGAAGCACCCAAGAGTGGCTCAACAATTTGAGCAAATTGCCCAAACCAGCATCTTCCTGGCTCAGGACTCCTCTGAGCACGACTGGGGAAAGTGAAGCTGTTTGCAAAGGATCTCGGACATGAGGAAAGCATAGCCTTTTGGAGTGCCTTGGGCTGGGAGGGGCTTGAACTTCATGAAGACTCTGGAGCCAAGTTTCTGGCTATCCAACTGGCCATTTCTCTATCAGAATCCTTTGGAGCTCAGCTTAAATGGTTTCTTCCTCCAATCCGATCCCCTACATTCCTCGATTTGGGTTCCCATCAGGTTTCTGCCATGATAACTCAGGAGAGCTCAGTCTCTGTTCTGTGATGGGCTTTAACTATTTGGAGGAAGAGAGGGGAGGGTCATCGGCTTTCACCGAAGTCCAGTGCTTTAACCTCACCCAACTAAACACCACCATAGAAACATCCAGAATGAAATTTATGTGAAGAAAATGATGTTTAGATGAAGCTTGGACACTTGACACATAAATGGACACGTTTATATAGATATGTTTATTTCTGTAACACACAGCAACAGCTTTAAGAGCAGAAATTGGATCTATTTATCCCACTTGTGTGATATGACCCAAATAAACAAGGGATATATGAATGCATGAATGAATGACAGCTCTGTCAAGACACTTCCTGCAGTAAAACACTAGGAGTCCCCACACTGCACCTGCCATATCAGACTCCTTCCCAAGCATCTTGGTGATATTTTGGTCATTCTTACCCCTGCCCATTCCCAGGTATAAACTTTGATATCACCATTTGGTCTTCCTCTTAGCTTCTGAGTGACACAAGAGGTCATGGATCAAAAGCTAACACTGTGGAAACAGAGGCCAGTTCCTGGAGCTTAAACGCGTTTCTTCTTACTAAAACCCTTTCATCCCATTGGCACAAATACAACAGGCATTAACAAGGTTTTCAAAACCATTTTTGAGGTGCTGGTATGTAAAGATAATCACAACTCTCACTCTAAAGGAACCTTGTAGACAAGCAAGACAAGTAAACAAATAATTTCCAAAAGCTTTACAAGGTATCATGCTGAGAGTGCTGTGAAATTAGAATAAAGGAATCTTTAACTCTGTTGAGTATATTAGGGTTCTCTAGAGAAATTGAATGAAGATGATATAATACTGAGAGGAAGATTTATTTTTCTGAAACAGTTCACACAATTACAGAGACTGGCAAACCTAAAATACACAGAGTGAGGCTGTAGGCTGGAAAGGCACCAAAAGCTGATGTTTCGGATCAGGTTCAAAAGCACGCCTCCTTCTGGTTCTGACCGGGTCCCTCTGGGTCCCGCTGATGCCTTCAGTTGATCAAGTGTGACCATTTGTATTTAGCAAGGGAAGATCTTTATTCAGAATCCACTAATTGAAATGCTAATCTCCTGCAGCCTGACCCAGTTGACACATACATAAGGGATGCAGAAGTCACAATAAACAGCAGGTGAGATCTGAGCTAAACCTCGGTGAAGGGCTTGGAATGGGGGTAAAAGAGAAGATGACAAACTCACAAATAGGAAAAGAGGAGAGAGAAGAGAGGTATCCCAGTGGGAGGCAATGGGCAAGCGTTCAACCAGATATGCTGAGAAAATGAGGGACCTGGGGGAATCTGGGAGCCTATTTCAGGCACTTCTGATGGGAGTTGTGGCAACCCAAGAAGTTTCTCAGCCTCCATGGCCCCTGGCCAGGCTGCAATCCTCTGTCAGCTTCATGCTTGGTGGCCAGACAGCTTGCTGTCACCTCTTTTGGGTGGAATGACAGTCACTGAGGGATTTTCTTAATCTTTCTGCAGCATCCAAGACTACAAAATCTGTACCATGGGCTCAAAGTCATGCATGAACAGGAGGTGACATAGCCCACAGTTTCTGATACCCTGGAAACTAAAGCCAAGCTGTGCTTCTAATTGTGCAGCCTGGGAGCTCAACTCTGAAATCCCACCGACTGCTCATTTAGCTCTGAACATGATGCCTTGGGAATAAAGACTGGCTGTCCCAGAAACAGGAACAGAGGAGCTAGAGGAGCTAGTTCTTGTGAGGCAAACCAGGATTTGTGGAAGAGGACGTGTATTCATTGTCCTATCAGGACAAAGCTTTGCAAATCAGGCAGCTTGAGCAAATGGAAAGAGGATGACATTCAGATCGGATAGACTAGATGTCCAAAGCCAAGGTGCTAGTGATAAAACAGAGATATTCGAAGTCCAAGAAGTTCATTTTCTTTGAAGATTATGGGACAGACATTTCTGTAGCCTTTCCTTGGCTATTTTTCAGAGGATAGTTATATGTTGGATTAGGACCATCATATCAAGCTCTCTTTTTAAAGATTGCTGGATTGATTGGAAAGGCAGATGACTAACACACTTCCTCAAGGGCCCCACACATGAATTCACTCACATATGTTCCTGGGAGTCCATGTTAGGACATGTAGCTCTAAAGCTTGCAAGTGTATGATTACTGATGTGAACAGAAACCTGTGGTGATGTAAAGTTACACTAGCTGCATTAGTTTCTTGCTGCTACTGAAATAAACCACAACAAATTCCATGAATACAATCAACAGATTTATTCTCTCACAGACATGGAGGTCAGTAGTAGGAGACTTCTCTGATGGGGTGAAAACCAAAATGTACATGAACTATGTCACTCCCAATTGTTTCAGGGGGAAATCTGTCTGTTTGCCTTTTTTCAGGTAGCCTGCATGTCTTGGTTTGGGGCCTCATTCCTTAAACTTCAAAACTTCAGACTTTGGCTTCAATATCCTATCTTCTTGGACTCTGATCTTGCTGCCTCCTTCTTAAAAGGACCTTGTGGTTACAATGGGCCCTTCTAGGTGACCCAGGAGACCTTTCCCACCCAACTCAAAGCCCCAATCTTGCTCATATCTGAAAAGTTCCTTTGTCCAGGTGAGGCAGCCCTTGAAGATCACAACTCTGTCTCCTACACCTGCTGAAAAATGACTTTCTATTCAGATCTCATCATCTTGCTAAACTAGGATCACAGGGGGCTGCCCACAGTTGATAAAGCAGAGATGTAAGAAGTGCCCACTCTACCCATTATCTGATGGTCCCACAGCTCAGAGGGAAAAAGGGAATTTAGGGACTCCGGTGACACAGGAGAAAACCCCTCCAACTGTCATCATGCATTTCCCTTAAGGCTTAAAAGGACACCTTCTAGTCCATCCTGGGCTGTGTCCAGAGCTATCAAGAGCTCTGGAAGGACCAGCCAAACCATTGCTTTTGCAGGCTTACAGCACAGCTGAGAACAGAAACCCCACTGGGGAGAAACAAGGGAGGAATCCCAAGAGATGTCCCCACGGCCTATCTGGGGCCAGGGGTGCACTAGCCGACTTAAGTCCCCGGAGGAACTTGGGAGGAGCCTTCCATCTTGAAATCCTGATTCAGGGAGTTCAGGTTAGAGATAATAAAGACTCTGTACTTTTGAAAAATTTCCTGGGAGAGATAATCCGCTCAAAGGGAGAGTTCCTAAGAAGCTTATCAGGTGAGTTGTCTTTGAGCCTTAGCAGCTCACTCCAGCTGGCATCTCTACCTAGCATAAGCAGATGGTGGTGAAACCATGCAAAAGGATCCCAGCTCTCCCCTGGGGTCATCTGGATACCCTCCTGCCTCCCCTCCTTACATTGCCCACACTCATCAGTCACCTTCAATTACTCCATGGTGCCATCACTGTCCTAACTGGGGCCGAGTCTATCTCTCCCCTGAATGCCTCAGGAACTTCTGATCTCTGCCTGGAGCCATGTTCTTCCAAATGACACTTCCTCAACTAGAGTACTAAGTTAGTCCCGCAATAATGCAAGCATGATCCTGTGGCTCCACGAAAGGGAGTCTCATGGGTCACAGGAGGTGGCCCTGATTCTCTGCCAGGATTTCTAACTTTCTTCCTGCTCAGATCCCTGCTGCCTTGTCAGCCTCCTCTCTTCCCAGCATGCACTTGGCTCCATGCACACTACACTGCTTTCAGTAGGACTGCATGGACATAGATTAGACTTATGCTCAGAAATATCCATTCGCTCCCTTCCCCTGCCTTGAGAAGAAAACTCTTCTCCCCAGTAAGGGCTTGGCCACTGTTATGGTTGGAATGTGTTCCCCAAAAGTTCACAAGTTGCCAATTTAATCCACAAATGCCTATGTTAATCATATTTGGAGGTGGGGTCTCTGAAAAGCAACTGGGGTTCAAGAAGGTCATGAGAGTGGAATCCTCAGCCTGGGGTGGTAGTGGCTTTCTAAGAAAAGGAAGAGAAACTCCAGCCAGCAGCATGGATATCTCACCATGGGATATCCTTTACCATGTTACAGTCCAGCAGAGCAGCACTAACCGGAGACCAGTGCCATGCTCTTGGACTTCCTGTCTCCAGCAACATGAGCCAAATAAAGCCCTATTCCTTACAATCATCCTGCCCACAGTATCCAGTTAGAGCAATACAGCATTTTCAAAGAACAATCCTCCCTCCCTCCCTCTTCACCGTAGTCCCTGGGCTCATCTTGTTCACACATTGGAAATCTTGCACAGATCTATGTGGACCCTGCCAACTACACTTCTTTCATGGCCCTCCGACTTGGATGTGGCAACTCTCCCCTTCTCTCCCTTTGACCTTGCTCCAGGGCAAGGTTGTTGCCAATTGTCTGCCCTTCAGATGGAACAGCACTTGAGAAACCTAAGGGAAACAGAAATTGGAAAGGAAGTAAGATATAAATAAAGTGAGAGCTGGCCAGGCCTCAAAGGGGAAAAGAACAATGTGCTGGAAACTTTTGATCCAAATCATTTTGTATCCCATGCTGAAGCCATATTGATGTGGGTGATAGAGATGTGACTTCTCATTGGATAGGTTCCTAGGTCCCCCATTTTCTCACCTGTTGTTATTTGAAGGTGCCCCCCAAAGTTAATGTGTTGGAAATTCAATCCCTGAAGCAACAGTGTTGAGAGGTGGGGCCATTAAGATATGAATATTGTAGTTATCATGGGAGCGGATTATTTATCATGACAGTCAGTTGGTAATTAAGGGAGTTGGGATAGCTTTCATGGGACTGAGCTGGTTACCATAAGAATAGCTTAGCTACTAAGGGAGTTGGGTTGGTTATCATGAGAGTGGATTAGTTAGCATGAACGTTGGTTAGTTAGCATGGGAGTGGGTTCCTGATTAAAGGACGAGTTTGGCTCCCTTCTCTCTCTAACACATGTGTATTCTCTTTCTTCTGCTATGAGATGATACAGGACAAAGGCCCTTGCCAGATGCTGATGTCATGTTTTTGGACTTCCCAGGCTCCCCAATCATGAACTTCTACAATAGAAGATAGAAGAAGACACCACCACCTTATGTAGCTGAGAGTCATTCTGCCAGTAGCCTGCCAAGAAGCCAAGAAAGGAATGGCCAGTGAAGAAGCCGCCGGTTTGCTGAACTCCCTGCCCAGAAATTATTGTGCCGCTTCAGAGACGGACATGCCCTCCATGCCTGTCGGCCATAACAATCTGGAATTTAACGCATTCTTGACCAGAACCAACCTGCTCCCAAGATGCTTGGCCCTCTTTCCCATCAGCGCTGACTGTCAGAGCAATACAGAACAAAAAAGAACACTGATTCTGCCCCTTCAGGTACTTTTCCAGATGATTCTCTGCCAGGAGATTCAAAACCTGAGTTTGGATCCCAAAGCAGAACCTTTCTGGACTCGTCTCCCCACCTAGTAGCTGCTGGAGGTGCCTGGTTCCCAGGTTCTAGCCTCTTTCTAGGAACCAGTTCCACTAAGAAATCTCAGAAGCTTACACAACAACAGTGTTTGTCACAAGTCAGCCCAGACTGCCCCTCTCCTGTCCCCAAGATGCATGTTTACTTTGAGACTTTCCTTTTCCCTTCAAAGGTGTTTTAAATACCTATCCATCCTGGGCTCGGAGAGAGAGTACATGGTAACCATCTGCCCTGGCACCACCTCTTCCTTCTCTGTGAGCTCCAGGGCTGCCATCTTGACATGGACGGATGGTTTCTTCTCCCACTCTGGCTGATCCCCTCCCAGACCTGACCTCTGCCTGGATGAGTCACTCAACCCTGTGCTGCCCAGGGCTGAGCACCTGGAATCACTTCCATCACAGAAGGGCCTTGGCAAAGCTCTTGCTCCAGTCTTGGTTCCATTTTGTCTTTATTCACCAGTGAATATAAAGGGAAATAAGAAACAGATGCACCCAATACCTTTACATTTAACTCATCAGAAAGCTGTCCGGGAGGTGGAGGGTTGGGGTGGAGGGAGAAAGTCATAGGAGAGCCAGCAGAGTCTTTTGAAGACCCTTTGTTTGGGATGAGAGACCTGTGATTCTTTCCAGAAGTTTCCTGACAGATCATCTATTCATCTTTGCGCCATCTCCCCCTGCCTTCTGAATCAAGACCCCATCCCACTCCCAACTGATCAAGACCATCTGTCTCTGAAACAGTCATCATAATCCATCACATTGGTGTCTCTCTCCACTGAGTGCAGGAATATCAACCATGCTGTCAGAATCTTATGGAAACATGGTGAGAGAGGCAAGGACAATTACCTTTGCCAGTGGAGAGGAGAGGAGAATTCAGCTGGGATCAGATTCTAAATTCCTAATTCTAAGACCAATGTGATCTCCAACACAAACATGCATCAGAATCAGCTGACCTGGAAGAATGACCAAAATGTAGACTGTGGCGTCATGAGCCCGGAATAACAAGTCTGGAGTGGGTCCTAAGCATCTGCTTTCCATCCCGGAAGACACTCACGCTGACATCAGCTGCCCTAGATATACACCCAGGAATCCTCAATCCCCCAGAAGTGAACACAGCTGTCTTCTGAGCTGAGCAAACAGATAAAGGAGGCTTTCGTACCTTTGCCAAGAGCAGTCTGCAGGTCACGCACCCTGGGACCTGTCCTGCAACTATAAACCTTAGCTCCTTGCTTAGTTAAGTACCGCTTCCCTCCAACACCTTCCCCCACCGGAACCTTCTTAACCTCAGTTTGTTTTGCCTGCTAACAACTTTTGACATTTCCCTGCTATTACATCTGACACCTCAGAGGTAATGGGACTGAATATCACTCATAATTCATTGCTTCCTCGCAATGACTAGCACGCTTCTTAATGTTATCTCCAAGCGCGGAATCCCCACTGGGGCGATACTGCCTTTTTTGGCATCGTCAGTTAATTTGTTCATTTCCATGCACGTTACTGAAAGCACTCTGAGTCTTAATTAGTCCTCTTTAGCTGCTTTTCCCTGCAGCCCTGTGTCACAGAACCAAAGGCGCCGAAGTATAGTTGAGCAACAGGCCTAATTAACGGGCCTGTGATTGAAACTCTGCAAAGATGGAATCTACAGAAACCAGATGAGACTCAGTGTTAAAAACAGGGCAGGGAAGGGGCTGACACTGTGCCAGGCAAGGGGAATGGTGAGCTTACACAGTGCCAGGCAAGGGGTGTCGTAAATTTTGACTGGAAATGCAGGTCCATCAGATAGTTTCTGGGAAAACAGAACTAAAAGATCAAGTTTGTTTTGGTGAATAAAAACTTAATGCCACGTATGGCTTCTTTCTAGAAGCTTTTAGAAAGTTCCTTGTGTGTTGGATTTCAATAATTATTGTTATTGTTTGCTCCAAAAATAAGCTTATCTTTCAAGTCCATTTTCCATGAATTTGAAGTATCCACATATCTGAAATGGGACTGCCTGGAATATTCTTTCCTTCTAGAAACTTCAACTGATTCTGGAGGGGTCATCAATTGTACAATCTCCCATCCCCTTCTGAGGAATGAGAACCCTAGTCCAGCCATTTGCAGGGTACCTGCCTCTGCCCCTGGGGATTTGTTTAGGTGTGACTATAGAATTCTAGTTGGGCCAGATTGTCTGCTTGGTATAGTGGGGAGAATTACCTTGGGCTTCATGATCACAGGGTTGAAAGAACATGACTCTTTAACTGATCTTGGGCCTTTTTGCCCATGGTCTGGAAGAAGTACTTCTCTCACAAAACAGAAAAGGGTCGAAGTCCAGGTAAGAGGTGCAGGGAGAAGATAGAGCCCTGTGAAGTCTGAGTGCCAACCTTGTGATGTCACTGCTACTGTTACCCCTTGTAAGCACATCACACAAGCACTTCCTTAATTTGGTCATACCAGCTCCTTGTCATGAGCTTCACTCACCTTTCTTCAGCCTCAGTGCAGTCACTGGAACCTGTCCTTGAATTGGTTCCAACCGAGTCAAGAAGGAGTCTTTGAAGATCTTTTTTGTATCTTAATCCCTTTGTGACCCATTCCAAGGAACTGTGTTTCTGACTCTTTGAAACTTCTAAGACCACTTGCCTAAAGTGCCCTAGCCAGTTCTCTGTGACAGGATGTCAACCACAGATTGTCGCAGTCCTTTGGATGAGGGGGAGTACATGGCCAGCCCACCCAAGGGACATCTCCACCTAGCCTAAAGCTAAGGTGTTATAGGTCTTTATCCCAGATACATACCCTAGAAAATGTTTACTGGGCACATCTGAGAATGAAACAGATATGCTTGCATCCTCAGGGAGCTGATAGTCCAGTATAGGTTGCAGAAACTTCTGGAACATGAGTCTGTCCAAGGAACACAACTCCTCGCACTAACCCTCCCAAGTCAATGTGATCATGCTACACAGCCAAAGGGCAATGAATCACAAAAGGAATAAGGAAGAGCAGAAAATGAGCCCAGAGAATCTTCTCAAGTATTTTAGCAATAAGTAGGCACAAAAGTCGGCAGCAAAGCAGAAGACTAAAGTGAGATCATATAGGTATTCTGATTTTTTTCTTAAGAAAACAACTTAGAAATTTTTCGTTGGTGGGAAAAGCAGAGAAAGAGAAACTAAGAGGCTTGTCCACAGCAAGTAAGTGGACAAGATGGAATCTAGAGTAGGATTGAGACTATTCATCTCATCCTGGAAAAGGGACAAAAGAAGGAAGTGGGGAGTGGGGCTCAGATGGAGATGACATTGTCGAGAATTTGATAGAGCTTGCATCTGATGAGCTTTGCTTCCTCAATGAAATAAGCAAGCAAGAACATCTGTTGAGTAGAAAGGTGGAGATGATGGTTACATATGTTGGAGGAATGTCTGCACAGTTTCTCATCTGGAGTTTGGAGTGTGGACAACCTTTCTCTCCAGGGTCCAGCGCAATGTTGGGACCTCCACTATGCTCAGTAAGTGTTTGTGAATTGTACATTGTGTTGCATTGGATTGGAACTCTCTGAGGATCCTACGGTAAGCACACAAGTTCCAACAATTCTGCTGTCCTCTGGGACAGTGTTGTCCTCTGCCTACTACAATGTCACCCCTAGAATTCTAAAGATGCAAAGCCTGTTTGGTGAATGTGAGTCAATGCTGGACTTTCTTTTGCACTGAGACCTGAAGACTTGATTTGGAATTAGGCAACCTGGAAGCATGTTCTCTCAGCAGAGCAGCAAGGATGAGCATCCTTCTTCTCTATGTTATGGCGCAGCTTTGCCATTGCCAACCACAAGTATCACCAGACCAGAACAGCTGAAAGGTGTGGAAGGCTTGCATTGGAACAAACATCTCGAAATGTGGTTGCTGAGTTATGCAAGATTCAATTTTCAATGTTGGAGGAAACTCCACACTGCTTTTTCCATGATGGCTGTATCAAATTTCTTTTCCACTAACAGAATATAAGGATTCACTCTTCATACCTCAACAACATTTACCTTTTTGATAATGACCAATCAGAGAGGTGTGAAGTGATATCTCAGTGTGGTTTTGATTTTTTTATTCTCCTGATGATCAATACTGTTGAGCAACTTTTCTTAAACCTGCTGACAATTTGTATGTCCTCTTTGGAGAAAAAAAAGGTCTATTCGTGTCCTTTGCCCATTTTTTAATTGGGCTATTTGGCTACGTTACATTAAGTTTAATGGGCTCCCATATATTTTTATAGTAACCTCTTATCATATATATGGTTTGCAAATATTTTCTCCCATTCCTTAAACTGCCTTTGATTTTGTTCACTATTTGCTTGGCTGTACAGAAGTGATTTGTTTTGGTGTATTTTACTTGGTTATTTGTGGTTTGGTTGCTTGTATCTTTACTCAAATCAATGTCTAGGATCTGTTTTCCCAGGCTTTTACCAATTAATTTGTATGTATGAGGTAAGATAATGGTCTAGGAGCTGGCATAGTGGTACAGTGGGTAAATCTGCCACCTACAAATCAGGCTTCCCATATGGACTCCAGCTTGAGTACCAGTTGCTACATTTCCTATCCAGCACCCTGCTTGCAGCCTGGGAAGAGTAGAAGGTTCCCTGAAAGATCTGGGTCTCTACCACCTATGGGGGAGACCTGATTAAAGTTCCTAGGTCTTGGCTTCAACCTGACCCAGCACTGGTCATTTGTAGCTATGTGGGGAGTGAACCAGCAGATGGAACATTGATGTGTTGTCATCTTTTCAAAATAAATACATAAATATTTTCTAAAAAGATAAGGATCCAATTTCATTCTGTTGCATGTGAACATTCAATACTTTAAAAAAATAGATTGATTTATTAGTACTGGAAAGGCAGATTTATAGAGAGAATGGGAGACAGAGAGAAAGATCTTCCATCTGCTGGTTCACTCCCTAAATGTCCACAATGGCCAGAGCTTAGCTGATCCAAAGCCAAAGCCAAGAGCTTCCTCCAGGTCTTCCACATAGGTGCAGAATCTCAAGGCTTTGGGCCATCCTCTACAGCTTTCCCAGGCCACAAACAGGGAGCTGGATGGGAAGTGGAACCACCATGACATGAACCAGCACTTGCAAGGAGAGGAGTAGTCAGTAGGCCATCATGCCAGGCCCCAAACATGTAGTATTCTTAATACCATTTATCGATGAACATATTCTTTCATAGATGTATATTCTTCTCACCCTTGTCAAAGATTAATTATTTGCATATGAGGTTTATTTCACTCTAGTGGGTTCAATTTGTCCATATATCTACTTTATTTCAAGTATCAGACTCTTCTGATTACTATACTTGATTGCAATATATTTTGAAATCAGGAAGTGTGATATTCCATCTGTATTCTTTCTCAAGATTACTTTGGATAATCAGGATTTTTTGTAGTTCCCTATAAATTTTAAGACTGGAAATTTGATGGGAATTGCATTGAGTCTGTAAGTCCACTGCAGTAGTAGGGATAATTTATCATGTGTTCAATTTCTTTCAATCCCTTTTGTTTTCAATGTGCAAATCTTTCATGTCTCTGGCTGATTCTTTTTTCTAGGCATCTGTGTGACTGAGGAAATAGTCACTCAAAGGTAAAATGAAGTTTCCCTTTTTTTGACGAAATTTTAAACTATTCACACTTAAATATTTCTGGAATACTATAGAACATTCTATGGTGTTAGTAAAACCCCACTTGATGTCCAATAGTATAAATAAATAAATAATATAAATAATTAGCATCAGGCTGCCAAAAACAAAAAAAAGAGAGAGATCGAGTACAAGTTCAATGCTCATGGGCCAAGAAGACTATCATTGTAGTTTTTCCACCTGTTGCTTCAGCACCAAGGGCTTCAACTAGCAGTCAGCAGCATCTACCAGTCCCCAGGGGCCTATTAAAAACACATCATAGTGAGTGCACCCAAGCTTTCCAATGTGAGCTTGACAACCATCACTCTATGACTTCAATAGTTGCAGTGTAGTTCAAAATGTCCTTTTGCCCTCATCTTATTTGAAGACAGAGTTAGGGAGAGAGGGAGAGAGAGATAGGAAGACAGATAGATAGGAGAACAAGGAGGGAACTTAGAGCAAAGGTCCTGGAATGGAAAAGCATGGGCACAGGAACTTCCTAGCGCTCAAGCTTTGACACTAGCTCAAAGAAAGGTGTTTCTTCTCAAGTATGCTATTACTAATAATTATTAGTAGCTTCCTAGAACACGTTGTCTATTGATTAACTCCTCCTGGCATGCTAGCACCTAAATCACATCCTGTTTCAGACTCTCCTTCCTATACCTACATGATCTTTAACCTTTGAAAGTCTTTTGCTGTTGATAAACGTTGGCTATGGGACCATCACTCAGTAGTCTGTGTGTACGATTGTCGGCTCTGTGCGCCAAGTCCCCCACTGGACTGCGAGCAGTCGTAACAACAACCTTCCATCCACTGACTTACTCTCCCAAATACTCACAACAGCCAAGGCTGGAACAAGGAGCCTAGCAGTTAATACAGGTTTCTCAAGTGGGTAGCAAGAACCCAAGGACTTAAGCCTTCATTTGCTGCCACCCAGAATGGGCATAAATCGGAAGCTAGCTCAGGAGCTGAGCAGCCAACCTTAAGCAGGACATTCAGATGCCCATATTGCTTCCCAAGAGGTGATTTCACCACTACGCCAAGACTTGCCTCTAAAATGCCCTTTGATGTACTGTAACGATGTCAGGACTCAAACTCCAGAACTGGAAATCACATAGAAAGTAATAAAGCCCTAGGGGTCCATTGATGCAGGAGACACATGCTGGCCCCTGCACTCCTAGAGAACTCAGAACTGTGTTGTTTGTCACTGCCGAGCATCAAGTACAACCCACATGTCCATCCACTGTCAAGTGGATCACTCAGTGGCAGCACACACAACTGGAGCCACGGAATGAAATGAGCAGTGGACTGCAGAGAGGCAAGAGTGTGGATGTGTGGTGCAGAAGGAACACGAAGCAAAGCGAACAGACCCTGTGATTTTGGACTGTACGGAGGGCAAGACCACAATGAGATCAGACTCAGCCTTAGGAACGCAGGTTTAGGTAGTGAAAGCCTGAAACAAACCAAGCAAATGAGTTTTTTTTTTAATCACAGTCAAGGAGCTGTTGCCATAGGGAGACAGGTGTGGTTGGGAAGAGAGCCAAAGGAGGCACTGGGCGCTGGCAAAACTCCACCTCTTGACGGCAGCAATGGTTACACAGATGTCAGCTTTGTCATAATAAGTGAAGACATTGCAAACTTTTGTTTTGCTCATTTGGCTGTATGCAAGTTCTAGGCCACAGTACAGAAGTTGCAGGAACCCAGCTGGGTTAGCTCTGCCTGGGAACCTGCTTGTTTTCCTGGAATGCCCCTCTGTCTTTGTTCCTAATTTTGTTCTCAATGTGGCAGCATCTCCCCTTTCCAGCACCTGGGGTGGAGGAGAGGAGTATGTGGGACTTGAAGGAAGAAGGAAGCCACCAGCCTGCACTGGGCCCCATGCTCACAGTTAAATCCCATGAACACCCTGTCCACAGAAGCCCAGAACTCTTGCAAGGCCCACTGCACCTCCCCAACTCCCAACAGCAGATGGGCAAACCCTTGAAATCACCAAGTGGTGATGAGGGCTCAAAGACAGAGCCTGGGCTGCTGAGCAAGGCAAACCTGAATAGCAATGACCCTGTCCCACCCCTACGGATGGCATAGACTGTTGGAGCCCTTGCTGGGCTCCTGTTGTCAGCTGGGGAGATAAGCTCTCTATCTCCACTTACAGGGCAGGTTTTTTTTTTTTCTTTTATTAACACTATGTTTATTTATGCTTATCTGAAAGGCAGAGACACATAAAGAGAGGGGAGAGACAGCGCATGCTTCTATATGATAGTTTATTCCCCCAAATGCCTACAAGAGCCAGAGCTGAGCCAAATCAAATCCATGAGCCCAGATTCCATCCAGATCACCCACAGGGGAGGCAGAAACCCAAGTGCTTGAGCCATCACCTGCTGCCTACCAGGGTGTGTGCATCAGCGGGAAGCTAGATTCAAAGCAAAGTGAAGACTCAAACCCAAACACTCTGGTCCGGGATGAGAGCATCCCAAACGGCCATCTTTACTGTTTGGCGCCAGACCCCCACCCCTCACCGCCTGATTAGCACAGGCACAATTTACAACTTCAGACCTGGCTTATGCCGAACATTTTTCTCTTTCTAGAACTCAGGAAGACATTTACCTTCTGCTTTCAAAACATATGTTCAACAGTCATTGAAAACTTAATTCTGTGTTTAAATGACTTGAGGGCTTTTGCTGTCATTTCTCTCTGCCCTATTTGAGTACTTGCAGGTTCTGCACAATGAGACATGACGAGGAGACCTCACGCACGCACAGAGCCTGGGGAGGTGGGTGGTGCAGTTCCTGGGTCCCCACGTGCTAAGGGCCCCTCCCTGAGCATTCCCACAAACACGACAGCATCCTGCAGGACGACGACAACTCTTTTTCCCTGTACACCTGTCACGCGGCAGTGTTTCCTCACTGCACAAGAAAAGCCTGAGATAAACGTGGTTTTTGTTCTTTGCTCTGCTTTTTCTGGAGTGTTGCGTGGGTAATTACCGCTTTTTCCCTTCAAGAATTTCACCGGACGGTTCCTAGGTGTTGATCTGTTTTCCTTCTCTCTGCCTGCTGCCTGTTGAGCACGTTTGATCTCTGGATGTTAAGTCTTTCTCCGGCCCAGAAGTGCTCTCTTCTGATTTCTTTGAAGACAGCTCCTGGGCCTTCCTGGGCTCTGATCTCCAATTCGGTGGTGGTAATAAGAGTTTGCAGATCACTGAATCCCTGTCCCCTGGAGCGGGTCTCGCCTCTCTCAGCTCCCAGCGCTCATCACTTGGCCCTTTTTTGAACCATCGGCTCAAGCTTCCAGCCGCGCAGAAACGAGTTTCTTCCCATCCATCAATATTTGACCTATATCTCCTCCACCCTTGCAATTCACATAGAAAGACTTCTTTTCCATAAGTGCTAGGACTTCCAGAACAGTTCCTGTTCAACCTCTTGGGCAAACTTGGCCCACATGACCTCTGGCCTACAAGATACAGCCAATACCAGCCATCAGAAACTGGTCATGTTCTGCAGAAGCATCCAGAGGCCCAGTGTCTAGTGTTTAGTAGCTCCAGATGGCTTCTTTATCAGGACCAAGATGGGGAGGTCCCCGACCACTGACTGGTCACTCAAACATGTCATATAATTCTTTCTCCCACGACATGCAAGCAAATGATGAATACAAAAAGTTGACACTGCATGGATTCTAGATTGTTCTTGGAACACAATTGTTGGGTCTAGCCATTAGGAACTCCACCAGGATGTCTGAAAGCCACATCAGAGGCCCTGGCATCAATGACTAGCTCTACCTCCTCATGCCAGCTTCTTGCAGGTGCACACCCTGGGAGGCAGCAGCGATGATTCAAGGAGCTGGGTCCCTGCCACCCACATGGGAGACCCAGACTGAGATGCCAGGCTCCTGGTCCAGCTCTGGTTGTTGCATGCATTAAGAGATAGAGCCCAGGAATAGGGGTGCTTGCTTTCTTTCTCTCTCCAACTCTCAAATTTAAAAAAAAAAAAATAACTAATTAGATCCATCTCTTAATCATAATCACATTAGAGTGCTTTCAAGGAGCTGAAATTGCACCTGCCATGCCAAATACAGGAAAGGCTTAGGGGAAAGTCCAGTCTTAATTTACATCATTTGCTGAAACACCACACAATTGCCTCTTCAAGGCATTTGTTGTTAAGATTTTCCCAGTTACAGATTCCCAATCATTGCGCAAGCACACCAGTGTAATGACCAGAGCAAGTGCCAGGCTTTGCAAGTAGTGTTCTTTGGACACTTTGAAAGTTAATTTATTTTTTCACTGTTCTGCTGATTTGTGGCTGCATCTCATATCCTATTTGAGAAAGCCCAGCCTGTCAATGATAAAGATTTCTGCAACAGACATGGCCTTTGTGTCCCACGCTTGTCAATATAGACGCCCTCCCACTTACATTAGCACTTATCTAGCCATTCACATCTTGATAGATTTCCTTAAGCGCTCACCCACTCATGTGAAAAATCTCTCCTCTTGGTGAGGTTAGCCGGGTACTTTAGCCTGTGCACTCCCAGAAGGCAGAGCTAAAGACGTGGATTATGTGCAGGTATTTGATTTGGGGAAGTGATCCCAGGGAATGAGAGGTACAATCAGGGCAGTGACATTGCCAGGAGCCAATTCAACTGGGATGGTAAACAGGACCTGCCATAAGACCCTGAAATGTCAACCTCCAGAGAAGGGTCATCCAGACTGCACTGAAGAATCACTGATCACAGAAAGGAAAAGGCAGCACCAAATGCCAGCTGGCATCTTCCATAGGCAAGAATCGCCCGGTAGTATGCCAGGTCCCTCATATCTGCAGGATTCCCCCAAAAGCACAGGTCACTACACGGCTCAAGGGGGTCAAAGGAGATGCTTATGAGCAGGTGGTTACTGAAGACACATCAGACTGAAAACTGAAAAGCAGGCTGGGATGACACAGTTGAGAGCAAGAAGAGGAGCCAGCACGGTGGTGTAGCAAGCTAATCTTCCAAATGCAGTGTTGGCATCCCATATGGGTACAGATTTGTGTCCTGGTTGCCTCACTTCCCATTCAACACACTGCTTGTGGGCTGGAAAGTCAGCAGAGAAAGGCCCAAAGCCTTGGGACCCTGCACTCATGTGAAACACCCAGGGGAAGCTCCTGGCTCCTGGGTTCGCATCAGCTCAGCTCTAGCTATTGAAGCCATTTGGGGAATGAACCAGCAGATGGAAGATCTTCCTCTCTGTCTCTCCTTCTCTCTGTAAATCTACCTTTCAAGTAAAAATGAATGAATATTCAAAAGTAAGACAGCTAGAAGGGTCCTCTAGGTGCTGGTATTGCGGCTCACATGGCCATCTGTTCATGTTTCAGCTGCTGCACTTCTGATCCAGTTTCCTGCTGGTGGCCTGGGTAAATCAGCAGATCCAAATGTTCCAGGAAGAGCTAGAAGAAGCTCATGGCATCCGGCTTCTATCAGGCCCAGCCTTAACGATCGCAATTCTCTAGGGAGTAACCAGCAGCTGAAAGATCTCTTTCTCGGTGTCTCTTCTTCTCTCTGTGTAACTCTTCTAATTAAAAGAAATAAATAAATCTTCCTAAACAAGGGGAAAGAAAAGGAGTTCTCTACCCTGGATATCTTCGTGGAGTGAGTTTTCCGGGGAGCTTTTCTGTGTTTACTGTTATAACTAACAGGGCCAATGCTGGATAGCCACTAGCTACAAAACACATTCTGTGTATTGGGGAAGAGATAGAGGGCAGAGAAAGAGAGAAATTCTCCAGCTAATAAAATAGACGAATGGAGCATTTTCTACATAAACACCAATTTCATAGAAATAAAAATATTCTTCTGGACACTTGTACGTCTACAAACCTTTTCTGGATCTCACCGGGAACGTGGAAGGCAGGCATCATCTCCATTCCGCAGATTAGGAAGCGTGAGCTTCATACAGGACTTCTGCTACTTGTCATCATCACACTGAAAAAAGCAAGTCAGAGTCTGAGTGGGAGAGTAGGCACAGTGTGTGTGACTCAGAGGAGACTTGGGGTGGGAAGGGGTGCAGGGAAGATACTGAGGAAGTTGGGGTGAATGTGAATGGCTTTAGAGCTTGCTGGGCGGCACTGGAGACTCAGGGTCCCCCCAGGAAGGGGATGGGGTACTCTGGTTTGGATACAGCTTGAAGATGTCCCCAAAATTGCATGAGCTAGAGGTTTGGTCTCCACTGTGGTGGTGCTGAAGTAATGGAATCTTTCACAGTCAGGCCGGGGTGGCAAATTCCTGGCTCCTGGTTTTGGACCAGCCCAGGACTGGATGTTGTAGCCATCTGGAAACTCAACCAGTGGATTGAAGATTTCTCTCTCTATATATATATATCGTGTGTGTGTGTGTGTGTATCTCCCTCCTCTCCCCCAACTTCAACTTCCAAATCAATAAATAAGAAAAGCTCAACGACCACCAACTCCCAGCAACTTCCTCAGTTTCCCCGATCTGCTGCAGTCAGACTGTTATTGCCAGCTGTTAGGGACTCAACTCTGTTCCTGCAAACTTCCTGTACTGATGTCTTAGCCTCTGAGTGTCCCAGAATACCTGTGTTTGCAGATGGGGTTCCTAAAGAGTCAATGACATTAAAATGAAATCGTTAGAAGCAAACCAGGAGTCACAGACAGATCTGGGGTTGACAGGTGCTGATGCTGTAGCCCCTGTGAAGATGATCAGTAGAAGCTGAGGGTGGGGCCCAGCCTAGTAGTCTAGCATCTAAAGTCCTCACCTTGAAGCACCGGGATCCCATATGGGCTCCAGTTTGTGTCCTGGTATCGCCACTTCCCATCCAGCTCCCTGCTTGTGGCCTGGAAAAAGCAGTCAAGGACGGCCCAAAGCCTTGGAACCCTGCACCTGCATGGGAGATCCGGACTCCTGACTTCGAATCAGCTCAGCTCCGGCCATTGCAGCCACTTGGGGAATGAATTAGTGGACGGAAGATCTTCCTCTCTGTCTTTCCTCCTCTCTGTGTATCTGCTTTTCCAGTAAAAATAAATAATTCATGAAAAAAAAAAAGGAAAAAGAAAGCTAAGCACTAAGAGTCAGCCAACACTTGGAGTATGAGAAAATGAATCTCACCAAAGATGACCCCAAGTGGCCGGAAAGGCAGGACAAGTATCACAGGCCCTGTCTCCTGGGTCCATGATGCAGCATTCTGCCTTTGAACCGACACACCACCGAATGCAGACAACCTGCGGAGAAATAAAACTTCATTGCTGTTTTGAGGTTAGAGAAAGCATTGCCTTCACAGAATCACAGCATCACAGATGCAAGGATTTGTAAGATTTGGGAACTTGAACTCAAGTGATGCACCTTCCACTGTGCTGATCTGATTGGCACTGGGTCAAATTCACATTGCCCTACCCCGGGATCGAATGACACGGTCTGGGTAAGCACACAATGATTTCTTTCTGGAATCTCCTGCCCAGAGGAGCAACCTACCGCCTGAATAAATTGATTTTCAGAAATATCTTGGTCTGAGCTATAGAGATGTTTATTGGTTTACAGTCTTGATTTTTCTGAGCCAGGATTTCCCAGATCAATTTAATGAAGTCATGTTGACACACAGATGGGCTCAGTTCTTTGTCTGGATAGTTGAGCTCTGTGTATACCAGGGGTCACCATGGCCAACACCAGACCAGAGTACAGCCCTGCAGACAGGATGGGAGTTTCTTATAGACAGGAGCAAGTGTGTGTTTCAAGAACACAGGATGGCCAAAAGTTCCTTCCCATTCACCAGGCTTCGAACAAACCAGGCTGAAAGTTGAAAAGAGAGAATCACGTGGCTTTGCTGGAGAGAGCCAGCCTCCTTCAGTTGAGAGATGGGGCTGACATCCCAGTGACAAGTCCTGACCTGGGGTCTCTGGCAGGTCCCCCAGGCTTCACCAAGGGCTGTCAGAGACCCAAATACTGGTGGGGACTTCCCAAACTCTAAGCAGAAGTCAACGTGTCTGGTCAAGTGGGCTTTGAGCACAACAGCCCCTCTGTCAGGAGAGCCTCTTGTTATAAATGTGGACTCAGCAAGCAGTCAGACCCTGTGACTGCTACCCCTTCAGGATCACAGAGTGTAAAAATCTCTCTGCTTCTTTCCAGGGCTCCCAGGGGACATTCATGATGGTTCTAGGGTCTCCCACAGGGTTTGCCTCCAGGGAGAGACGTCCAAGCCTTCCCTCACCACTCCCCAGGAGTCAGCATCATTTTAACATTGACACTACTTTCACTCATCAGACTGCCCTCCAAATTAAGTTCCTTTCTTAAAGAGGAATCCCCAGTTTTGGAATCTGAACCTGCAAGACAGAAAGCTGGATTTTGAACGACGGAGAATTCACTCAGAAGCTACCTGGACTTAAAGCCTCACCTCTTAACTCACCCATCCTCAGCCATGAGGCTTAGGTTGGCATCCATCTCATCTCATCACCATTCCACTTTCATTGTAGGAGGAAAACACCTCTGACTTCAATCTAGTGAAGTCCCACAGCGAAGTCCCCAGCTGTCGTTTGGAAGGTGTTGATACAAGGTGAACCAGTGGATAGAAGATTGTGTCTGTCACTCCCACTCTCTGAAACTCTTTCAACTAAACTAAATAAATCTTTAAGGAAAAAAAAAAGAGAAAGAAAATGTTCACATCTTAGTTAGCTTGCATGTTGGAAAGATGCCCCCCATGGATTATTCTGGAAGAAACATCTTTCCTTTCCCAAAAGGAAAGGATACTGAATTCAGTCTCATATATGGAAACATGTAGTCCCAAGCAATTGCAACTGAAGTCAGAAGCTGATTGGTGCCTTGATTATCCCTGGGGCTAAAAGGTTTTTTTTAATGTAATAAATATACATTCTGTAATGCAGCAGCATTACCCAGAGCAGAACTAGCTTAGATAGAGATTTCTACCTACAAGTCAGCATGGAGCTGCTGACTCACCCCCAGAAGCACCTGCCTGGTTTGGAGCATGCCCTACAAGAACCTGGGCCACTCCCCACCTGCCATGCCCATCCCACCCCACCCCACCACACCTGCTCAGAAGACTCTCCATCCAATGGCTCCTTAGTCCTCCCTGGCATGCACACCTCCAGGAAGGAAGAAAGTGGGAACCGTGGCATGAGAGGTAATCTAGTAGGTGTTGGTGGATGTTGTCAGGCTGTTGTCAGGTAAACTGGATTCAGAGAGGAAAGATTCTGTCAATGTTGGAGCCAAAAAAAAAATGGTTTTATCCAAGGCCATTCCCATGGCTATGTCCCCTTTAGTCCAGCAGCCCAGAGCCTGTGTCACAGACCAAGGACTTAGGAGACCTGCATCGCAGTCCCAGCTCTCTTACCTCAAGCCTCTGGGAAACAGGTTGAGAAGACCCACCCTGGCTTCCCTTGTGGCTTTAGTCAACACACATATTAAAGGACATTTCTTTCCTTTCTGTCTGCTTCTTTTTTATCATGGATATGGTATAATTTAGTGAAGACAATATTTATACACTAAATAATATGACATCTGCATAATTGCTACGGTCTCTATAGCTACATAGATGTGTGTAAACTTCCACAAATTAAGGAAAATGTGATATTTATCTTTCTATGTCTGCCTTGTTTCAATTATCATAATGATCTCCAGTTCCATCCATTCTGGTGCATACATCCAGAGTTCATTGGTTCTGATGACCACAGCCAGGAGTCAGTCACTTCATCTGAGTATCCCATGTAAAAGGCAAGAATGCAAGTACTTGGGTCATGACCTGCTGCCTCCCGGGATGCTCTTTAAAAGGAAACTGAGCTGGAAGGCAGCAGGGAGTGGGGCACAACTCAGTCCTAGGCACTCTGATATGTGATAAGTAGTGGCTTAACCCACTGTATCACAATGAGTTTGTCTCAGTAACCAGCAAAATTCCAATGATAGGATAGAGTTTAAAATTCAGCTGAAATATCAAAGCCATGAATTCCAAGAAAAGACTAAGGGAGACTCATTCCAATCTGAAGAAGACCAAGATCAAGATGTCAGCAGGGTCCACTGTCTCTCAGAGGCCTGATGGGATAATCAACTCCTCATTTCTTCCAGTTTCTGGCACCTGCAGCACTCCTCAACTTCCAGCTGCATCACTCCAGTCCTTAATGTCAGCCTGTTTCAATCCCTCCCTCCTTTGTCATCATGCAGGCTTCCCCTCTGTGTGCACAAAGTCTTCCTTCACCACCTTCTCATAGAGACACACATTAATGGGGCTGGTGTTGTGGTGCAGAGGGTTAATTGGCTTCGTACCATGCCAGCATCGCAGATGAGCCTGGGTCCATGTCCCTATTGCTCCACTTCTGACCCAGCCCCCTGCTAAGGCACCTAGGACAGCAGGTGCATGTCCAAGTATTTTGGCCCCTGCCACCCATGTGGTAGACTTCCCTTTCATCACATAAAAATGAGATTCCAGGGAAATCTAGCCCTCTGTTCCTTTTTTTTTTCTTTTAGACCACTAGCAAGATCAGCAACCTGTCCCTCTCAGAGAGTCGGCCAACAACAACACAACACTGGATCTCACCCCTTCCCACTCTAAATGGGAAACTGGCAGAATGTTCTGGAACTTTCATTTTCCTATTGCAGTGAAACATAAAATGTGCTTTGGAACCTCTGGCCAACTAACAGGCAGCATCATTGCCTTTTATTAAAAACAAGGTCTTGTAGCCTTTAAATGGTACCAATAAATAAATAAACAAAATCTCTGGATAAGAGTACAAAATCAGAGAGGCAGAAATTGCACTGGACTCCGAGATGAAGGTGAAATAGGGGTATATTCTGGCTCAGGTGTGCAGGAAGCAGGTGGCAGGCCCAGAGCCTGGAACTGGATGGGGTGGCTGGTGAGGAAGAGCTTCTGTCCCACTGAAAACGTGCCAGGAAATTACCTTGGTTATCCTATTCACGCATGGGGAATCTTTGCTCCCCTTGAAAGCTGAGGCCTTCCTTCCCAATTCTACACACCTGCTCTCTCTTTACCACCTGCTCTCCTCACCCCAAGAACCAGAACCCACAGAGGTTTGTGAAGCTAGCTATAGCAGTTCCATGTTGCTAGCAGAAGCATCTGCAATAGCCCCATTTGTTAATGATCTAAAGAAGGTCTCAAAGCCCCAGAGAGATGTGGGTGGGGTCAGTGAGCAAGTCGCTGGGGCATTGGATGATGGACCACCCTCTCCCCTAGCAAGTCCATCCTCTTTCCTTGGATCTGAATGGACCATGGGAAACAGAGGAGGACAATGAGCAGATGCAGAACCATTGCAAATAGTGCCTAAGGTAGCAATCACAAGAAGGAACCTAGGCCAACACCATGCCCCCAAATCAGGTGGCATGTGGGGACAGGAGCTCAGTTGCATCCAGAAACAGCCTCACTTCTCTGGTTGCTATGGAAGTCAGAGCCCAGAAGCCTGAGGCCCAGACTCTAGGGATGGACTGCAACATACTAATAAATGCCAAGATGGAGATGGGGAGAGGAAGGAGGGGGCATGGAATGCATAATGCAGTTTATAAGATAATACAAAATTCCATGTGATACAATGTGTGTATGAATCATTTCACTTTACCATTAAATAGTTTTTAAGGAATGTCCAATAATGTTCATGTACTTGATTTCTGTTGCTTTCATATACTAATGCTTGATTTTAAATCCTTTGGAAGTAAAGCCTTCTGGGTCCTATAAATATCAATCCTGTGCTACTATCAAAACTTTTAAAGTCATGAGAATTAATAATTGTATAATCTAATGTATAACCCATATCCAACTTTCTCTAGTCATTCAAAATTGTCCCTACAAGATTAATAAAAATGTAATCAATTTCAAAAAAAAAAAAAAAAACAGACAATTGAGGACAATTACACTAATGATGCCTTTGTTCTTTCTCAAAATCTCAGATCCTAGAATCCATCCCTTGGCAAGATTAAGGATGCATGGGATAAATCCAGTTTGGGATGGTTCTTTGTAACGGCTGCCTAATCATCAGAAGAGCTTACACCGCAAAGGGAATCATCAGTGGGATAGCCACGGGATATTGGCACCATGTCAGCCAAGGCATCCTGCAAATCTCACCTGCGCTACACCTCCCTCCCTCCTGGGAGAAAGGGAAAAGACCTCCTGTACTCCCAGCTAGATTCTCCAATGACGCTTCCTAAACAAGGCCTCCTTGGCAAGAGGGCACAGCCTTGACTACAGTGGAATCTTCTGATGTCCTCACAGACAGGACAGCCCTGCCCTACTGTCCCTGCCTGGCCAGTGCTGATGCTTACGTTTAGAGCAAAGCTCCCTTGACCCTTAACCAGCTGCCCTCCCTAAGGTTTCTTGCTGTCAGTCCATCATCTGCTCTCACTGCTTGCATTCAGAGCTCAAATTCCTTTACCACTGGGTACCAACTTCTGAACTCCCACCACTCTTACATCCCACCCTATATTCCAAACCATGCAGAACTCAACTCCATTTCCCCAAATGCATGCCCCAGGAGTTGAGAGTCACAAGCTTTGAGCCTGCTTTTTCTTCTGCCTAAACATGCACCTAACCCTTTGGCCAACACTGATTGAACCTACAAGACCAAATTCTAACAGTAGTCACCTTAGGCTGCCCCTCCCTTGGGTCCCAATCTCACATCATCCATGCTTCTAGCTCAGCATCAATCCCTCTGGAATCTCAGATCACTCTCCGGTGTTACAAACTGATTCTTCGTTCATTCCAGAACTCTTCAAGCACAAGAGTATGGCTCATGTTTCTAATTTCTGTAAGAAACGCTATAGAGACAAGGTTCACTGTAAATCCCATCAAAGCATTTTTCGGAGAGATGGCCTTGGATGACATGTCACTTATCATGGGCTTCGTCACCCAGCTGAAAATAACATCTCTTGTGCTCTTGTTCTGGGAGCCACTTTCAGATTTCAGTGACATTTAGAAGGCCCCAAATCATTTGCTAAACGATAAAACCCCACGTCTACCTGACACTGCAATGTGTCTAGTGAAGTTGAGGAACTCAAAAGTAAAATGTTGTCTAAGAAACATTTTCATTCTAGAGTTCATATAAGCAAGCCATTTGAGTTTAAAAAGATGTGAGCTGTGCTTGGAAATGTCCATGTTCTGATCTCTCAGTGGGTTGTAATGAATTCGCTGAGTCATGATGAACATGTTGAAAGGCACGCAGCAGGGTGAGATAGGATGAGAATAAACAGCATGGCACAGCATAGAGCACAGCCTAGTGGGGAGCCAGCACTATGGTATAACAGGTTAAGCCTCTGCTTGAAACACTGGTATCCCATATCTAGGACCTGGTTACAGTGAGTGTCAAATCAGGATATGCGTCACATTAGTCACCAAACAGCACACAAGAGAACCAGGTGCAGGGTTGGATTCTGTGGGGGATGTGGGCCCAACCGTATGGACCTGCAAGTCCTGCTAGTTAGCTTAAAAGTTGGGATGATGATGGAATGAGTTGAGCGTGACCGTGGAACTCACTGATGCTAACCGGTACTGGTGTTGGGAACAAGCAGGCAGGCCACAACAACCAGAGCCTAGCTGGATCCAAAGTCAGGAGCCAGAAATTTTTTTTCTAGGTCTCCCACATGCACGCAGGGTCCCAAGAACTGGGGCCATTCTCCACTGCTTTTCCAGTCCATAGGCAGAGAGCTGGATCAGAAGTAGAGCAACCAGGACACAAACCAGCCCCCATGCGGGGGATATCAGTGCTGAAAAGGGAAGCTTAGCTTGCTATGCCACAACACCAGCCCCATGAATTTGCAACATTTCTTTTTTTTTTTTTTTTAAGATTTTTATTATTATTGGAAAGCCAGATATACAGAGAGGAGGAGAGACAGAGAGGAAGATCCGTCCGATGATTCACTCCCCAAGTGAGCCGCAACGAGCCGGTGCGCGCCAATCCGATGCCGGGAACCTGGAACCTCTTCCAGGTCTCCCACGCGGGTGCAGGGTCCCAAAGCTTTGGGCCGTCCTCAACTGCTTTCCCAGGCCACAAGCAGGGAGCTGGATGGGAAGTGGAGCTGCCGGGATTAGAACCGGCGCCCATATGGGATCCCGGGGCTTTCAAGGCGAGGACTTAAGCCGCTAGCCCACACCGCCGGGCCCAATTTGCAACATTTCTTAGCAAGGATTTGGTACAGTCATAGTGAGTAAGAGTCAGTTATCTCTAGCTTTCACTGCAGGCTCAAGACCCGACCCCAGCTGACATCTAAGTTGTCTGTAAATGTTCACATTGCCTACTAGTGAGGACATCCACCATTAGATCACTAGGTTGGAAACAGAAATGATGTCCCACCCAATCCAGCCAGTTCTCTCTCTATTCATTCCCCTAAACGACATCCAGATGCCATCCTCTGCGGGGACAGAGAGAGCACTGGTCCTTCAGTAGCCATTGCCCTGTCAGCGATAGCCCTGGAGCTACACAAAACCAGTCAGATAGAGTAACAGCTCCACATCCTGACTCCTCAGTATCCTGGCCCAAGCCTTCTCCTCTCCTGGCCTCCTTCTCCTCCTGGAAGCTTTCCCTGGAGGATGCATCTCCCCAGTCTTCCTCACCAGTTCATTGCCATCATACAAACACACTCTACTTCCTTACCTGTCATTGGAGTACCCCAAACTGAACACAGCACTCTAGTTCTGGTGTTCAAACTCAGGACCCAGGAGCCTCAGCCTCCTGAGTGCTGACCACCACATTTGTATCACGACCATCTGACGTCCCAGGAATTGCTGTGGCTGTTGACACTCATTGAGTTCCTCTAACTGAGCCTGGAGGAGTCAAAAAGTCTGTCCACGTTCTGTCCAGCTTCCCCACAGCTTTCAAAGCACAAATTCTTCTTGCTAATTCAATAGAGTCTGTGTTTTCTCTGCAGACCTTGCCAATGGAAAAAAATGTGATTTCCTGCAGCTTATCCACAGCAACAGAGTTCTGCCACAGCAAGGCAGTTCAATGATTCTGAGGTTCAGATAGTGGTTTTGCTTTGTTTTGCTGGGTTTTTGCTTGTTTCTGTTCTGTTTGGTTGCTAATAACTGGTCTTGTGGAACTTTCTCTTTGGTCCAAATGCCTTTATGATGTTGATTGACGTTCAGCTTCCTAAAACAGGAAGAAATTAGATAGTGAATGAGCCTACATCCACCCAGAGCCGTCCCCTTCATTACTCACTTCTGTGACTTAGGCAAATGGCTTGACTTTGATCTTTAGTTTTACTGCCTCAGTTTCCTTAACTGTCAATGACAGACAAACTGCCCAGTGGCTGTTGGAAGATTTGGAGGCAGTGGTGCATACAAAATACTCACTACAAGGCCTGGCATCTAGACAGTGTCCAACAGGTGAGTAACCATGCAGTCTCTTGGCCTAATTGGGGTCATTTCAACAGGGAGATGAGAAATTACATAGAGACACAGCACTAACTGTGATGGATGGCCCATCAGCCATGATGGTGATGTTGGCATTCTACATACCTGTACTCTCATTTACCAGTCTGCTAAACGAAGACTAAGAAGACCACATTACAGGATTGTTGAGGAGGTTAAAAGTAATCTACATAAATTGCCTACCATCAAGTGGTTACTCAATAAACAGCAGCCTTTACCTATTATTTGTGTGGTTTCCAGCCCCAAGTCCATTTCCAGGGTGAATGCCTTCTGACATTATAAATAGGGGAGACACCCCACTTCCCATAGCTTTGCACCCAAGAACAACTAATTACTAAGTGAAAACGAAGGACTAGCCATGCAATGAGTCAATCAGAGACGTTTCTCAGCTCTAGCTGATGAATATAAATGATTAGAAAATTAAAAAGCCATTAGGTTATTAAAAAATAGCTTCTAAGAACAATCGCTCAATAAATTATTTTCACGCTTAAAAATCCCAACTGGAAAGAATATAAATGGTAATACAGACCATCTGAAAAGTCAGTAACTAGATATAATGGTCAATTTCTCTGATATTATTGTCTAATTAAGCAATTTGGCTTTAGTTGAAATTGCATTTAACAGAGACACTGTAGTCTAAAAGTGATGTAGAACCAATTTCTTTTAAGCTAGAGAGGGAAAAAAATCAACATTTAACACAAGGAAGAACAGATTCTGATTTATATTTTATGCTCAGCTGGCTGGAATTCCTACGCGCTGCTCAAGAGTTTTAAAAGAAGCTGTCAGAGGGCCCGGTGGCGTGGCCTAGCGGCTAAAGTCCTCGCCTTGAAAGCCCCGGGATCCCATATGGGCGCCAGTTCTAATCCCGGCAGCTCCACTTCCCATCCAGCTCCTAGGAAAGCAGTTGAGGATGGCCCAATGCATTGGGACACTGCACCCGCGTGGGAGACCTGGAAGAGGTTCCAGGTTCCCGGCTTCGGATCGGCGCGTACCGGCCCATTGAGCCTCACTTGGGGAGTGAAACATCGGACGGAAGATCTTCCTCTCTGTCTCTCCTCCTCTGTGTATATCTGGCTATAATAAAATGAATAAATCCTTAAAAAAAAAGAAGCTGTCAGATGAGCAGGTGCACAGATGTACAGACCCCAGGTGTACAGACCCCAGCCTTCAGCAGGTGGCAGCCCTCTGCATGTTTGCTCTGGCTCCGTGGCCTCTTGCCAAGAAGTTGTGTGCTCTCTCTCAGCTCAGAGACTCCCAGGCTTTGGGAAGCTTTTAAAATTCCCAGTGCCCAAAGACCCAGCAAGTGACCATCACCAAGAATAAGATACAAGCTTCAGAATTTATTTTTAAAGCTCTCCAGGGAATCCTCATATGTGCATCACAGGTTGAGAGACACTATTCTGGAATGGTTCCTGAAGCATCTTTGAGAGCTAGTCAGGTGGTTCAAAAGTCTTGAAGAACATGACCTCATAGTTCTAGGCTTCAGGGCTATCAAAGGCCCTGTGGCCCAGCAGGCTCTCCCTCTATGGGCATGCACAGCGTGAAGGAGCTGCAGAAATGGCACCCAGTGTAAAAGCAACACAAGTATGGAAGATGAGCATTCTCTGTATTGAGAGCAAATGCACTTGCATGGGTTCGTGGCTTCCCATCACTGCCCCAAGTCCTCACCTCCTGCAGAAACCACAGCCTAACCCAGAACCAGAGACTGAGCTGGTGATCTGCATATGGAACACACATCCAGCATGGTCCTGGATGACCAGTCCATGACAATGACACCCTGTGCAACACTCCCCTGCCACTTCCCCACCTAATGCTCTACAACATGTTGATCTGTATGACCAATGGCGTAAGGCAGACCTGGCCAGGGTGTCACTTCCAAGGCCAGGTGCTAAGGAAGGAGCTGGCATTGTGGCATAGTGACTTGGGTTGTTCTCTGTGGTGCTGGCATTCTATATAGATACTGGTTCAAGTCTCATCTGCTCTACTTTTGATCCAGCTGCCTGTTGATCCATCTGGGAAGGCAGCAGAGGATGACCCAAATGCTTAGGTTTGTGCTGCCCAGATGGGAGGCCAAGATGGAGCTCCTGGCTCCCAGTTTCAACCTGAGCAGCTTTGACTATTGTGGCCATATGGGGAGTGAGCCAGCAAATGGAAGATTCTCTTAATATCTTTCTCTCTTTCTCCCTCTCTCTCTTTCTCTCTCCCCCTCTCTCTTCCTGTAACTGTCTTTCAAATAAACAAATATGTTTCTTAAAAGATAATATTAAGGACCCATTTAAGAGAGAAAGGACAGCCATTCATTAGCCCAACAAGTGTAAACCGGAACTACTCATGCATGCAGCAGGGTATTCTGTTGCCTCGCCTTATGCTGAGAACTGAGCAGGCCCAAGTGTGGAGAAGCAAAATACTGAGCAAAATTTGGATCCTTGAGTATATGGCACAACTTCTGGATTCATCAGCTCCAGGACCATCCTTTGGGAAATCAAAGAGCACGTTATGATATAAGCCAAGCAGAGTGAGAATTTTCTTTTACTTGCAGCCAGCAAAGTCGTGTGTGATTTGCCCTCCTGGGCTCTTGCTCTCCTGGGTTGCCTCATCTCAGCAAATATCACCAGTCCCTACCTCACACCCCATACTCACCACCTCCTGTAGCAATATGCACCAGCTCTCTCAATCTAAGCTGTCTTGAGTCCACTCATTTCTCTGCAGTTCCTCGGTGGTATGTCACAGGGTTTACATCATTCCTATCCTGGCTCATCTCCCTGTTTCTGCATTTATACACCTCCCAGCTATTCCCCATACAACTACCAGAAGTGATTCTCTAGAGCAGAGGTTATCTCATAAATTTCCAAACTTTCTCGTTTCATTTCACCCTTCGTGACTCGGTAATATTCTCAAGTGTCTAGACCAAAAGGAAGATCTAACCATCCTATTTGGTTATATCCAAGCAATTTCACACATATTTATGTTGTTGCAAGTTAGTAACTGTTGGAATATATACATAATATACACAGAAGTACACATAATATACAGGAAAAGAAAGCACCAATATGCCAGCATTAGTTCTGAAATAATAGCAATTACTTGCTAATGAGATGTATGCACCTGTTGGGCACTGCACAATTCCACAAATTCTGGGATCAGATTGGACTCTGCCACCCTCATTTCCTGATGCACGCTGATTTTTGCTTTTTATCGCAGCAACTGCCAACCCTAATGACAGGGTTAGATGTGTTTCCCTCGGGTCTAATCACACTGCTCAATTCTGCAGTGAATAATATTTACTTAATCCTACTATTGTAAATGCTGTCTTTTACTTCTAAGGTTTGGTTGGTTTTTTGGTGTCTTTTTTTTTAACAACCCATAATCAAAACCTGAATTGATTTCAGAAGAGACCGTATGAAAAACCCACTCACACAAAAGTGATGCGAGGTGGGAAGACGTGAAAGCATTTAGCATCTAATTTGTGGATCAAAAATTGGTTGTAGTGGAGTGTAGTCAGACCCGCCCTACCCACAGGAATCCCAGCCAAGCAGCCAATCAACTGAGGACTGAAAGTCTTTGGGGCAAGTGTTACATGCTAAACAAGTTTTCATAGTTATTCCTGATTCAATACAATGCAACAGCTATTTACATACCATGGACTCAACATTGGGTACTACAGGTAAGCAAGATTATTTCAAATACAAGCACACAAGAGGATTGTTGAAGTTAAATGAAAACCAAATACCATTTTACAGCCAGGACTTGAGCACAAGTGGATCTTGATACACATTAGGAGTTTTAGAACCAATTCCCCACGCAAACCGTGGCTGTATTTCATTCAAGGTTAGGGTATTACTCCTGAAAGTCAGTTGAGTGTGCATCCTGAATCGAAAGATGGAAGAGGCTAATTTTTCTTCATGCTCGTTCCTTTATATACAACAGGATTAACTCTTTTAAATAGGTGAAGGTTACATCTTATTCACAGCTATGTTTACTTGTTTTATTTTTTGAACTTTTTTTTTAATTTTATATTTTTATTTATTTTGAATTTCATGGTATAATCCCACAGGGTCTGAGATTTCCCCACCCCCTCTCCCGACTTGTTTTAATTTATTTGAAAGGCAGAGAGACAGAAAGAAAGAGATCTCCACTTCCCTGCCCATCCCCGGGGCTTCCAAAAGGCTACGATTCCCCTTCTAAATCTAGCCTAATTCTCATCATGGATCCCTATCCCACGCATAGCTAGTTCTGCTTCCTAGACTGAAACTCAGGCCAATCAAGAGAGATTAAATAAAGTCAACAAACTTCAGAAGCAGCGGGACCAGGGACAAAGGTTGTGGCACAGTTTAAGTCCCAGTTGCTCCACTTCAAATCCTGCTTATGTGAAAGAGGAGGGTGGGGGAGGGGAGGGGGGAGGAGAAGAAGAAGAAAAAGAAGAAGAATCCAGGTAGGCAAAAAAAAAATCCATGTTCAGCATCAAGAGTGAGAGTGGAAGTGTGAGCGGCCTCTACCCCTCTGGACTGCTCTCAGGGAAGCTCTATGTCGAGAGAGAGAGATTGAAGTCTTAACCATTGATCCCTCACAGTGACTTGATGTGTGGAAAGTCTTTACACAGAGAATCAAGATAGAATGAGGTCTTTAGGTGAGCTCTACTCTTATATCCTTAATAAGGGGTAAATTCGCACACAGAGGCAGACCACTTTAAGGGAAGGTGATACAGAAGACACACAAGAAAAAGATGGTCCCGTAACTAGAATGGTGCACTTGTAAGCTGAGGAGCACCCAGGATGAGAAGTAAATACCAGAGGTGGAGAGAAGCAAGGAAGAAGCCCCTATGTTTATGGCACTCTTTTTTTTTTTAACCTTAAAGGCATAGAGAAGGAGAGATACAGAGAGAGAGAGAGAGACAGAGATCCTCCATCCTCTAGTTCACTCCCCCAAATAGCCACAACAGCTAGAGCTGAACCAATCCAAAGCCAGGAGCCAGGTCTCCCACGTGGGTGCAGGGGTCCATGGACTTGGGCCATCCTCTGCTACTTATCCAGAGCATAAGCAAGGAGCTGGGTCAGACATGTAGCAGCAAGGATATGAACTCCACCCAAATGGGATCCAGGCACTACAAGGCTAATAATTAGCCTACTACACCACTGCACCAGCCCTTCTGGTCTCTTCTTGCCATCAACTTCATTCCTGCCCTGATCTCTAAGTGCATCCTGCAATGAGTTGTTCTTGTGATCTTCTTCTGGTCCAGGCACAAGAAAAGGGGCCACACACTAAGCGGAATGGCCACCATGGCTCAGCACTGGTGGTGGTACTCCTGGACATGGCAGACACAGATCAAAGACACCAAGACCACCCATACTCCAGTACTTCAACAGGATGCCCAGGTATTGTCCAGCTGAGAATACATCCCAGGCAGCAGCGACAACACTTTAGATTCGTGTGTTGCTGCAAGATGCACACTGAGCTGATGGACAGTAGGAAGATGTTCCTATCATTCTCAGGCTGAAAAATCAATCAGCCTGGACACAGAAGCGCTGCCCTGGAGACCAGGTTAAATGGAGCTAAGCCGGTACACATCTGACGGTCTGCCTATGTCCAAAGGGAAGGCTTAGGTTCACTTGACATCCAAGACCAAATCTATGGATCGCGAGGCAAAGTGTCTGCGCATGCAACTCAGATCCCGACACTGACGAATGGCAGCTGCATCGGGGCCGCGTGAATATTTGTCACTGTTCCTCTGCACTTCACCCAGTCGCTCGGAGCACAGAGTACAATTGCATTGCAGCAGGCTGAACGAGCCAAACGTGCGTAGACAGAGGACATCGCAAGGAACGCATGGAAGTGGAAGGGTCCTCAAGGCTTGACCATCCAAACTTCCCTCACATGCCGGGAGGGCATAATGCACAATGTTTTCTTCAAGTCATCACCTGTGCTGGTCCATTTGACTTCCGATGACAACATCCTACTATGAAACATCTGCACCCTCACCCAGCCCTGGGCCCACCAGTCTCTAATACTGTGATCTTAAGTGTCTTTTCAGCCTCATTGCCTCCAGTTTCCACTTTACTTTCCCTGCTTCCTTGTTGTTTTCTATTTTTTTTTTCTCTGTGGCTCCATCTTTAGTAAGGAGACGAGTGGGAAGAAGTGCTTGCAAAAAAAAAAAAAAAAAGCCGGGAGGTGGAGAGGAGGAAAACAGCCTTCTCCATCTGCTGGTGACACCAGGGGAAAAAAGATAAATAAAAACAAAAATCAAGAGGTTTCATTCCACTCCAGGGTTTGGTTTGTAGATGACAGTGCTCCTGGCCCCAGGCCAGTGAGTTCTGTGTCCTTGCCATGCTGAGCCAGATCTAATGGGGAAATTCAGACCCCAGCCTGGAATGGACTGGCTGCTCCCATTAGCATCAAACTGCTGGAAAATGACCCGGCCTCCTCTTGCGCATAAACAGGAAACTCAGCAAATCCCATCCAGAGAGACAGGAAAGAAGAGCCATTTGAGCAGCTAATGGTCCCTGCAACTGTGCAAGTCCTGAGAGCTGTATAGATAAACAAGACACATGACCAGCCTTGAGGATGCTACAGGTCTAGGAAAAGCCTTACAGGTAGGTAGGTCCCCACTGTGAGGACACAACCACACAGGGAGGATGACAACCTGTCACAACAGCTTGCTTGGAAGGGCTCTTGGGGATGAAAAGCAGGTAAAAGAAGACAGGAAGAGATGTTGGGCCCAAGGAACAGCACAAGGAAATGAAGAGGTCTCGACACAGTGTGAGGTGCTGGGGAAAAACCAGGGAATCAGAGATCCAAGGAATCTGAGTCAAGGAAGTTACAACAGACAGGCTTGGGAGAGAAGGACACCTGGATCCTGTATCCTAGTGTCTAATAAATCATCTTTCATGGGGAATTATTGTTTTAAACCCAGGTCCACGGGAACAGGGCCTAGAGCAATAACCAAGACAGTCCCTACCCTCGAGCATCCGTACCTAGGAAGGGAGAGCTGAGTCCGTGCAAAAGCACCTGGTGTCATTGATCCTGAACAAGAGGGGAGTCTTGGGAGTGACACTACTCCAGAGACTCAGGAGGGGGCAGGAGGGGAGAGAGAGGGGAGGGGGGATGGGGGCGGGAGAATGGGGAAAGAGATGGTGGGGAAGGAGGAGGATGAGAAGGAAGAGAGGGAGAGGGAAAAACAGAGAAGAAGGAGAGGAAAGGAGAGGGAGAGAGAGGAAAAAACTATCACCCCTCTTCCGGTTTACTCCCCTAAATGTCTGCAACAGCCAGAGCTGGGCTGATCCAAAATTGGGAGCCAGAAGCTTCACTTAGGTCTTCCACAACACAAGTCTGTTGGGTTTTGTTTGTTTGTTTGTTTTGTCTATTTATTAGTTTGTTTGAAAGGCAGAGAGACAAAGGGAGAGGTTATTTTCTGTCCTATGGTTCACTTCCAAAATAGTAGCCACAGTCAGGGCTATGCTAGGCTGAATTCAGAAACTGGGAACTCCATCCAGGTCTCTCACATGGATGCAGGGTCCCAAGCACTTGAGCCATTTTCCAATACTTTCCCAGGTGCATTAACAGGAAGATGGATCAGAAGCAGAGGCTCTCTGATATGGGGTCCAGGCAGACCAACCAGCTAAGGCTTAGCCCACTGCCCTCCGGTGCTTGCCCCTGCTTACATGTATGGAAGCATTGCATGGAACCCTCACATGCACACATCGGTTACATTTTAGACTCGGCCATTCCTTGTGGTAGGGGAACCCAGGAGGAGGAAGGCTAGGGAGAGCGAAGATGAGAAGGAGGAAAGCATAAAGCGAAGGTCAGTGAAGGGGGAGATTGGGCCCCCTACACCAGACACCCTCTGAAGCTTGGCCTGGATGGAAGGGGTGCCAAGCAAAAGGTGGCTCGGGCCAAAACAGGAATGGCAGTGTCAGCTCCACTCCTCACCGTCCTGCCTTTTCACCCAGGGAAGCCCATCCAACTGTGCACAAATGGGGAGGGATGGCTGTGAGGATCTCCCAGGATGAACAGGTTAATTTAAAAAAAAAAGCCATAATGCACATAAAGTCAGCTCCAGGCCATGCATGTGCAGAAGGCAGGCGGAGTGCATCCCATCCAGGACGTGAGCAATAGCCTCAGAGAAAGGGCCTATCCAGGGAAGGCAGGGTCAGCATAGAACCACGACGACCTTGCCCTATCCATTGAGAGTGACCCTCAGAGTCACCAGGATGTAATTCAGAATAGAACTGCAGGGCCCAGCTGCTCCTTCCTGTCTGACAGTATCAGCCATTGAGGTGGTCTCATAAGGAGAGAATGTCCCACATGGATCAGCTAAGATCATTCTATTGCCCCAAGTAGAAAACCCAACCCTAACTGGCTGAAAGAGCCAAGAGGGATGCCTTGACCAACATGATGGAGGGAATCCCAGGCAGAGGCGGCCTCGGACAATGGCAGAGGCAAACGCTCAGCCTGGTCTCATTGCATAACCCAGGAAGGCCCCTTGCACTGGGCTGGGTATCAGGAGCACAGAAAGAACTTAAAACACCACAGTTCCAGAACATGCACTATCTTAAAATTGCTTGAAAATCACAAAGAGAGCGTGAGCAATGATCTTCCATCTGCCCACCCCACCACGGCCAGAAGCAAGCCAAGTTGAAGGCAGGATCCATGAATTCCATCCTCGTTCTCCCAACATGATGGCAGGGACACACGTCCTTGAACCATCCTCTGCTGCCTTTTTTAGGAACATTAGCAGAGAGCTGCAAACAAAACCAAGGAGCTGGAATATCTCCCAACACTGCGACATGTGAGATACACACGTCCCAAATGGCAACTTCATCTGCTGTATCACACACACTGGCCCGATTTAATTCTGACTTGTCTGTTCTCCCAACAGCTGCGCCTATGCAGACATCTCCAATGGATTCCTTATCAAAGGGTTGGTGACAGTCTCTACTTCATGGGGTTGTTCTGAGCATTTGATAAACCCGTGTAACCAATGCTCTTGGGATGCGCAGTGAACCCCTTCTATGTGACCAAGGCTCTGGGGAAGAATGGTGAGTGGGTTGACCTCATGCACCAATTTCGATCGATGAGTAGGTCTGCAGCCTTGTGTGCAGAGAGATGTGAAGACCTAGGCTAAGCTCAACCTAGAGTACAGGAATCCATTGGAGGTGTCTGCAGAGGCACAGCTGTTGGGAGAAGCGACGAGTAAGAATTAAATAGGGCCAGTGTTTGGAAAGTCAGATATACAGAGAGGAGAAGAGGCAAAGAGGAAGATTTTCTGTCCATTGATTCACTCCCCAAGTGGCTGCAATGGCCAGAGCTGAGCCAAGCTGAAACCAGGAACCAGGAATTTCTTCTGTGTCTCCCATACAGGTGCAAGATCTCAAGGCTTTGGGCCATCCTTGACTGCTTTTCCAGGCCACAAGCAGGGAGCTGGGTGGGAAGTGGAGCTGCCGGGATTAGAACTGGCGCCCATATGGGATCCCGGCACATGTAAGGCAAGGACTTTAACCTCTACGCTACAGCACCGAGGCCAACCTACTGATTTCTTGTAAAGATCTGTCTGTGTGCTTATGTATTTGAAAGGTGGAGTGACAGAAAGAGAAAGGCAGAGATATTTTCCATGCGCTGGTTCAATCTCTAAATCTTTGTAATGGCTGAGGCTGAGCCAAGCTGAAACCAGAAGCCAGGAGCTCCATCTGGGATTCCCAGGTGTGTAGCAGGAGTTCGGGGACTTGAGCCAACTTCTGCTGCTTTCCCAGGCCCATTAGCAAGGACAGAGGCAGAACAGCCAGAACCGGACCCAGCACTCTGATAGGGAATGATGCTGGGGTCACATGCAGCAGCTTAACTCACTGTACCACGATGCTGGCCCCAGTTCTCTGATCCTTTACAGCATCTCGGTATACCATGTTGTACCTGATAAATATGCACAGTTACCTGTTAGTCTAGGTGATGGCTCCAGAAGGTGATGACTCAACTACCAGGGACTCAAGGGGAAGACTTGGCTGAAGTTTCCCACTCCTGTCTCCAGGCTAACCAGAAGCACTGAGGAAATATGGAGAGTGAACACATGGGAGATTATGTGTGAGAGAAGGGTGTGTGTGTGTGTGTGTGTGCACGCGAGAGCTTTCAAATAAATCAAGTGAAATCCTTGTGAGAGTTGAAGTGGTGGTCTAGCAGGTGCAGCACCAGCATCCCATACAAGCACCAGTTCAACTCCTGGCTGCTCTGCCTCTGATCCTGCTAACGCGTCTGGGAAGGCAGAGTAGGATGGCCCAAGTCCTCGGACCTCTGCACCATATCCCAGCCTCAGCATCATAGAGCCTCTTGGGGCTGAGCAGAAGTGACCCCAGTAACCTCCCAAAATCAAGCGGGCACCCCCATCGAAGAAGCTTTGGGATGCTGAGTCTGCAGAAGATCCACTCCTGCAATGATGCTTTATCTGCCACCACAAAGGCACACCACCCCCAAGAACAAAAATCGTCATCAAAACAAACCCACAGAGACCACGTGTTCCTGTGAACCTCTGGAAGAACTCAAACTACCTTCCCAGAAGGATTTCGATAAGTAACCCCTCCCAATATTTCTAGGGACACCAGCCTCTTCAAACTTCCCACTCCCAACCACCACGAGACCACCACCTGGAGAACAGTATGGCCAAACTCAGCCCAAAACAGCTATGGAAGAGAACGACCCTCCTCCGTTTTCCTTTATATATAACAAAAGGGAGGAATTAAGGAGTGACTCGAGTATCAGCCCTGAGGATTGACGAGACCCCCACCATTCTAGCAGAGCCGCTTTGAATAGTCGCTTCCCTTAGATTTCAGTTCTCTTAAATTTTGGTTTCAGTGTCCCTTACGCTTTAGTTTCCCCTATATTTCGGTTTCAATTTCATTTACACGTCCAGTCTTGTTCCCTGACGGCTCCATCCTCCGATCTCTAGTGGCCCCAGATCCCTGGCCCCTCCTGCTGCCATGTCTTCCAATCCCTGCCTCCCTACACTCCGAGGGTGCAGAAGCAAGAGTGCCCTGCGTCTTGGGATGAAGCCAGGCTCACACCGAAATCCACTGACAACGGGCCATCCCAGGCGCTAAGATGCATCCAGCCTCAGAGTCAGGGACTCCAAGACAGGTGTGTGGGAGAAGGTATGGGCATCCCCCCTCCCTGTCTGCCTTCACAACTAACTAAATGCAACTCCTTCCCCCCCAGCAACACACACACACACACACACACACACACACACACACAGGAGATGCACAAACGCAGCCTGCCTCTTGAGTTGTGGTACACAACACCCCCCTTCTGGGTATACAAGCTGTGCCCGTGCCCGGTGCCAGCATTGCCATGGCAATGACTATGTGTTTGGTTTCTCCCCTCCCTCTCTTCTCACTCATCCTGGCACCAAAAAAAAAAAAGTTATCCTCACTTTATTTCATTTAGGGTCCATATGCCGCCACCACCATTTCTGATCAGAGAGGTTACAAATCACAGCGTATTTCTAAAGAACGAGTGGACTCTGGGCACTTCATGGGGCCACAGTCTGGTCCAGTTGTCGGGTAGCAGGTGCTAGCTTGCATTCCCCTCCCTTGAAGGGGACCTCTCCTCTCTGCTCTCCTGACGAATGCAATCCTGTCTGCCATTCCCTCGATGACTTCCTTTGCCTGGGGTAGACAGGTGGATTTACGCTCAAAGTCTACAGTGGGAAGCGAGATTAATTGAAGAAGAAAGGATTTGTTTGTTTGCTTTCTCGTGGCTGCTGAAGCTTCTTCGATAAAAGAAAAGAATCGATGGAAATCAAAATAAAGAGGAGGTGGGAATCAGGTTCTGACAGCCCCCTGCCCGCCCCCCAGGGCCGCAGTGCACCCATGGGTCTTTGATGACCCATCCGTGTAGCCTTTTGAGAGGTCAGTCACGGGGCTCTGCCCCCCTGTGTAGCGACAAGACAGATAGAAAGGAGTTTACGCTGGGATTTTGATAAATTTTGTCAATAACACACAAAGCAGGAGTCGGACAGCGTTATCGATTTAAACATTAAAATAACATGTACTTTCCTTGCATTTTCCCAAAGGTGATCATGTTTCTTATTTCTAATCTGGATGGAAATCGCAGAGACTCCCCCGCGAGCGCCTAGTGGTGATTACCAAAGATTAGTAATAACACATCTAATTAGTGTAGAAAGACATAAAAATCAATGGCAGCGTGGGATGCCGCTCTGACTGACAGCGCTCAGTGGAGAGCGCCTAGACATGCCTCCAGAGACAGGTTGGCAGCCCCTTCTCCACTCCAGCCCCTGGAGGGGAGGTTAGGGGGGAGGGAGGTCAGCTGACAGTGCCTGAGGAAGCCCCATGACCTGTCTGGGAGTTTCTGACCTCTTAGTGGTGGGATGAGGTGATAAAAAGAGGAAAGGGCCAGTTAAGCAATCTCCCCTCAGTCGCAGTTCTGCCTCTAAGGATCCTTCAGGAAACCAATACGGTAACAGGTGGCAAGATGGGTGGGGACGAGGGAGACTCCGCCACCCACCTTCAGAGCCCCTGAGCCACTGAGCAAGAGGGTCCTGCAACTGACAGGGGCCCCCTCGCTGGAGGAAATGTCGAGGGGTTCCATTGCTTTTGCACAAGCCCCCTTTTGTTGCTATGAGGAAATGCCTGTTTTACCAGTTTTACAGAAGAAAGAGGTCTGCTTTAGCTCAGAGGTTTGGAAGCCAGAAACCCAAACGGTCCTTGACTCAGGGCTATGGCTGGGAGGGCCATGGGGTGAGTTGTAACAGCAGTTACAGAAAGCAGAGGTCACATCTGGATAGAGGAAGCCAGACTCTACAACTAGCTCTTAGAGAACTCAGCCTTCTGCCACAGGCACTAGCCCTTTCATGGCCATGCCCTCGCTGTCTTAAGCACCTCTAGCTAGGGTACAGAAAGAGGTGAACTTGGACCTGGGCCTGCATGGACACAGAAGTGCAAAACGGTAGAGGCAGTGATGCCAGCATGCAAGGGGCAGCAGTCTGAATGCAAAGTGGGTAAGTGGGAGCGAGGCATGCGTGTATGTAGAAGAGTGGTTGACCCCTTACTCCAGCTCCACAGTCTTCCTCCAGGACAATTCAAGGACTGGTTGGTCAAGCCCAACAGATCGTCTTGTTGATTGAGTGCTTAACTGATTGATTTGAAAGGCAGAGGGGGCGGGAGAGATCATGACCTTCTGTCCATTTGGTTCACCCCCAAATGCCCACAGTGAAACCCACACACTCGGTCCACCTTCTGCTGCTTTCCCAGGCAGCTGGATTAGAAGCACAGCAGCAGGCACTCCAACCAGACCTCCCATATGGGATGCCAGTGTGGCAGACATCAGCTTAACATGCTGAGCCACCACACTGGGTCCCCATGTCCATTCTGTCTTTGGTTTAATCTTGCTGCTGCCTCTGCTGCTGCTACGCTTGGACCTATGGGTGCCTCATTTCCAGAAGCATCTTCTTGGCTCCCTCTGGGAGTCCTGGTTGACCCTGCATCTCTCAGCCTCCTGTTCCAGTGGACACCCAATGGCTCTGCCCCAAGCTCTCTGCAGTCTGCGTTCATCCCTGCAGGTGGCTTTGCTCAGCCCCATGCTGTGGCCTCAGCCTCACCGGCTGGCTACCCTGCCCAGAGCTCTGACCGTCAACCCCACCTGCCTCCGAGGTGCAGCCCCATCTCATCCATGGTTCATGGAAGCCTTATTGCCCAAAACCCAACAAGAGCTTTCTGCTGGCCTCCTTGCCTCTCCCAGTGACTCCCATGCAGCTGCAGGGCAGCCCCTGGAGACCAACATGGTCATGGCATCCTGTAACTCCCCAGAGCAAAACATCTCACTTGGCTCCCAAGATCCCACACGACCTGGCACTTGCCAGAACTCTGTAGCCTCAGCAATGGTCATGCCCCCTGCCCAAACATCACCATCCCTCCAGACCCAGCATTCCTTGCACTGCCATTCATATGTTCAGCTCTTCCCTTCATCCATGATTCTGTAAAACAGACTCTCTCGCAGCCCAGGCACTGGGACTCCTTCCACAGTCATCCACCCCAGGTTTGCTCTCTGGAAGCCACCAGACCAGCGGCAAAATGCCAAAGACCAAAGCAGAAAATAAGACAATAGAATAGCACTCGTGTGCTATACGGTCCTGTACGGGTGGACTTGGTGGGCAAGGTCTTCCCACTCTGTGCCTATGTCACCCCACCACCTGGAGACCAGACCCCTTGGCCCCAGCCTACAGGTCTGCAGCTCAGAGCTGCACCCTAGCCATCCCTTGCGGAAGAGCAGAGAACCCAGAAACCCCTTGAGGAAAAGCCAGTCCTTGAAGTACGCTGGAACTCAAACTTTTCCCCTCCTCTGCGAGAAGGCCCAGGGATCAGCCTGGAACTGCAACCCTCACCCAGAATTCCCTGCAGAGGGCTGCCCCTCCCCCAGGACAGCCTCTCCTGGAAGGGGGAAGGAGAGGAGGTGCTCTTGAATGAGCCTTCCAGAGTGTGCAGCCCAGAGGGAAGGCCCGTGTGCAGGATCCGGGGTGAGCCGGGACCTGGGAGGGGGCTGTCAGGGAGCGAAGCGCCACCCAAAGTCCTCCAGCCCAGCCGGGTGGGGCTCAGGCTCTGCAAGTCCCTAGAGTCCATCGACTGGGATCTGGACCTGCCAGGCCTGGGAGATTAAACAGGAGCGAGTGCCAACAGCGACATCATGTGGCTATGGGGAGACATTGCAGGTTCTGCTGAAATGGTACCAAATTCCACTTGGTGCTGAAATCCTTGAAAAAGCCTATGGGATGACCAGGGCTGAGCTGGGAGACGTTGAGTTCCTGGAAATACGGCACGTGGGCTCCTAAGTGGCTCTCCTGGAAGGTGAGACCCATGTAGTCATTTGTGCTTGGGGGAAGTGGCAAGGGGAGGCTGTTTTTAACCATGAGTTCAGACAATATTGAATGCGGCATCACAAGCCAAGCCTCTGCCTGCAGCACTGCTATCCCATTTGGACACTGGTTGAAGTCCGAGCTGCTGTTGTGCCTGGAAACGTAGCAGAGGATGGTTCAAGTACTTTGAACTCCTGCACCCACGTGGGAGACCTGGACGAAGCTGTTGGTTCCTGGCTTCAGGCTGGCCCGGCTCTGGCATTGTGGCCATTTGGGGAGTGAGCCAATAGATGAAAGATCATCTCTCCTTCCTTCTCACTCTGCAACTTCTTATTTATTTGAGAGTCAGAGTTATAGAGAGAGAGTAGCAGAGACAGGGGGGAGTGATCTTCCATCCACTGGTTCAGTTTCGAAATGGCAGCAATTGCCAGAGCTGGACCGATCCAAAGCCAGGAACCAGAAGCTTCATTGTGTAGGCAGGGGGTCCAACCACTTTCTCGGGTGCTTTAGCAGAGAGCTGGGTCAGAGGTGGAGCAGCCAGGACTCGAACCAGTGCACATATGGAATGCCAGCACTGCAGGCAACAGCTTTACCCATTCTACCACAGTGCCAGCCCCAATAAATAAATTTTTAAAAAGAGACTTTTAAGCAAACCTCTTTGTTTCTTGGGGTCTCTACATCCTCTTCTGTAAACACACACACCCAAAAAACGCTGAATTGGGGATCTCTTTAAAAGGATTAAGGAGATGACAAGGAAGAAGTGTTAGCCAGGTGCGGAACCTCTTGCCTGCATCCTCTGATTTAATTTACACCTCCTGACAGAGCAGTGCAGTGAGACGCCAGATTGCAGCCGGATGAGAGGGGAGCGTCCTTCGGGGCCAGGCCTGCAGCATAGACATCTCCCTTGGTTACTCAGAGGAAACAGGAGAGGAAGCACAGAAGAGCCATAACTCCCTAGCTGCACTCCGACGTTTCCTCTGTGCTACTCTCTGCACCCAGCAGTATTTCTTTTTGCAGGCAAGGGTTTGTGCTTTGAGAGCTTGCTAAATGCGTGGGGCGAGGGTTTGGCTTGTGCTTCTGGGTAGCCAGAGCATCCCAGTGCACCCTCCTTCTCCACCTCCCTGCCCACAGAAAACCCATGCGGTCCTCGTCTTTCTGAGGCCTTTGTCACCATGCGTGGAGGAAGCCATGTCACCATGTCACCAGCCCAGTATGCCCCATGTGAACCATACCAGCAAAAACCTCCTGATGAACAGAGGTCTCTGTGGAGGGCCTGTACCAAGCAGGAGCATCCTTCTCCCCGCCAAGTGCAAGGAGCAGTTGCACCTGCCGAGAACTCCAACATGGTGGATGTGCAGGAGGTTCTTGGCCAATCCAGGCCCAGGGGACTCAGGTCTGATCAACTCCAAAATGAGTCCTTATGCTGTGGTCTTAGGAAGCTATTTTAGGGTCACAGGCTTGAAAGCCATGTCTCGCCCACTTAGGTGGTCCTTTCGGTCCACCTACGATGCTCGCCTATCATCACCTGGAACCTCAGAGGATGCAGTATTGTGTTGTTGTATAACCAATGTCCTTGCAAGCCCCATAAAGGCCCATGATAGGGAGGGGCTCACTGTCTTGGTCCTGTGCTTTCTTGGCTCTTGCATTCATTCTTGCCTCCCCAGTCCCTGCTTGCTCTATGGCTTCCCAGGAAGTCTCCAAGGGCAGGTAGCCCCTGAGCATGGCCCCTGTGCGTTTGTATTCCTCACTGTCTGTTCACTCCTTGGACAAGTCAGCGAAGATGCAAATGCTAAGATGTTTTGCATTTCTAATGTGTGTACTTTTAAGAGTTTCAGGAGACGTGAGGCCTGGGAGTAATGGAATGAGGGCACAGAAGCCAGGGAAAGGTGAATGTTTGCAGCTTTGTAAGTGTGTCCAGGTTGCTCGCTGCATGTCTCCTAGGATGATTTATATTGCTGGGGAAGCTGGAGCAAAGGTCTTCAGTTTAACAAACTTCATGGTAAAGACCGTTTGTTCCTCTCAGGGATTCAATTCAGGCTGGATTGCCACGTGGACTTGTCATTTGCTAACTTCTAGTGGGCCCTGCCATCGCCAAATGTAGTTAATACATCCTAGACTTGTCCGGCATGATGCCTCTCGCATCCCACAACAATGAACCAACCTAGGGAGAACACTGGAAATGGGGAATTTCCAAGGCAGCTTAAGACACTTCTTCAACCCACACCCCATCCATGACGCTAGCTATACCAGTCTCACCCCAAATCCCAATCATGTAAAACAGCAATGAGCAGGTTACACTCATGGGTGCAGTAACTCAAAGTGGGGGAAAGTGAAAGAAGCAGAGCTCCATCCTCTGTTTCCAAGGAGACTCACACTTCTGTGTCCCTGGTACACACTTTCTCTTCCTCCCATGAAGAAATGGGAGGGTGAGGGTTAGGGTTAGCACCCACAGAAGGGGTGTTGACCCCACAGGTAGCAGAATCTCAGAACGGCAAGCACCCATGAGATCACTTAGTCCAAACAACTCAGCTTGCACAGAAGGGCAGGGAGCAGGTGGGTTGGCCTGAGAGAGAAAGGAAAGGTGGAGAAAGCTACCCATTCTAAGGCATGAGATCAAGGACTCAGGACAAGGACCTGGCTTGGATTAAGAAGGCAATGCTACTTCCTAGTCCTGGGAGGGCCGAGCAACCTGGGTGCAAGAGAAGCAAGGCTCATTCCTGGGGTTCCTGCCAAAGGGCTGGGAAGATGAATGAGGGACAAAAAGGCCACAAGAAGTCACTGGGAGCTTCTAAGGATGCACACGGCTGTGCCTTCTGCCCCGCCCAGGCCCAGGGGCTGGTTCTCCATCCAATGGTAGCTGCATGCACTCTTCAGAGATGCCCTACAGGGGCTGCCGAACGCACAGTGCCCTGTGCATGTTCCTGGCAGCCCCTTGTCCCTGTCCCTTCACCCCACTGGGACGCTGGTGTTCTTTGCTCTTCCTGGAATCTCCTGACTCAAGTATGTGATGCTTTCCCATCCGACCCTCCCAGATGGCTCCAATCCTGCCACCCTCTTGGAGCCCACTCAGCCCCCAGAGGACACACACACACACATTTGTCTACCAATTTGCTGGCCAGCTTGTAACTCCCCCTCCTCCTATGCTCCCAACTTCTCCAAACTTTGAGGGACACTTCTCAGACTCCCCACACATTCCTGTTCCATCCTCAGTTTTACTGTTGTTGTTGTTGTTGTTGTTACAGAGGCAGAGAGATGGACAAAGAGACTGCCCACTGGCTAGTACTTTCCAAATGCACAAATAGCCAGCAATGGTCTTGACGCAAGCCAGGAGCCAAGAACTCCAGCCAGGTCTCCCACACAGGTGGCAGGCACCCACCTATGCGATCCATCGCCTACTGCGTCCCAGGGTGTGCTTTAGCTGGAACCTGGAGTCAGGACCACTGCCAGGACTCAAACCAGGGCTCTCTAATAATAAAATACAAGTGATTTAAGCTACATCTTGAACCACCGGCCCAACAGCCACACCTACTCTGTTCTTGAAGCGACTAGAGAAGCAGTCACACTGTGAATGGGCAAAATAGATCCAGCCCTTCCTGCTGGCAGCTGGCCGATCCTCCTCCAGAGGGGGGTGTTGGAAAGAGAAAAGGGCTTCTTCCCAGAAGCTGGCAGCCTTGGGGAAAAGCATGAGTTCTGGATCCCATAAGTACTCTGTCCCAAGTCAACATACAGGACATGTTGAAGGGTGAGGGGAGCTGCAGCTGAGGGTTGGAAAGAAGCAAATGTTTCCCTCCAGAGAAAATCCAGGGCGGGACTCATTTTCTCCTGAGCTTTCCAAGTCAGTTTCCTTCAGTAGGCCTCCCAACATTCTTTATCATGATTCCCAAGACTTGCCCCCAGTATTCTCACATTGGTTTCCATTTCAGTATGAAACAGAAAGGGAAGACACCTTCTTCCTTGGGAGGACAACGTAGCAGGATTCCCATTTGCCAAGCATCCCACCCCCCTCCGGGGGAAGTGGGAGCATCACGGGAACCCTCAGATGTCTGCAGCTTACACAGAGGGGTGAGTGCAGCATCCCCAAAGCACTCCACAGGTGAGAAAAGCTCTGTGTCTAGTGCGGTATACATGATGCGGTAAATGTTCTGTAGATCTTGATGCAACGAAGGAAGGAATTTAAATGAAAATGGGACAGAAGCTTAACTAAACCAAGCCCCACTCCCCACTCCCTGCCTAAAGCCAAAGGGGTTGATCATCCCAGCTCTAGGAATTCATAACCTCAGGACTAGTGTTAACCTCAGGACAGCAGGTGTTCCCTGTGAGCCTTGATTCACACCCCAGCTGCTCTGCTTAAAGTTTAGCTCCCTGCTAATGCTTTTGGGAAAGCAGCAGCAGGTGACCCAGGTGCTTGGATCCCATGCAAACCATGTAAGAGACCTGGATGGAGCTGCTGGCTCCTAGCTTCAGGCTGGCCCAGTCCTGGCCATTGTGGTCATTTGAAAAGTGAAGCGGTGGATGGAAGATCTGTGTGTGTGTGTGTCCATCTCTCTGTCACTGTGCCTTTCAAATAAAGAGCAAAGTCTCTTTCAAAAGCATAGAGCCTGAAATCAAGTGGCCACAAGACCAAAGAGAGGCAATTCAGGAGGAAACAGGGATGGTCCTGTGTTACAGGTGGCACCAACAAAGCTGAGGCCCTCTGGAGGGGTGGAGGATGGAGGCTTCAGGACCCAAAGCTGTTCACTTGCGGGAAATCTGTGCCTCCCTGAGACTGTCACAGCCAGCCTTAGCCGGTTAAGTGGAAACACGAGTACCAGGCATCCAGAACAAAGCCAAGGATCTCTTGAATCATAGGAAGGGATGCAGTTTGTAGGAAGCCGACGGGGCTGGCAGGGCAGGGATGTGTGAGGTTATCCCCATAATCTTCTTGCTTTGTTCCCAGAACAGTGGAGCCTTCCCAAGGATCAGAGGACGTCTTTGACAGGATGAAACCTGTCCGATAATGTGCCGCTCTTCTCAGAGCGCATCATCGCTAACGGCAACAGCAACATCAATTCAACACGCTTCTTATGAAACAGAGTTGAAAACCAGAAAGTCAATGTCGGATCAATCCCATAGAAAAGCCTGAAGATTTGGCTGCGTGTTTGTTTTGCAAATGAGTCAGAACGGAGCAGAATTCTGGCCTGCACCTGCCCAGACACCCTCTGTCCCAGCTGAAAGCCAGGGACCCCAGCTCACTAGGGACAAGCTCTTGTCTGCTGCGTGAGCCGTGTGCCTCCCCTTTCAGCTCCACTAATGGGTTCTTTTTACCCTCGGCTTTCTGTGCTGTGGCGAAAAAAGAATGACAGGGGCCAATGTTTGTGGTGCAATAGATTAAGCCACGACTTGGCAAGGTCAGCATCCCACATGGAAGTGCTAGTTTGAGCCTGGGCTGCTCTGCTTCCAATCCAGCTCCCTCCAAGTGCATCTAGGAAAGCAGCAAAAGATGGTCCAAGTATTAGGGCGTGTTAGGTTAAGCCTCCACCTGCAGCACCACCATCCCATACAGGCACCAATTTGTGTCCTGGCTGCTCTACTTCCCACCTAACTCTCTGCTTGTGGCCTGGGAAAGCGGCAGAGGATGGACCAAGTTGTTGGGCCCCCGCACCCATGTGGGAAACCTGGAGGAAGCTCCTGGCTCCTGGCTTCGGACCAGCTCAGCTCTGGCCATTGCAGCTATTTGGGGAGTGGGCCAGCAGATGGAAGATCTTTCTCTCTCTCTCTCTCTCTCTCTCTCTCTCTCTCTCTCTGTATGTCTCTCTCTCTGTGTGTTTCTCCTTCTCTGTAATTCTGTCTCTCCAATAGGAATAAAATAAATATTTAAATAATAATAATGATAAAAGAACCACAATCTTGTTCCACTACTAACCATCTGGTGACAGCAAGGACTGCCCCTTTACCCCCATGGCTTTTCTCTTGTAACCTTGGCTTCCTCGAGGGCAAGCAGGCTAGACCGCCACATCTTACCTACACCAGCCCTTGTAGTCGGGACTTAGAACGCTGCAGAAAGCAAGCTTCCTGCTCCTTCCGTGGGTTCTCCTGTGACCTTGGTCCTGAGATCATCAACCAAGTCATTAGAACAATTTGCACAGTGTTGTGGGAACACAGATGTGTTCCTAGTTGACTTTGTCTTAATCCTGGTTCACTTTGGCTCTCTGGTGGCTATCTGGAGTGGAATCCTGCTGTGGATCAGAGCAGTAAAGACCATTCTCTGTTGGTGACACAGCTGGGATATTCACACAGAGGTACAATGGCTTGAAAATCATTGGAGGAGGGCTGTATCCCACCTGCCAAGGAGACCACTGGGAAATAGACTGCCCTCGTAGGCCAAGAACTCTGAGGTCATCCACTCCCTTTCGGAACTCCCACATGGGGTGGAAGATGCCCAGAACCTTCTTCATAGGATCTAATGTCATCAGAACAACAGCCAGGAGCCCTGAGCAGTCTACAGAAACAGAAGAACAGTAAACTTTCTTCGGGACTCGAGAGAGGAGCTTTCTCTGGTCCTTACTTAGTTCCAACTTTGGATCCCCACCCTCTCTTGCAATGACCATCAGGGTCGCTCCGGAGCACCCCCCCAAAAAAATTAAAATTAGATTAGATAGAGACCAATAAGGAAAACTTAGAACCAGACAGGAAACGGTCAGCTTGGATTCACATATACCTTACTAGGTAGGACACGAAGATTAGTTACTCCTCACTAAGGTATTGAAGATTTCTCTGCACACCCCTCCTAAAACTGTTCTGCGCCTCAACTGTTGACATATGCCTTGTTAGCGTTATAAGCCAATTTGGACTATTTTGAAATTCGTCAAGTTCAGTAAAAATTATGCTTCAACACTATAAACTGTTAAATATAAAAATGAAAATAGACACAAGACACCATTCTAAGGTGTATAGCAGTCGGTTGTGTATAAACTAAAATTGAAAAGTCAATAAACTAGTCACAGGATGTGGTTAAGAACTTGCATTTTCTAACATATTGGTCACTCAATACCATGTCAATTAACTCCATAATGTTGTAAATTGTTGTTGATGTTATGTTGTGGCTTTTCATTGGAGGGGATGATATTCTTCCAGCTCTGCCTTCAGACCAGAGATGGTCTCCCCTAGAAACTTTTGAGTTTATCTGGACAAGATGCTGGACTCTATGCATGGTACATGCTCGCAATGAAGGAATCAGGACTGGATTTGAACTGTATTACTGCAACAATGTGGAGAAATCCAACAGCAGCGGTGGGGGGGGAGGCATTGGGAGGGGATGGAGAAATCCCAGAGCCTATGAAACTGTGTTATAAAATGAAATTAATTTTAAAAAATTAATTTGAAAAAATCATTGGAGGAGATACCCAGTAAAGGAGGCTGGCACCAGGACATATCAGGTTAAGCCTGTATGACTAGGTCATGGGAAAACAAAAGAGGATTGTGTAAGGGCTTAAAGGGATGGAATGAATATATGCTTGAGAGAACTGTTGGTTCACAACATAGTAAGCCAATTTCACCAATGTGAGAGCTCAGCCACAAGTGGGATTCTTACTGAAACGAATCACTTTTAGGGCTAACAGAGTCTTTTTTAGGTCACAAGAACCACCCATACTGTTTCAAATCAGAAGATTTGCAAATGGAGTAAGTGGCTAAGCCCAAAGTCAAGTAGCAACATAGAATACAGTCAGTGACCATGAATTTGTGGTTCCTAACTTAGAATTCATGGGATAGAGACACACGTAGGCTCTACAAGTGAGATCCCTAATGGTGAAAGTAGAATTGAATATGAAAGTTACATCCCTAAATATAAAACATGGTATCTCTATGTTTAAGATTATGGGTTGGTTTATTACTTTTTTATTTTACCATTCTGTATTGATCAGAAAGTCCTACAAGTCTGTATTATTTTTGCAATTAAAGACACATACGAATTGGGGAAAAGTGGGTCTTTTTAGTACATTAGTCCCTAGGAGCCTTTGGTTGTGGCTGACAGCAGACCTGCTCTGAAATGGAGTTAATATGACAGGGAAGAGTGACTGAGACAGGTTCCTGCTCTATGGGAGAACAGCCAGGAAGTAGCGTGTTTGGAGATGCGTCCATCTCCACTTGAGCCTGCTGTTGCTTTGTTCAAGTTATTGGACTCCTGTTGCTTTCCACTTGAGGATAGACTCTTGGGCTTCGTGTTGGACTTCTTTCTAAAACAAGACCCTTGACCAGGTCTTACAATAAAGCATGAACGTGATTCTTTAAGAAAGTAAAAATAAATAAAAATAAACAAGTAATACATTAACATGACAGCTGTGACATCAGCCTGTTTGGTAATAGAGCTCAGTAAACTTTGAGAAGCAGGTGTTCCTGCTGTGCCAATCATCAGAGGCATGCATGGGGACTGAACATGGGCAATTCACCAGCCTGGGGCTGGTGGATCTTTGTTGTTGATGAAGATAAAGGCAGAGAGGGGTATAAACAGACTGGAAGTTGGACCCAATGTTTGGCATAAAGGTGAAGATCCCACCTGGGTCCCGTATACCCACATCAGAGGGCCTTGGTTTCAATTTAGGCTCCACTCCTGAATCCAGCTTCCAGCTTCCGGCTGATGCATACTCTAAGATGAAGCAGGTCATGACTCAAGTAGCTGGGTCTTTGTCACTCAGATGAGAAACCAGGATTGAGTTCCTGGCTCCTGGCTTCAACCTAGTACAGCCCTGGCTATTGTGGGCACTTGGGGCATGAATGAGAGGATGGGAGATTTCTTTTTCTCTCTCTTTTTAATAAGCAAAAATTAATTAATTAAATTATTGGAAGTTACCTAGGGTAATTGATTGTTTGGTAACCAAATATTGCTTCAACTCATAACCAAATATTGGTTCAACTACTTCATGAAAGTGTTCTGGTATAAACTACTTGCATCTATATATGTCATGCTGTGGAGACAGAGTGGAAGCAACATACAAATGGTGTTTTAAAGAGGAACTCTGCTTGTCGGTGTTCATGCACTCATATTTTCCATATGGCTCAAGGACTTGGGCCATCCTCTGCTCCTCTTTCCCAGGCCATAAGCAAGGAGCTGGATCAGAAGAAGGAGCCGGATCAGGACATGAACCAGCACATATATGGTATGTCATTGCCACAGATGTAGGCTTAGTCTACTACATGGCTCCAGACGCTTTATTTTGTTCTGCGTTTTTTTAGGGTAATGACACAATGGTCAATTCTCTATTCCCACTTTTTCATTTGCACTCCCCAACTGCTAAATTCATCTCATTTGAAAATAAAATTTGCAAAAGCAATTTTATGAATGCTTGGTGAAAGATACTGGTCACTTCCAAGGTGAGTTCTTCTGGGAATTACATGGAGCATCCTGAGGTTGGGTGGGAAACACCTGCTCCCAAACGCTTCCATCAGGCCCACCCTTGCAGATATTTTCTTCTGAGAAAATAACTGCTTCTGATTATTTGGCTCCAGTTGTTGAGTTGTGCATCTTACACAGAGGGGTGAAGAGCCAATATGGGAGTGTTGGAAGCCTGCCTGCCAGACTCACCTTATGCATTTCCACTGGTTCCCCAAAACACCATACCACTTGAGTCTTGGGGAACCCATGAACAGGTGGCTTATGGCTTCCTTAATTCATCTTCCCAACTTTGGGCTTTCAAGGTAATACAAAAATGCTTTGGGGAACCACTTTCTCCGTCATTTTGTTGCTTTGGAATTGACAGACATGAGAATTTGTGCCGAGAGCAACTGGAACAGGTCCCAGGAAAGTATGGACCTGCTCAACCAGTTTTTGCATCTGTGGTCTGCACCACAGATCTCCATCTAAACATCCCCACGGGATGTAGCTTACACCTGTTGTGCTCCTTCATAGTGACCAATCTGGGTTTCAATTGTAGACCTGTCAACCTACAGAAAATTCCTTGCTCTCTTTTCTGTCTTTCAGCTGAAGGGAGAGGAGGGAGGCCCTGTTGCTGCTAAAATGTTTATGTCCTCTTGGCCTAATACTGTTAAGAGAAAAGCATCTACACTATTATTTTGAGCAATTACACTTGAAAACAGCATTGATTTCCAGATTCCTTCCAAGGTCCAAGTTACTTCTTTGTTTGGTTGGTTGGTTAGGTTTTGTTTTGTTTTGTTTTCAAGATGAAACTAGGCATGAGACACATCTATCTGGTGCGTCTTTCACACACACACACACACACACACGAATCTCGTTTTCTACCAGATTCAAAATACAACATGACAGAGCGGTGCCTATTACTGGCATCAACATGATAGACTTACCCAGAAGCCTGGTCACCATCACTTGTAATTGATGAATCCAACCCAGCAACACAGCAAAGAGAAAATGAACGTGGACTTGAAGAGATCATGGTAATGAAACTGCTTTGCAGTTTCACGTCCCTGGGAGTTCACGCTCATTCTCCTTTCTCAATTTCTTCCCAAATTTGCTACCCCAAGTGACTGACGCTCCAATTACCATTTCCTCCCCTGGCTGACTCCCACGCTATCCAATAAATGCCATGGCCTTTCGCCGCACCGTGTACTCCTTTTCCAATTACTGTAGGTAAACAGGAGCTGAGCAAACAATTGAATGGAAGCTTTGAACTCATTTGGTTTAGTCCCAAGCAAAATTTTGAAGATTGAGACATAAACATCAAGGCTGCCATCTATAGAAATGATAAGTATTAAAGAGGAAACTGCTTCAATCATCTCTCTTTTGCAAAGAGCAGCTTCTGCTGGGACATCTTTTGTCCAAAGTGACTTCAGGTTCCATAAAAACACCATTCCAAGTCTGGCAGAGGGATACGCTCGCCTGTTTCAATTCTGAGCTGGTGCCCATCAGCCACTTTCAATCTCCATTAGCAGGTAGGAAATTTATTTAGAAACCCAACAGATACTATTGCGGGAGGAGAGGGATTAATGACCACTGATTGATGAATATTGAGTAGCGTTTCAATAATCGGAGGCAGCGTAATCATTTGTGGATGCAGCCAGCACTCCTTGCCATCACAACCTAAAAGCAATCACTCACAACCAGTTAAATGATTCTGATTTATGACCTTAACCTTCAGGGTCCACGCCATTTGCTCTCTCGGTGTGTAAATGCTAAAAATGCAATTCTCTCCTCCTCCAGAGAGCCCATTTAAGTCAACATTATGCATGAACCGAGAATGCGGGAATTCTCAGCTCTCTTATTTCACTCATTAAATTTGCACCGAACATCTTGCAATTAAAATTTCATATAGATTTTTTCTTATGATTGACATTTGGCCTTGATGAAAGAAGTTCAAATTTGGTCTCTCAGATGACTTAGGAGGAGAGAGATAGGTCTGGACATTGTTTCCAGAGAGATGATGATGCAGCCCTCATACTCCAATTAGCATTTTGAGCAGGCACATCAGTGAAAGCCTGGCTTTACCCCACAACGAAAGACTTTGGGGAGCCCAGCCAAGAATGGAAAGTAAATCCAATCTGTTTTGAAAATGCTGCTCATGTAGCCTGGCCATCATAAACAAGGGACTTACAAACTTGTAGATTTCATAGACCCAAGCCTTTTGTGATTGGCCCACCGGATCTGCTGTCCAAAGAGCAAGGGACAGAGATGCAGGTGTTCAAACACTTCTCTCTTCACACTACTCCTTTGCAGAGCAGCCATTGACCAAATTCTAGGCACCTGAACATTAAAGAAAGTGTTAATGGTCACCACCACCAAGCAGACCAAAGCAATCCTCTCTTGATTCCCCTTCCAACTAAATGGGAAGTTGTGTGCACAAGAAATAAATACAGGTCTAGGCCCAGCATCATGGCCTACTAGCTAAAGTTCTCTCCTTGCATGCACTGGGATCCCATATGGGTGCTGGTTCTAATCCCAGCTGCTCTACTTCCCATACAACTCCCTACCTGTGGCCTGGGAAAGCAGTCAAGGATGGACCAAAGCATTGGGATCCTGCACCTGCGTGGGAGATCCAGAAGAAGCTCCTGGCCTCTGGCTTTGGATCAGTTCAACTCTGGTCATTGTGACCATTTGGGAAATGAACCAGCGCATGGAAGATCTTTCTCTCTGTCTCCCATTCTCTCTATAAATCTACCTTTCCAATATAAATAAATAAATAAATAAATATTTTTAAAGATTTTATTTTTATTTGAAAGGCAGATTTACAGAGAGAGATCTTCCAATCATTAGTTCACTCCCCAAATGACCACAGTTGCCGGAGCTGAGCCAAACCTAAGCAAGGGAGTTTCTTCTGACTCTCCCAGGCGGGTGCAGGGTTCCAAGACTTTGGGCTGTCCTCAACTGCTTTCTCAGGCCACAAGCAGGGAGCTGGATGGGTAACAGAGCACCTGGGACATGAACAAACCAGTGACCATCTGGGATGCTAGCGCCAGCATTAGCCAATTGAGCCATTGCATCAGTTTCATAATGTCTTTCACCTTGTTATTGGAAACAGACACACTCAGCTGACTCTCAAAAGCTAGTTGGAGCCAGCCCCAGCTCACTGGGAGAGATCATACTCTCCCATACTGTGCCACAAGAACTCAGTATAGTTCAGCAACCTGCAGGCTTGAAGGGGGCCCAGTAAGAAACAGCTGAGCCGTACAAATCAAGATGGCAGAATAGAGTAAGGACACGTTTATACAGATGGAAAAACATTTAACCAGGATGAAGCAGAGAGGACATATTTCAGGAAATAGGAAAGGACAGAACAGCAGAGGGGCACCTGGAGACTGACAGACACAGGAAAGCAGCAGACACAACAGTGTGGTGTTACAGAGACTGATATTCCAGCACGGCGATCTGAACTCCACAGCAGCTGGAACTCCACCAGCAACCAGGTGGGAAGGGACTTTCACTGGGAGCTTGGGAGGTGAACCCAAAGAACTGTCCATTCTGCTGGTCTGTTCGATTTGACCAGGAGCAGAGACAGAGCAGCAGATCTCAGACGGGCAGTGCGAGAACAGAGTGGATTTCACAGTCCAGTCAGCCCCCTAGAGCTAAATTGGGCGCCATTTTGCATAAGGAGGAAAGGGCGAGGGAGAGGACTGAGCATGCGCTGAGCTGGGAGTGAGCTCATTTCTGTCTGGGTGAACTGCAACGACATGCATTCTACGGATTCCACTTAGGGCAGGTCTGGGATAGCCCTCGGATCTGACAGCCAGCAAATCAAGAACTTAGTGGTTTTACAGCAGGCGCCATTTTGAGCACTGTGGCAATAGCTTTGGGACTGCAGGGGACAACAGTGAACTGTGCATGTGCTGATCTCGCGAGAACTTGCTGAAGTCCGAGATTGCACTGGTCCAGCAGGAAAATAATATTGACTGGGTCATCGTACGGGTCAAAATAGGTCCGTGTGGCACCCAGACCTAATGTCCAACAGGTTCCGACAAGATCAGCGCCACCAACAACCTAATTATATAGGACACCTGGTGTCTCTAATCCTGGGACCTGCTCCAACCGGAAGTGGAAGAAAAGTTGCAGAGACAACGGTGCAGCCTCACCACGGTATCACAGAAGCTGGTGAGTGGTGAGCCAAGAGCTGGGGCTGTGGAGACCACAGTGGAAATCTGACATAAGAACCCAGACCTGGAACTCGCTGGAGGAAGTGGCACAAGTGGCTGCAAGAAAAGTTGTGTACCAACCGCAATAAGTAAAATCGCATTGTAGACCTGTGGGTGACACAGGTTAGAAACCTACCCCAAGGAGAAGACTCTGCTAACCAGAAGTACAATGATCAAGAGCAAAAGAAGAGACAAAGGCACAATGAATATTGCTGAAAACTCTCCTGCAAGGCAGCAAAACCCTATGCCAATCTCAGAGTTAACTGAGGAAGACATTGAGAAAATGGGGCACACAGAATCCATAAGACTCATTTTAAAGATTCTGATCAACAATGAGAAGCTCATGCAAGAGTTCAAAGAATTTAAGGAAGCAATAAAGCAAATCAAGGCTGGTATATCAGAAATTAAGAACACAGTAGAGCAAATTAAGAGTACAGTGGAGAGTCTCCAAAATAGAATGAAGCAAGCAGAAGAAAGAATCTCAGAATTGGAAGGTATTTCCTGTCACCAGGGGGAAGCAAACAAAAAGCTAGAAGCAGAGCTGGATCAGGCCAAAAAAAAGTATTCAAGAACTGAAAGACACTATTAAGAGGCCAAATATAAGAGTTATGGGAGTCGCAGAAGGTGCAGAAAGAGAAGCTGAGTTTGCAAATGTATTTAATGAAATAATAAAGGAAAATTTCCCTAATCTAGAGAAAGAATTGGGAAACAAGTTCCAGGAGGGGCACAGAACTCCCAACAGGCTTGACCAAAAGCCATCTTCACCACGACATATGATCAAGCTCTCTTCAATTGAACATAAGGAAAAGATCCTTAAATGTGCACTTGAAAAAATCAATTGACATATAAAGGAATGCCAATTAAGCTTACAGGAGATCTCTCACAGGAAACTCTACAGGCAAGAAGAGAATGGAGTGACATATTTCAGATGCTAAAAGAAAAAAATTTTCGGCCCAGGATAACATATCCAGCAAAGGTTTCTTTTGCCTTTGAAAATGAAATAAAATTCTTCCACAGTAAAGAAAAGCTAAAAGAATATGCCTCTTCCAAACCTGCCCTACAAATGATACTTCAAGATGTTCTCTTGGCAGAGAAGAGGAATAGCACCTACCAAAACCAAAGGCAAACGGGAACAACATCCCAGTAAAATGACAACAGAAGACTAAACCAATGAACAACCCATTCCTAAAATGACAGGACCAACGTAACACCCATGTATATTAAACTCTGAATGTAAATGGCTTAAGCTTAATCAAACATCATAGAGTAGTACACTTGATTAAAAAACAAAACCCATCTGCTTATTGTCTGGAGGAGACACACTTCAACAAAGATTAGCGGAAACTATATCACATGGGTTTTGTTATTCTCTGTTAGTTTCATCTCTTCAAAACACTTTCTTCTGATTAAATCATTCAATGACTCGTATGTCATACGGTAGCATCATTATCTTCAAGAAGGTTCTTGATTTTCATTTCTTCAGCTACACATTAGTCATTTAATAGCATGTTATTTAACTTCTTGGTGTTGTTAATTTCTTTTTTCTTCCTGTTGTTGATTTTGTTTTGTGGCTCTTCATTTTAGGGGATGTATAGTAGCTGTGTAATGGAGACTGTCATATCTAGTAACATGTCATTTAACTTCAGGCATTATAAATTTCTATTTGTTGATTTTGTATCGCGACTTTTCATTTAAGGGGATGTACAGTAGTTGTGTAATGGAGACTGTCATATCTAGTAACATGTCATTTAACTTCATGGCATTGTAAATTTCCTCTTTTGTTTCTATTGTTGATTTTGAAACATGACTTTTCATTTAAGGGGATGTACAGTAGCTGTGAAATGGAGACTACATTCAGATGTGAGGATGTAGTGTGGTATGCATTTCTGCTTCCAGACAAAGATGGACTTACAATGAAACTGTTTACTATATCTTGACAATAGGATTCTGGACTCTCTGCCATTGTCCAGGCCCGCAATGATGGACATATGACTGAGTATGAAGAACTCTATGTTAGTAATGATATAGAGGTACTGGGGGGGAGGGAACTGGGAAGGGGATAAGGGAATATGAAACTGTACTATAAAATAATAAGAATAATAATAAAAAGTATAAAAAAATTAAATAAATAAAAGCTTTTAAAAAAAGAAATAGCTGAGCCCAGCAGGGCACATGGGAAAGCTGCCAGGGCCCAGTGAAAACAGGTACCCACAGAAGATACCAACAACAGATGTGGAATGGCCCCTTCCTTGGACAGTCCATACAAGATGAGATAGCAAAAAGGACCAGAACACATCCTGGGTACAGAAATCTGGTTTGAGGGGAGAAGACATGGATTAAAAGCTATAGACATGGGAGTCAGCACTGTGGCATAGCTATTAAACACATCAGCTATAGCACCAGCATCCCAAAGGGATACAGGCTCCCAGCTGCTCTACCTCTGATCCATCTCCTTGCTACTGTACCTGGGAGAGCTGTAGAAGATGTCCCAGGTTGTTGGGCCTCTGCACTCAATGTAGGAGATGCAGAGGAGGTTCTTAGCTCTTGGCTTTGGATTGACCTAGTCCAAACACGATGGTCATTTGAGGGAATGAACCAACAAGTAGAAGATTTTTGTCTCCTTCTCTCTGTGTAACTCTGTCTTTCAAATGAAATAAATAAATCTTAAAAAAAAAGTAACATGAATGCTCATGTTAATGTAGTTTCATCTTTACAAGACTTGGGCCATTTCAGATGCACAAGAAAATCAAGGCTGACAGTTGAAACAAGAGGTTTTCCCAAGCCTAGATGTCACTGCTGCCTGTCAGAAAATTGAAAAGAAAAACAAGTTAAAAGGGGAGGGAGAGCCAGACTAGTGCCACGGTGAGCTGGGCTGCCACTTGAATGCCAGCATTCCATATCAGGGTGCCAGTTTGAGTTCCAGCTGCCCTGTTTCCCATCCAGCTCTCTGTTAATGCACCTGGGAAAGCAGATGAAGACGGCCCACATACTCAGGTCCCTGCCAACCAAGTGGGAGACCTGAATGGAGTTCTGGAATCCTCGGTTTCACCTTGGCCCAGCCCTGGTTGTTGTAGCCACTGAATAGATTATCTCTTTTTCCCTCTCTATCTATCTGCCTTTTAAATAAATAGACCAGTGTGTGTGTGTGTGTGTGTGTGTGTGTGTGTGTGTGTGTGTGTGTGAAAAGGTATCAAAACACATGAATAGACATTGGACTGAAATGTCAGTGAAAATATCCAATTTCCGGTCTTCTCAAATTTGCACTGCCAAGTACCAATCAAAATCACCAACTTTCAGGGATTTCCTGAAATTCCAAGGCTATGGGACATGTGGCAGCGCCTCCAATCTGGGAGCAGTCTCACCGTCACTCACAGGCTGGGAGTTGAATCTAGAGCCAAGGTTGGGAAGCCAGTGCCTCTCCACTCTATGCAAGTGCCCTGGACTGTAGACTGGCCCATGGGGAGCTCTGCTAAACCTCAGAGCCAAGCTGGAAGCAAAACAACGTTGGACTTTGCCACCTTCCTCCTGATCATGGCCCACACCCAACCCAAACTCTCCACGAGTTCGGGCGAGCCTTCAGAGTGGGCCAACTGGCTTGGCTGATCCACAACAGCCAACTGTTGTTTATCATGCTGGTTCCAAATGCCAGGCAAGATTTCAGCAAGGACAGAGGCAGAGCTTCAACAGGCAACGAGCCAGCAGGCACACAACTCTATGAGAAAAACTCTTCCAAGGCTGCAGGTGGAACCCTTCCCCCCTGGGGGAAGCAAGTGCTCCACCTGGCACAGCAAATGGGAGCCCATCTATCCCAGAGCAGAGCCAGTCCCAGGCGAGTCTGGGGGAAAAGGGAATATAGTCCCACAAAACATTTCTTCCTTCTGCCTGATGCCTCTGTCTCTTAGACATCAATCTCATCCTCACCAAAAAGAAATGGACAAAATACTGGCATAAAGCAGAATTTGTGTAAGTGTAAGGCAAGGCAACCTTCCCAACACGTTGAATTCGTTTCTTGTATTTGCTCTTCAGTATTGCCAGAACACTTGACACAAAGCTAGATTCCAGGCATGGTGGGAGACAAGGAGAATGGGGCCAGATCTTGGCCATCTTGTAGCTCAGCTAGGGAGTGTAGGGGGCAGGGACACAGATCTCTAAGCAGATTTGAGCAGAGAGGTATCAATAATGCTGACACATTCCAAACACAAACCCTCATGGGAGACCCAATAGGGGCCCTGAGGAAACAGCCGTCAAATATGCTAATTGGGAAACCTTGGAAATCACTTTCTAAGAAAAACATCTCCCCATCCCAGCTGTATACAATTGCTTAGGTTACATTGTACCTGGACAAGTGTTACAGAGCTGGGGAAAAAGCAGCTAATAGCTGGAGGGCATCCTGGGCCAGGTTTATGCCAAATTTCTATTAACTATACTAATGCGCTAGTGTAGTTGTATATTCCTTTTTCTTTCTAAGATATGGGGGAGGCAGACATCAGTAGACAGGCTCAAGGTACCCACACCAAGCAAGCATAGGCCCCAGACAGATAGGCAGAGGCCTAGCATGGCACAACGCACTGCCAGAGGGCTGGGCTTGGGGATACGTGTGCTTGTGGGCATGGGAGGAGGTATGCTGTGGATTGCTCAGGGAAGCAGGTCTGGAGATGTGTGGGAGGGAGGACTACTGAGGGAGAATATGGCAGGTGAGGAGTGACTTCTGGGGGACTTCCACCAACCTGGCTACTGCACTTGCAGGTAAGCAAGAAGGCTGAGATCAGGTGTTTGGAGGAGGGGAACCAGAGGACCTTTCAGAGCCAAATCAACACACACACCCACATGAGAGACCTGAGCTGGGATTGTTGGCATCAACCACCATCTACTAGCACACACAAAAACCATGACTGGGGGGCCTGCTTGGCAGGGCTCAACTACAGTATCCTCCAGTGAGTGTTGGGACAGGAGGTGGACCATTTTAGGTAACTGGATCTGGGAGCAGATTCTGTGTGGAATTTGTGGGCTCACCTCTGTGGGTCTGCCATACCAGCTCATTTGCCTGAATGCTGGGAGTGGTGACAAGCTGAGCTACACATAACTGCGTAACTCACCAACACTTCCATGTTCTGGAGTTGGGAACAGGTTGGGCTGGTCCAGGCTGTAATACCAGCAGGCACACTCAAGAATTGGGTGTGGAGCCAGCTAGGTCACAACATCCAACAGTACACACAAAGGCTGACACTAGAGCGCAGACTGTGCCAGGTAAAAGCACATGTGACCTCTAGGTCTGGGAGTGGGCCTGATAGGGGAACTTGGGGAACTCTCCTGGTGGGCCATAGCTCCCACTGGTAAGCATATGAGTCAGCGGAGTGTTGGTCAGGCTAGCAGGGCTGCTACACTTGCTGGCAGGTATGTGGGTTGGTTCTGGATAGCAGGAGACAGACTGGGCAATACTAGGCCAAACTGTAGCACACTGGCAAGCCCAAGAGCCAGGATGGAGTGCAGGCCATGCCAGTGTAGGCTAAGCTATCACATCTACTGTTTTATACAAAAACCACAATGGGAGGAAGCCTGGGCAGGGCTAGGCTGCAGCACACACCAACGAAAGTTGGGATGAGGTGTGGGCTAGGCTACAGCATCTAATGGCAAAGGCCAAGATGGGTGATAGGTTATGCTGGGCTGGGTCAGAGCAACCACCAGCACGTGCAAGATCTGTGACTGGAAGCAAGCCTGGTCGGGAAGCTAAGGGGAGGCCACAGCTGACCTGTGGTTCCCACTAGTGAGCACAAGAGCTGGAATGGGATGGTATTAACTGAGCTGGACATGGTTACAGCATGCCTCTGCATTGGTGTGGACTGGGCCTGGGGTGTATCAGACTGGGCTAGGCTCCAGGACCCACTAGTTCTCACAGGAGCCAGAGTAGTTATAGCAAAGACTAGGCTAGGACTTGCCACCTGCAGAACCACATGAGAGCTGGGTCTTGGGGTAGGTCAGGCAGTGCTGGACTGTAGTACCCAATGGTAAGAGCCAGAATGGGTGTGAACTGGTTGAGCAAGGCTGGTACACCTGCTGGGACAGGAGTTGGGCCAAATCAGGCTAGGCTAAGAACCCAATGGTGTGTGCAAAATATACCATTGGGGGGTGGGGCTGTCTCCATCACATTCTGTGAATGCTCAGCCTGTAACATTTTCTTTCTAGAAATATTTATTTATTTATTTATCCATGTGAAAGAGTAACAGGGAGAGACAGAATCTTCCAACCACTGGTTCACTTCCCAGAAGGCTGTCACAGCCTAGCTGTGGCCAGGTTGAAGTCAGGAGCCAGGACCTCCCTGCAGGTCTCCCATGTGGGTGGAGGGGCTTAAGCACTTGGGCCATCTTCTGCTGCTTTTTCCTTCGCCTTAGCAGGGAGCAGGATCAGGAGTGGAAGAGTTGGAGCCGGCCACACCAGAGTGTGGGCCCTACCTGTAGAGATTTCATATCTGCTTTGACACACTCCTCCTGTACTGAATCTAGAAACCACATCAAATGTATTCCTGCACTTTGCAACTCCTAGCTGAGTACACAGCGCTGGGCACAAATCCCAAATAGAGCTCTCAGCTCCATCACATCAAAGCAGGAAGAAACAGGAGGATTGGGTGGGGGAAGGCTGCTTGCACAGTAACCCTCCAGACTGGACAGGGCTCTTCCATCCTAACAAATTGACTTCCTCCATGAACATGTCTTGAATGGGGGCAATATGGCAAAATGTAATTAACTCCCTAATTGAAATCTAGAACTTTAAATGTAATTAATGGGAGACCTAAATTGTCCTTCACAGCGAGAGGGCTGGAATATTCCAGGCAGCCGTGGCACTCTGGGAGAAGGAGTGGAGGAAGAGCAAAGAGCGTGGGAGGGCAGCATGCCCGCCTGTGTGATGACTATTCCCCTTAATCACCACAGAGATGTCATCAGCCAGCGCTGGCAGGTGCCTCTTGGCTCTGCAAGGAGCTTGCTTTTTTTTTTTCTGCATGAACAGAAATCTCCTCCCCACCCTCGCCTGGGAGAAAGAACAAGGGAGCCCCTCTTCCTGAGCCAGTGAGCATGAACCCAGGACCCGTCCAGTGGAAAATCACCAACTCTTGGCCAGCTGGCATACTTCCCTCACCGTGGGAACCCTGGAGTCCGACCCCAAGACAGCAGCAGCATTTTTTTTTCCTGTGACTCCTCATTGGCTGAGATCTTGGCTGAAGCCAAGGAACCCTGGCTTTCCCCAGCCTCTCCTCTGTGCAAGGAGATGATCAGTGACAACAGACAGCCTTGGTGGCAGATGGCATCTATATTTAGAGGTCCTTCAGCGGAAGGATTGATGACATGAAGAGCACACCGCAGGCTGGGAAAATGAGAGCTGAGTGTTGCAAATGAGGCCTGAAGTTGGGGGGATGGGGAAAGCTCCAAGTACGCCCAGAGTGTACTGTGAGGTCCCCCTACAAAGTCACATGGTGAAGCCCTGATTCTTTCCCTTCCTCCCCCTCCATCTCAGAATGCATTTGGGAAAGGGGATCTTGAAAGAGATAAAAGGGGTCACGTGGATGAACTTTGGTCCCATCTAACTGGTGCCCTTGAAAGATGAGATTCCAACGTGGACTCCTACAGAGAGAACCTTGGATGGGCACAGTGAAAAGCCAACCAACATGCAAGGCCAGAAGAGAGGCCGTGGAAGCCGTCAGCCCCACCAGCCCTTCAATCTCATACCCCCAAGCTTAGAACTGGGCAACAACCCTTTTCTGTTGTTGAAGCCAGTCTATGGGAGATACCCTTGGTGACCCAGCCCCACCTCCTTAGCTTATCATACATGCCCTTGCCAAGACGGCACCATCTGCACTTTCTGGTCCTTTCCTAGCCCCATCCCCTCCAGCATTATCCCAAACATACCACAGCTTCTCACGTCCCGACTCTAGCACGTGACCTTCTCACCATGAATTTGTCCTTGGCGGATGCACCTTCCAGACCACAAACGAAGATCCCTCTTGAGAAAGGATCTGTCTAAATGTCTCACCTATGCCCAGCCTAGAATGTGCTATTTCCTGCTCTGTTCTCTTCTTTCCTTCTTTCTTCTCCTATGCTCCAGCTGGGGCTCCTTTCATGCCTGTCTCCAGGCTTGGACACATAATAATCACTGAGCAAGAGTGTGTGGGATAAGGACGCCGTGGTTGGCTTGTGCTTCCCGAGAACGTCATGTGTGGGAAATTTAATCCACAAATTCCTTTATTGGGGGCCAGCACTGGGGCCTGAACCTTGACTGGAAAGCTGCAGATTTTTGGTGCAAACAACATCTAAGTGAGGATCTTGCAAGAGACTTATAAAACGAGAAGACAGCATTCCCACAGAGACAGAATTTTCCACCCCAAAGACTCGTATAAAAGGCTGTGCTTTGCCATCTCGGAAGCAGGAAATTACTTCCATTGAGCACAACTGAAAGGTGAAGGAGAGAAGGGGCCATTCCAACAGCAGGAACTCGACAGACACAAGCCCTTTGTTGCGGGGTGCTTGGACAGGAAGACATGACATGGAGGCAGCTTTGTGTCATGCCTGTGTGACAGTGCATTCAAACACAGCAGCTGAGTCTCCAACAAAGACAGGCGCGTTTTTTACACCTCTTAGCTCTTTGGTCTCCCTTATATGGCTACACAGATTTCACTCAGATGTTCTGGTGCTTGCTACATGGCAGTTTCAGGGTTTCCCATGCTTACAGTTAACCGATAACGTCGCTGGCTTTCACGCATGGGTCTAGCATACAGTGAACTCTATGTTCACTGGCTGACACCACAGCACTGTGCTGACAGGCAGACATTGAGACTGTCACAAGTAAATTAATCCTGCCATATTCCAGTCCCAGAATAGCTTTCCTTTTCATCCTTTTGTTTCGGGATGACCGCTAGCCATAGTCCAAGGTAGAGAGAGCAAAGGGCAAGCGAGGGAGCAGTGAGAAGCCAGACCTTGGGATTAGCGGGCAGCAGAGAAAGGACACAATTGAGCTGTGAATGCACCAGGGCAGAGCTTGGAGCGGACCTGCATCTTCTCCAGTGAATTCAGCAGCAGTGAGAACTTGGTAAGGTTTCTGAGCCACGAAGTGCCCTGGGTAATGTGTTGCAGGCCATGTGTTGGCAGGTGATTGGCCGTGGCTGCAGAAGGTGAAATTCAAGCCTGTGAAACAGCTCAGAGTTGAGTGTTGAGGCCTAAGGTGGGTAACACGGGTAGTCTGCAAGGAGAGCAATACAGGTTTGCCCAAGACCACTCCCTGCCAACCCACCCTCCCGCACCCAAGCTTTACAACTTCTCTGTCTACATCTGAAATCAGGGCGTGGCACACCCTGATCATTTCCTGGGATACCCAGTCCCCAGCAGAAATGACAGTGCTTTATATTCAATCAGTTGGAATGTGTCTCTCCTCACCCACCCCATCCGTCAGCACCAGTGCGAGCTCATGCATGTGTACACACACACGGAGAGTTTGTCTTGTCTGGGGAAGCCAGAGAGTTACAGAGCCTGTTATTTCACTGAGAGGAGATCTATGCAGTTTAAATTGGAGGCTTCAGACAAATGGCATTTGAAATTGCAAGGGGGTGAAGTGGCCAGACATATCATTCATGGAGGAAGATAACGAGTGGAGTCAGTTGCCTCCCATCTTGTTTCATTCCCTCTAGTTACTTCAAATAAGAGACCACAAGCTGGGCGTATGGCTGAATTTCTCCATCTGGGTCTTCGACAGGACATGGAAGGTTACATCCACAGAAGGGTATTATTTTTTCACAAAGCCCATGAATGAGGCCAAGGAGTCTGAACAACATGTACAACCTCCTTCTCTTCCCACCCCACAGTAGGGTCCTGGGGAAAGCAAGCTGGTGAGTCTGGTTTAGATGGGAAACCATGAAAGGGCTGTGTGGCAGAGGCCAGCAGGTGCAAAGAGGCTCTCCAAGACAACTCAGCTTTCCTTGGCTTCATGGGCCAAGGACAACATCTGTCTTGTCCTGCAACATCTAGGGAAGTGACTTGGGACTGGTGGGACAGCTTATGAATGAAGAAATGATTGTCAGGGTTACTACAATGAATACTCAAAAAGGGACCTGTCAGAACACTGAGCACCCAATGTAGTATGTTCTGGACCCTGCACAGTAGCCTAGCGGCTAAAGTTCTCACCTGGCATCTGCCAGGATCCCATATAGGTACCGGCTCTAACCCTGGCCACTCCACTTCCCATCCAACCCCCTGTTTGTGGCCTGGGAAAGCCATTGAGGACAGCCCAAAGTCGAGGACCCTACACCCACTTGGGAGACCCAGAAGAAGCTCCTGGCTTCTGGCTTCGGATCAGCCCAGCTCTGGTGGTTGCAGCCACTTGGGGAGTAAACCAGTGGAGATCTTTCTCACTGTACCTCCTCTCTGTAAAAATCTGACTTTTCAATAAATAAATAAATAAATAAAACTTAAAAATGCCGTGTGTTCTTCTCTGCAATGTTACCATTTACCTTCTAGGAAATCGATGTGAAAAGTTCATGGAAAATGGAATTAAAAGCTAAGTTTAGTGGCAGGTACTAAGATTATGGATAAGCCTCCTTCTGCAGTGCAATTATCCTATACAGGAACCCAGCCACTGGACTTTCAATTCAGCTCTCTGCCAATGCGCCTGGGGAAGCAGTGAAGGATGGCCCATGTCCATGGGTCCCTATATCCGCCTGGGAGACCTGGTAAACTCCTTGCTTCTTGCTTTTTCCTGGCCCATCCCTGGCCATTGCAATCATTTAGGGGATGAACCAGCAATAGAAAATCTCTTTCTCTGCCAATAACTCTGTCTTTCAAATACGTAAAGAAGAGCTAAGTTTGTTCTGAAGTTGTTCATTCGGCCTAGTGACTGAGGACACTGCTTGGGATACCTGCACTGCTATCTGAGATGGGAACATCACACTGGGAGACCTGGCTCTGCTTCTGTTTCCAGCTTCCTGCCAACACACAGCCTGAGAGACAGCAATGATGGCTCCATACCACATACTTGGGAGACCAAGGTTCAAGTCCCAGGTTCCAGCTTTGTGTGACCCAGTGCTGGCTACAGCAGGTATTTGGAGAGTAAACCATTGGCTGGTTGGCTAGCTAGCTATGTTTCTTTCTGCCTTTTGAATAGATAAATAAAAGTTTAATTGAGTTGATTTGGGTACAAAAACATTTGCATATGTGGGCTATTCAAAACAAGCCATGCACGGATTTCAATTTACTTGCACCAGAATAAGTTATCAACAAATTCTGCTTTCCATGAAATTCCCTGAAGTTCCCTGATACATGGTCTGAATGTTGAGATCTGCACTGGAGATTTCAGATCACACGGAGGTGGGAGGTGGGATGCTGGCTCAGACACCTCGGGGCTGTGTGACCTTGGCCAATGGACATAACCTCTGTGAGACTCGCGGCTCCTCTTTTGTAAATCGGAGTGGTGATGGCACCCACAGCCTGTCACACTTGTTGCGATCGTTAAGTGAGATGATGCATGTAAAATGTTGAACACAGGCCCCAGCCAATGTAAGCACTCAGTACATCACAGCTCTTACCACCAGGGCTGTCTCTGTGTATTACATAGGGGAAAGCCAACTCGGAATCTCACCCTCATCTCAAAAAAAAAAAAAAAATCTGGATCTAGTCCTGCTTTGGAGTCTAAGTGTTTAAAAATATTTCAGATGAGAGGCAGGCAGGCAGGCTGGAGAGAGGAAGGGAGGGAGGACCACCATATCTGGGAAGAAAAGACATCACAGATGGACCAGCAGGAGCTTCCCGGAGTGTCACATCCAGTGGTACCTGCCAGTTCACCCAGGGATGAATCTTCTATGAGCACCAGATGCTACTAATTGGCGAGAAATCCAGGGCTGCCACCCAAAAGAGAGAACAAATCCTTTGTCGCCACATGGTTGTTTTTCCCCTCCAAGTGGAACGTATTAACTCTTTCAAGTAGTAGTACTGGTTTTTTAGCCTCCAAAAACTCATATCCCTTGGTAGGAAGTTCTGCTAGAAGAAACTGTGAAGTCTGTTTCATTGATTCTGATTTTTTCCTCAATAAAAACTCTCGGTTCTATCTGATCTTTGGGGCTCTGGACCCACAAGTGATCTTTGTTGTTTGGGGAGACCTTAGGATGTTTCCAAGTGAAACTTCAGGACCTCTCTACTTTCCCTCCCCATTCTTTCCTGCCCTTCCATCATTCTCCTCCAAGTCTCTCTCTGGCCTCCAGACTGTCACCTCTTTTGAAGACAGGGAAGGTCTTTGTCCCTCTGTCACGTGTTTCCAGAGCCTAGCCAAGGACATGGGAGAGCCTTACTCTTCAAATAAATGCACACAACCTAGACCTCAGTTCCCCTAAAGTCAGCCCTCTGAGTGGTTCCACACCCACAGATTCAAACAATCACAGATCTCCTCCTATGTGGCTAGACCAACAATGGTTACATCAGCGCTCCATGTATACCATTTCCTTTACATCAGTAATTGGCATTATCAGTCATCTAGAGATGATTTAAAGGTTGATGGGAGGATGAGTGTAGACTCAAAGCAGATACTGCCCCCACTTTATACAAAGGACTTGAGCATCCTTGGGTTTGGCCTTGGTGAGGGATCCTGGAATCCTTCAGCATTAACACATAGAGATACTGCACCTTAACCCAGTCCCATCTGATCCTATCTTATCAAGTAAGCTTCCATCTCTCAAAGCCGTCATGGGTTCTCGCATACCCATGTCTCCTTCCATGCTTTGCTTTCTGTCTCAAGTGCTGTCCAGGAATGGACCATGCCCTAGCGATGGAGACTCCTGTTGTTTAGAGACAGCGGAATACAGGTCTCTGAGTAGAGGCCACTGCCTGTTTGGGTAAGCAATGTTTTCATGGATGACATTCATACCCCTTTTATTTATCTACTGTACCTGGTTGCTTCCAGGCTTCTGGGGCAGAATTCAATAGTTCCTGTGAGGGAGCATATTACGTGACAGACCTGAAAATAAGTACTCTCTGGTTCTTAGAAGAAAAAATTACTAACCCCTTTTTTCATAAGCAAAAGGCCCAGGCTAAAGAATGACACAGATTTCATTCACTTTGATGAACATATAAACACATATACATCAACATACACATTTGGATTTAGCTAGTATGCGGTATTTGTTCTTATAGATGGGATGCAGTATCATTCCATGCATGTATACAGCATGTAGTCAAATCAGGGTAATTGACATTTCCACTTCATGAAGCATTCATCATTCTATATGGTTGGGAGCCATCAAACACTTCCTTGTTGGTGACTGATTTAGAAGGCGGAGTGACAGAGAGGAAGGGAGAAATACAACGAGATCTTCCATCTGCTGATTCCCTCTGCAGGGGTAGGCCAAGTGAAGCCAGAAGCCTGGAACTCCATCCTGGTCTCCCACATGGAAAGCAGGGAGTCAAACATTTGGATCAGGCTCCACTGACTTTCCAAGCGCATCAGAGGCAGAGCACCCAGGGTTTGAATCAGGTCCTCTGATACAGGCTGTGGGCATTGGAAGCAGCTTAACTAGCTGCACCGCAGCACCAGGCTCTACCAAGCAATGATTTTCAAGTGCATCATAAACTATTATAAACTATAGGCACCAAAATTCACTGAGATGGGAGGAATTTGTTCTAATGTGCCATATAGCACAAACTCACTTTTATTGGCTTTGGGAAGAATACGAACTCCAAACTAACTGATGAAATAAGGTTAGTGACTGTTGGCAATGCAGGAGCCAAACTCTTTTAAAACCAAGACAGATCTGAGTTGAGGAATGACTACGTTCCAGCATCAATAGCCCCGCAAAATCATCCCTTTCTGTTTCAATCTTATGTGCCTCCAGCATCTCCGGACACAGACTGGGCTATAGACAAGGGTTCCAAATGCACATAAGCGTAATGAATGTGAAAGAATATTCTACTTAAGGTCTTAATATCATTAAAGCAGTCAGAGATCAAGGACTTTCCAAATTAATTATTTCTTGTTCCAACACACACCATGAAATGGGCTTTCTAAATCAGAATGACACATCTCAACCTTTTCTTTATTAAGATAACTCTGTTTTATTTCTTGGGCCTGGGCAGCCTAAGCACATTTTACAAATATTTGAGCGAAAAATTAGGCAGGAAACTGCAGGCAGAGCAGCCAGCGGATTGAGATGGAATGACACTAAAAATTGCTTCTGGAATCTTCCCGCCTTCTGGACACAATATCCACACATCCTTTCTAGGAAGCATAGCATCCCTGTGACTCCACAGAGAGCCTGTATGTCCTTCTTGATTTTCATCTTCCATATTATTGCCATATTTAAGGAGAGAAAGTTGCAGCTTAAAATACACTCACGAAATTTCTTTTGAATTAAGTCTTTCTATTCGGGCATAAAAAACTGGGCAGAATATTGGCAAGTTACTCCTGTTAATGGTCTCTCCATGCTGGACTTCTGATTGCTTACACAACTGGTCACCTACAGAAATGATTGTCGAGCCTTATTTTGGCCTCCAAAACAATCCACGTGTGCATTAAGATCACATGCAGGGAGAGGGGGCGGTCACAGCAAGCTGATCCTCCATCTGCGGCACCAGCATTCCATGTGAGCACTGATTTGCTTCCCATCCAGCTCCCTGCTTATGGACTGGGAAAGCAGTAGAGGATGACTCGGGGCTTGGGCCCCTGAATCCACAAGGGAGACCCAGAAGAAGCTCCTGGCTTTGGAACAGCTCAGCCATGGCCATTGTGGGCCATTTGAGGAGTGAACCCACGGATGGGAAATATCTCTCTCTCCTCTCTATAAATCCTCCTTTCAAATAAAAGATAAACAAGTCCTTTTTTAAAATCGCATGCAGGGCCTGGCGCGATAGAATAGCAGTTAAAGTCCTCAGCCTTGAACGTGTCGGGATCCCATATGGGCGCCGGTTCTATTCCCGGCCCCGCTGCGCATCCAGCTCCCTGTTTGTGGCCTGGAAATGCAATCAAGGATGGCCCAATGCTTTGGGACCCTGCACCCGTGTGGGAGACCTGGAGGAAGCTCCTGGCTCCTGGCTTCGGATAACTCAGCTCCAACCCTTGTGGCCACTTGGGGAGTGAACCATCAGATGGAACATCTTCCTCTCTATCTCTCCTCCTCTCTGCATGTCCGCCTTTCCAATAAAAATAAATAAAATCTTTTTAAAAATTCACATGCAGAATCAGGTGTTTGGCACAGAGGTGAAGATGGTACATGGCGTGCTCATCTCTCACAACAGAATGCCTGGGTTCAAATCCCACCTGGTCACCCACCCAATGCCTGCTCCCTATTAACACAGACCCCGGGAAGCATTAGGCAATGGCTCAAGTGCTTGGGTCCCATCCACCCCCACTAGGTCACCCACCTGACCCAACCCTGGACGTCACAGACGTCTGGGGAGTGACCCAGCAGATGAAATCGCTGTCTCTTTCTCTTCGTTTCAGGTGCATGTTACTAAATGCAGCCCAGGCAGTGTAGCCACCCGTCCATTTTGAGGGTGACGGTTGCATGAGTGGCTCGCAGACCGTTCTATACGAGCACATTCTATACGAGAGGGCTGTTGGGAAGGGAACCGTCAGCCTGCTGTGCCAAAGTATTTCTGCTCTCCGTGCGGTTGGCCCATTTCTTCGAGGGAAGCACTTTCTCTGAAAAGCCTCCCTGGAGTATGCCTCACAGCTGAGCGATCGCCGGCATAATCACTTCTAACCACTTACCTACAGAAAGCGTCGCTCTCGACATGATCATTTTAATTCTCAAAATGCCTGTGACTGACGGGGAAAGTACGTGATTTTACTTGCAGAAGCTGATTGCAAATTATTTGGTGATTGCAGATTTATTTTGTTTGTGACAAAATGTTTCCCGCTAATTGCTCCAATCATCTCGGAGAAACTTGCAGTTGAACACCTCATGTATTAACCCACTGTAGTTTCTCTCTAATCCCTGTTTTCATCTTTTTATTTATTTTAAACATCTATTTACAGGATCGTCATTCCTCATCAATATTGTCTGCCACCCTTGAGTGACTCCCAGGGCTGTTTCTAGAAGAAAAACCACTGGCAATGAAACTCAACCCCAAACTCTCCTCCCTGCTTACCTGTCCTTCAAGGACATGAAGAAAAGCAAAGAGAAAAGTCCTCTCAAAGTGGCCCAAGGTAGGAAACAGGAAGCAATAAGAATCAACCTCGCTGCTCCCTAGGGAAATATTCAGTCACCATTTGTCTCTGGCCAACAAGAAAGCTGCAACTTGCCAGACTCTGAGAAGTGTCACAGTTAGGCAGAGAGTAATACAGAACTTAGAAAGCCCTCACTGGGGCCGAGCGCGATGGCTGAGTGGCTAAATCTTTGCCTTGCAACCACCAGGATCCCTCTGAGCACAAGCTTGAGTCCCGACTCCTCCACTTTCCATCCAACTCCCTGACTGTGGCCTGGGAGAGCAATCAAGGATGGCCCAAAGCCTTAGGACCCCGCACCCGTGTCAGAAACCCAGAAGAAGATCCTAGTTCCTGGCTTCGGATCAGCTCGGCTCTGGCCATTATAGCCACTTGGGGAGTGAACCAGCGCACAGAAGATCTTTCTTTCTGTCTCTCGTTCTCTCTGCAAATCAGCCTTTCCAATAAAAATAAATTTTTTTTAAAAAAAGGCATCCATTTCCACGTTGAGGTGTCACCTCACTCCAACTGGGATGCCTATAATAACCAATGTTGCTGAGGTTGTTGAGAAGAGATTTCCCTAAGGCACTGAGAGAAAGTAATTCAGCACAGCCATTATAGAAAACATCCTGGAGGGCCCAGTGTGATAGCCTAGCACTTAGTCCCCGCCTTGAACGTGGTGGGATCCCATATGGACGCCAGTTCTAATCCCGGTGGCCCCTGCTTCCCATCCCTGCTTGTGGCCTGGGAAAGCAGTCGAGGATGGCCCGACATCTCGGGACCCTGCACCTGCTTAGGAGACCCATAGTAGGCTCCTGGCTTCTGGCTTCGGATTGACTCAGCCCCAGCCTTTGCAGCTGCTTGGGGAGTGAATCATTGGACAGAAGACCTTCCTCTCTGTCTCTCCTCTTCTCTGTATATCTGACGTTGCAATAGAAATAAAATAAATCCTAAAAAAATTCTGCTAGATAGGACATGAACGTAAGTTACTCCTCACTAAGGTATTGAAGATTTCTCTGCACACCCCTGCTAAAACTGTCCTGCACTTCAACTGTTGACATATACCTTGTTAGACTTATAAGCCAACATGGACTATCCCAAAATCCACCAAGTACAGTAAAACTTAAGCTTCAACACCATAAACTACTAAATACAAACATGAAAATAGACACGAGACAGTTGAATAGTACCCTATGGCCATTTTAAGGTGTATAGCAGCCAATTGTGTATGAACCAAAACTGAAATGTCAATGAAGTAATCACAGGATGTGGTTAAGAACTTGCATTTTCTAACATAGGGGTCACTCAGTACCATGTCATTTAACACCATAAGGTTGTAAACAGTTGTTGATGTTATGTTGTGGCTTTTAATTGATCAGGATGATATTCTGCCAGCTCTGCCTTCAGACCAGAGATGGTCTCCCCAAGAAACCAATGAATTTATCTGGACAATAAGATGCTGAACACTATGCAAAGTACATGCTTGCAATGAAAGAATTATGATTGGATTTGAATTGTAATACTGCAACTAGGTGGAGAAATCCACCATGTGGGGAGGGTTCAGGGAGGGGCTGGGGAATCCCAGAGCCTATGAAACTGTGTTATAAAATCAAATGTAATTCGGGATGATACTCTGCTGGCTCTGTCTTCAAACCAAAGAGGGTATACCTAAGAAGCCGTTGAACTTGACTGGACAATAAGATGCTGGACTCTATGTTTGGTATATGCTTGCAATGAGGGAATCTCAGCTGAACTTGAACTGTGGTTGTGCAACAAGGTGGAGGAATCCACCATGGTGGGAGGGTTTGGGGAGGGGTGGGGAGAACCCAAGTACCTATGAAACTGTGTCACATAATACAATGTAATTAATGAATAAAAAAAATCAAATGTAATAAAAAATAAATAAAACATTGTTTTAAATTCTGAAGATTTCTCAGAAAACTACAAAATGGATCTCCCATTTGACCCAGCCAGCCCTCATCTGAGAATGCATCCACAGGAAGTGACATCATCACATGAAGGAGATGCCTGCAATCCCATGTTTAGAGCAGCCCAATTCACAAGAGCAAAGATACAGAACCAACCTGGAGCCATCAGCTGGTGGCTGGAGAAGTAAAAGGACCACATAAGGAAAGCACATGCATGGCAGAATATCACTCAGCCCTAGAAGAGAATGGAGTTAGGACAGTTGCTACAGAGCAAGTTGAACTGGAGATCGTTACGCTGAACATAATAAGCTAGACCCAGAATGACAAATATTACCTGTTTTCTCTCATTTGTGAAAGTTCACACACAGAACGCATGTTTTAAAATTAAATTGCAATGATTTTCTTCATTAGACAGTATGCTTAAGATATTTTGACCTAATAATCACCAGCAAGATGCTAAATGTGCAAATAATGGGCCAGAAAATGCCAGTGACAGGTCGTTATAGAGGTGGGGGAGCTAGGTAACTTGACCCAAGGTTGTGTGCCCATGGAGAGTCAATGGCAGATGGCACAAGGAAGCCCACGGTGGCACTGTCATTAGAATTTAGCCTCCATCCTCAAGATTCACTTTTGCTTATTTGATACTTCAATTGAAATAAAGTAAGACAACACACAAACTTTTTTTTTCTGGGACTTGTGCGCATTACCAGAAATCATTTCCTTTTCCTAAAAGCCTACAGTGGAGAGAACAAAGTTTTATTTCTTTCCATGCAGCTGAAGGTTAAAGCACGTTGTGCTGCAATGCAAAGACCTACCTGAGACGCTCTTTGAAGGAGGTGGTCTTGGCAAACACCAGTTGGTTCCCAGCATCAGAGAACCCTTTCAACACAGCCTACCACTGACTCAAAGCTCAGCAGAGAGCAGGAACCCAGGGAAGGGAGTTGAATAAATGACTGCACGACAATTTCTCCAGCTTTGTAAGGAGCTAGGGATTCTCCAAGGACTTTAATCCAACTCTCCTTTTCCCAGCTCTGTTTGGCCAGAGTTCATGTCAAGTCGACCTCAATTCATTGACTTTCTTGGAAAAGCTTCAAACTCAACCACATTAACTCTTCCTTCCTGGGGGGATGAATTGGTGGAGGGGAAGGTGGGGCTGCTCTACTCATTACAAATCCCTTCTCTGAATCTGGCAGGCAATTGCCCATAATTACCCTAATGTACTCCTGGAGCAAAGATTCACACGTTAAGAGTCGAAATAGAAGGCTAACCACAAACTGTGCAATAATGCAATTACCTCCCAATTATCCCTTTCAGCACTTAGGGGATGAATAGTAAGCATTAAGCCCAATCCTGCACTAGAGCCCCTGGTTACTGCAGGTGGAGTGGAGGTAGGAAGGGACAGATCTGGAAGAAAAATAAGTAACTCTGCTGTGGGTGACAAATGTCAGGGAAAGCTGGTGAAACCCTACTGGAATTAGTCCTGCTGGTTTGGGATAACTTTGATACGCTTCTGGTTAATGTACAATGCAAAACGTGGGCTGGGTTAGCAAGTACCCCTTCCCCACTTAATTAAGATGCCATACTCAGCAACAGCCAACTGCAGAATTCTCTGCCTAGATGGGAATTTAGCCCACTCCACCCAAACCAGAAGCATACATCAGAAGTTAGCAAGGATTTAGGACACAAGCAACCAAGCAGGCACTGACCAGTTGCTAATTTTTGATTGAGATGAATAAGATGCAAGTACCATCCACATAACAGGGAAGATCTGGAAAACGTGTTTTGACAAAAGCAGCCTAATTTTGAAGCCAAGAGGAAGGACCTCCATACAAAGAGATGGGCCCGAGGTCTCAGAATGTCATTCATTAAAAGACGCCAGCATTTCTCTTGGACGATAGCGCAATCCAGAAGCCTGGGATGACTTAAAGAAACAATGAGAAGCAGAGCATTAAGGCGTCTGTGTGGCCGCCGGGCCAGCATCCAGGCCTGTCACACAAGGCCACTCTTGATCAGCCAACACATTATCAACTGCAGCAAATGAACCCATTTCCACGACACCATCTTCACCTCTTTCTTTTCTTCGTCCCTTTTTATCCAATTACCAGAACCCATTTTCATCTAAATTATATCTTCTGGGATCATGTTGGCTGATGTGGATGCCTATCGCCACATAACAAGTCAACCCAAAGTTAGGGGTTTACAGCAACAACTTTGTATGATATCTCATGATTCTATAAATCAGCTGCCTGGGTCTCCCTCAGACTGTCTTAATGATAACAGTCACGGTAACCGGGACTATAATCACCTCAAAGCTTACCTGGGTTCAGTGTCAGGGATGATGTGTGCCTGTGGCTGGCAATTGACTCTGGTTTTCATATATATATACAAGGCAGATCCACAGAGAGGAAAGACAGAGAGAGAAAGATCTTCCATTCACTGGTTCACTTCCCAGATGAATACGATGGCCAAGGCTGGGCCAAACTGAAGTTTCCTCCAGACCTCCCACATGGGTACAGGGGCCCAAAACTTCGAGGCCAGTTCCCACTTCTTTCCAACCATAAGCAGGAAACTGGATGGGAAGTAGAGCAGCCAGGACATGAACCAGCACCCATAGGGGATGCCAGCATTTGAAGGTGGAGGATTAGCCCATTAGGAGACCACACTGGACCCAGATACTAGTTTTCATTTGGGGATGCAGCTCAGGCTTTGGACAAAAGTTCGTACACATGGCTGCTTCACTTAGCCTGGGCTCATCACAACATAAATTCTGAAAGGCAGTGACCCAAGAACAAACATTCCAAAAGACTCAAGTTAAATAGGACCTAACCTCAAATTCTAAAAACATCATTTGTGCCACCTTCAACAGGTCAGAGGTCCATAAACCCAGCTCAAATTCAAGAGGACATGTAGGCTCCGGCTTTTACTAAATAGAGAAGACAGTTAAGAGTAGCTGTCATCAGCCACCAAGAAAAAAATCTCTTTTTTACTGTGTTGAACACAGTAGAGGGTGACTTCTCATGCAAACTGTCCAGTGGAGGAAAATCCTAGGAAGGTTTATATAAGTTGATATACTAAGGTATGGCCTTCATTCATATTCAAGGTCCAAGACAGCAGCACCCAAGGGCCAAATAGTAAGATAGAGAAGAAGGGGAAGGAAGGAAGGAGCTGAGTGTTAATACCAATTTCTCTTACAGGCTGTTCCTGTAATCAGGCATGCAACACTGCTGCTCACATCCCATTGGCCAGAATGGAGTCATATGATCAAACTTAATTGCAAGGCAAGCTGGGAAATGCAGTCTTTAGTCTGATCTGCCATTTTCCAGGTGAAAATACACAGACCTTCAGTCTACAGGATGTGACAACTCAACTGTTGGCTAGAGAGGGTATATTGTCCCACTGGGGATCAGTGCAGTCCCTCCATGACCTTCTTACCCTTCCAAATGCTCATCCTCCTGGAAGAAGTTGCTCTCGTTTTCTTGAAAATCTTTGTTGTTTACTGTGCTTCTTGCCAGCATGTTCTGATGGACCCAATCCTCCATAGTCTATTGAGAAAGCAATAGGCACTTTGCATTTTCAGCCATAAAATTATATTGTAATCTTTATGTGCCTTTCAAATATCCCGTTCCCTTCACATCTCCTCATTAACCTGGCCACTGCTTCCAATACGCACACACTTTCCTGAAGGAGAAGCATCCCTTTGGGTCAAACTCAGGAGTGTTTCAAAAGCTCATTGGAAAATGGAGTTGAAAGATAGTGTTTATTTTGGCACAAAATAAAATTTATTTCCATCTCTGGCCCCTGATAACTGATACAACTTCTACAGGGTACTCCTTCAGATCCAGTTACTCTGATTTCCAGTTTGCCAATTTGCAGATTTCCTTGCACAGCCATCCATGGTAACTCTCATTCATACTGATAGTACGAGTCAGTATTTCTCTGACTGCTCATTGTTTCTCTACATCCCAGCCCTAAGGAGCCATTAATCCCAGGTCACGCATTGAAAGGCATGCTTGGGCTTCAACTCCTCAGGAGGTCCTTGGAGATCAGGGAGAATGGAGAGTGGAAGCATGACTTGGCTATAACACCAATTTTCAACGAAAGTGGCCAGAAGTCTGATACACAATGCTAATGGGAGTTGATAAACATAGGTTTCTATGAGGAAGGGAGAGTAGTCACTAAGTAGAACATTAGGATCTCAGCACCATTTGTGGAGTCCTAACATGGAGACTCCCGTTCAGTGGATGGAACTAGACAACATAAAATCAACAAGTTCAAGGCAGCCGAGAGCCACCCTAAGTTGGAGATAAGAAGCAAAAGCAAAAACAAGATTCCTTAAAAAAAAAAAAAAATACAGGATTCCTAAAGCCAACAGAGCCAGGACCTTTCAAATGCCCCTTTACCCGGCACTGAGTAAGCACAGAACAAGAAGATCCTCAGCTTGGTCAAAGGACATGGGTAAGAACAGAATCTGCCATCAGAAACAACCTCATTGGGGTGTGATGGAGAGACAGGTGCTTATTCCAAACATGCCTAGAGGAACTGTGAAAAGCTAAGACCACCAACAGCCATGTCCCCAGTGCAGATGGAAAGCTGCCCCTGTGGCCTCAGCGAGTGTTTTTCCCTAGGTATGTTTGTAACAAAGCCAGCCCAGCCCTCAGAGGAGCCTCTTACAAGGCCAGTTGCTCCATTTTCTACCACGTCATTTATTGCTCAGTACCTATCGATAATACAATGGTCAGCCCGACAGATGCTTTAATAGTTCACATGAGAATCTACATTATTGATCCAATGCCACTAAATAAAAAACTCGTTTGTCAGGGGAACATGAAATGGCTGCTAATGGACACAGCCAAACACCTGCTACTAGTTAAGGAAGAAAAATAACCAGCCTGCTGTGAGGCCATGCGGAAGCTGCCTGAAAATGCTCTAACGCAGGGCTGTCAGAAAGCATCCCCCCATGTGCAAAGGCTGAGTTGCTGACTCGAAGCAGAAAGCTGCTATTGACCGGATACCTACTATGTGCTGAGAACTGTCAATTCTGCATGTTCTCGTGCAAAGCGTGTGTTGCTATCCTGGCAGGCAAGGCACAGACCCCCTGAGCAAGAGGAACTTGTCACTGTAGACTTGAATTCCTGCTTCAGCTCAGTCCTGATGGCAGATGGTCATTGCCCCTTACCCATTCAGCATCTCGACTTTTCCCACGGGGTCACAAGATACCTGCCCAGCAAAAACAGTCAACCATGTCTGCCCTTTTCCAAGGAGCGCATCTAAGGCCAGGCATGTAGATTAAATGATGAACCTGATATTCCAGGAAGGAGCTAAGAAGGCAATCTCCCCCTCTGCTTAGTGACATGCCCTTGCCATGGACACTACCGTTGTTTTATCCAATGCAACAACTTAGAGGCTTCACTGGTTGCCTTCAAAATTCACATGTTGTTGGGCCTGGCACTGTAGCCTAGTGGCTAAAGTCCTCGCCTTGCATGAGCCAGGAACCCATATGGGTGCTGGTTCTAATCCTGGTGGCCCCGCTTCCCATTCAGCTCCCTGCTTGTGGCCTGGGAGAGCAGTTGAGGACAGTCCAAAGCCTTGGGACCCTGTACCTGCACCTGCGTGGGAGACCCAGAGTAGGCTCTGGGCTCTTGGCTTCAGATTGGCACAGATCCAGCCATTACGGCCACTTGGGGAGTGAATCAACAAACAGAAGATTCTCCTCTTGGGCCCGGCAGCATGGTCTAGCAGCTAAAGTCCTCACCTTGAACGCCCCGGGATCCCATATGGGCGCCGGTTCTGATCCCGGCAGCTCCACTTCCCATCCAGCTCCCTGCTTGTGGTCTGGGAAAGCAGTTGAGGACGGCCCAATGCTTTGGGATTCTGCACCCGTCTTGGAGACCTGGAGGAGGTTCCTGATTTCTGGCTTCGGATCGGCACAGCACCGGCCATTGGGCTCACTTGGGGAGTGAGTCATCGGACAGAAAATCTTCCTCTCTGTATATCTTTGTAATAAAAATAAATAAATAAATCTTTTAAAAATAAGAAGATTCTCCTCTTCTCTGTATATATCTGCCTTTCCAATAAAAATAAATAAATGTTTTTAAAAATTCACATGTTGAAGGGTGGAAACTGGTGGAATGGATAAGACATAACTTGAAATCATTCCATCCTATATTGGAGTATCTGGATTCTAGTCCCTATGCTGCTTCCAATACAACTTCCTGCTAATGTTCCCTCTGAGATGCAACAGGTGATGGCTCCAGTGATTGAGTCCTTGCCACCCATGTGGCAACCTGGAATGAGTGCCAGGCTCCTGGTTTAGACTTGACCCAGCCCTGAACAGATACGGGTCATTTGGGAAGTGAATCAACAAATATAATCATCTCTCTATCTTTTTAAAGATTTGGGGAGGGATGAAGATCTACAGAGAAAAAGAGAGACAGAAAGATCTTTCATCTACTAGTTCACTCCCCAAACAACCACAACAGCCAGAGTTGAGCCAATCTGTGGACAGGAACCAGGAGCTTCTTCCAGGTCTCCCACATGTGTGCAAGGTCAAGGAATTGGGCCATCCTCTATTGCTTTTGCAGGCTGTAAGCAGGGAGCTGAATGGGAAATGGAGCAGCCAGGACACAAACCATTGCCCGTATGGGATGCCAGCGCTTAGAGGCAGAGGATTATCCAGTTGAGCTAATGTGCTGAGCCCTCTCTGTCTTTCTCAAATAAGAACATTTTTAAATTCACACGTTGAAGTCCTAACCTCCGTATCTATCTCAGAAAGTGACTGCAACAGGAAGTAAGGTCTTTAAAGAGAAGAAATGAGGCCATTAGGATAAGCTCTCAGTTGCCATGTGACAGGTGCCATTCTATGAGGACATTAGAATACAGACACACAGAGGGAGTGTCTGAGAGAGCACACAGGAAGGAATGACATCCACAAATCCAGGACAGAAGACAGAGGACTGAGGCCTTGACCTCACACTTGAAGCCTTCACAATTATGAGAAAAATCAGTAAAATTTTTAGGAATTATCCCTCCCAACGAGTGTATGAGCTTTTCCTCTGTCAGGAATTCATTTTTACAACTTTGTGGATTTCCACACAATAAGCCATTTTTAATTAGATTTATTTTTTTATTCCATGTTTCCCTGACTTTTTCCATTTATTTTGAAAGGTGAAGGCATAGCAAGAGATATTCCATCCACGGGTCCACTCCCCAAAGGCCTGACATGTCTGGGGGTGGCCCAAGCTGAAACCAGGAACCCAGAACTCAACCCCAGCTCTCCAATGGAGCCATCACCTAGGGGCTTTAAGGGGTATGCATTTATCTGGAAGCTGGGGGTTGGATCAGTGGCTGGGTCTTTGGGGGGTAACCACCTTATGAAATTGCTCAGGGTACCCAGCTTGCTCTTCCATCCCTCCCAACAAGGAGGACACAGTAGCCTGCATTAGACATCAAACCTGGTGACACTATAATTTTGAATTATTCAGCCTTCAGAACTGTTAGCAATCAACCTCTGTTGCTTATAAGTTACCAAGGCCAAAGTATTTCAGCGACAGCTGAATTTTTTCTTTATCTTTGCTCCAAAGATCAAGACAAATAGCTACGGGGTTGTGATGTAGCAAGTTAAGCATCCCACATGAGCACTAGTAAGATAAATAGTTACAACAGTATGCCACAGGGTACTGCAGTAGTACAGACCGTGAGAGATGGGCTTGCACCAACTGAGGCATGTCTTATCTGAGAATTTGATGTTCAAGGCATTGACCTCACAGAAACTTCCAGAAACATGCAAGTACTACCATTGGTTGGTATCCATTTTGTTGCTGGCTGAGCAGGCCATTTGATCTGGATCATCAGTAGGCACTGGTTAGAGGAACATACCGAAGAGATGGCAAACCAGTAACAGCAGTTCTCCACATCCTGCTGGCAAAGGCAATCTTCTTTTGTCCCTGCAAAATCTTCAGGCTCTACAGGTGGAACTGGCAGTAGCTGCACATCTTCCCAGGATTGGAGGGGCTAGAAAGCTGGAAACTCCATCTGATAGCACTTTCTCCACAAATCGCCAGATCTTTTTCTGTTAGGAAATAGCACATTTTCTAGCCATGCCTATAAAAGTTGTCAGCTTTGTATCACTGTTCAATTATTACAATGGTACCATGAAAGGGGACTTGTTCCCTCTCACATGCCATTTTTAGTAATAATCTTGCAGGTCATAGCTCTCAACTGAAAATACTATTGGTTTCTCATTTACAGAGAGAGAGACCATCCACTGGTTCACTCCCCCAAATGGCTGCAACAGCCAGAGTTGAGTCATTCTGAAGCCAGGAGCTTCTTTCTGATCTCCCAAGTGGGTACAGTGTCCTAAGACTTTGGACCATCTTCTGATGCTATGCCAGGCCATAAGCAGGGAATTGGATTGGAAATGGAGTAACTAGGACACGAACCAGAACCTATATGGGATACAGCACTTGAAGGTAGAGGATTAGCCTGTTTAGCCATGGTGCCAGCACCCATTCATTCTTGCTGGTGAAATCTCCAGTCACTTGAGCTAGCAAGAATAGAACCTGGTCCATAAAACCATTTGGTAGCCTGGGAATTTTTGTTGTCTTGATGAATGGTTTTCCCAGTGTGGTTCTCAGGATAAAAGTACCAGAATTATCCAGAAACCTGCAAAAAATGCCAAGTTGCTAATCCCACCCAGAACAACTGAATCCAAAACTAAGGGAGGGGATTAGTGATTATTGATTCATCTATTACTCACCTACTCATTCATTTCAAAAGGCAGAGAGAAATCTTTCATGTGTCAATTCACTCTCTAAATGTCTTTAACAGCCAGGACTGCAGGAGGTCAAAGCCAGAAGCCCAGAACTCATTCCAAGTCTTCCATGAGCAGGGCAGCTACCACGAATTTGTGCCATGATCTACTGCCTCCCAAGATACACATTATTATAAAACTTGAATCAGGAGTAGAACCGAAACTTGAACCCAGGGACTCTGATGTAAGCATGGGCATCCAAGATGCTGGCATTGTAACAAGTCCTCCAGGTGATTCCAAAGTACACCTGAATCTGAGAATTGCTAGTCTACATATTGTACTAGAAGTCTGTCCCAAAGGCTCCTAAGGCTTCAGGGGAAAAAAAAGTCTATCCTAAAAGGTCAAATGTGATGAAGAAGACCTACAACAGTCCAACCAGATCCAACTTCTCGCCAGCTGGCCAGGTCTTCATGTGTGAAAACCACAGGTCCATGTAGGCAGCCCCTAAGGAGAAGGAAGCCTGCTATCCCAGCACCCAAGTAAATAGAAGTAGAAGGGACACAACAGGCAGCAGTGTTCATCCCTTGCTGGAGGCTGGGCTCCCCAACTGTGTGACCCTGAAGGGCATCGGGAGAACTGAGTGCTGCTTGGGGAGCAGAGAAGTCACCCACCAGCCTTCATTCTGTCTGTTGGCACCTGGAGATGATGGAATGCGTGGCGCTTAGCATGGAGACAGCCATGAGGCTCATCATGGCTCCCCTACACCAGTCTTGACTGTGTTTCCCATGCGCCCAGCCCCAATCTGTCATTGTCCCCCTGCAGTATCCATATATACCCTAGCAGCTGCCCCACCCTGCAGGGGTATCAACTACTACCTCCCCCACTGTACGGGGAGAGTAACTGAGACACAGCAAGGTCAGATAAATTGATCCAAAGTGATACAAATAGAAAATGCTGAAGACATCAAACTGCTGAACTCAGAACCCCAACCATGAAGAGAATTGCAGGTTCTGTGGTCTGACTGTGGAGTGCATGTGTCAAAGCTGAGCCTCCTCAGTGACTCAGACGGAGCAGTGGAGAGCATATCCAGGTCTACAGGCAAGATATGGCAATCCACTGGAGCCTGCAAAGGACACCTGGTATCAAAAGAGAGGACAGAACAAATTGATCAATTAGCCCAACCAAGTGTTGGCAGGGAAAATCTGGACAAGTGGAGATGATAAGGTGGACTATGTCAGCCAGTGGATTCTGAAGAGATTTCATTGTGCTTGGAATGGCGAGATTGGCAGCAATTCAGAACTGTTAAACTATCAAAACCACTTGAGCAGTGCCCTCGGAGCATGCCCCACTTTGGGAACCCTGGGATGGGTGGGAAGTTCGGTGTGGCTTCTCCCTTTGTCTCTCCCCTTCCTCAAGATACAGGAAGGAAAAAAGAGAATGTGGAGACAATGGTCTTACCGACTTTCCTATAGCCCTTGAGTCTTTGAGTCCTAATCTACTATGTAAAGATCATCAAAATTAAAAAAAAAAAAAAAAGAAAGAAAATCTCTCTATTTGTGTCTCTCCCTCCTTTTAAAATACATTTTAGAAGAGGATTCATACATTTGAGTGACTGGTTCTACGCACGTGTGGAAAAGGGTTTATAGATCACAGGTCCTCAAAGGACACTCCGCCTCATTGTCTCTCCAGGATCTTGAGGCGAATATTCCCCCAAGAGATTGCCAGGAGGGCATGAGTGAGACTCTCCTGGAACACCAGCAGTACCGGTAGACCAAATGGCGAGTGCAGGGTCACAAGCCTACTTGGGTGAGACAGGTGAGCAGTTCTCAGATATGGAACTCACAAAACATGCGGACAAGCCTGGTGGAGAAGGACAGTCATTCCCTTCTGAAGCATTTAAGGCGTGATTGCACTCAGCATGCAGCTAGAGAAAGAGGTGTTGGTCCTGCATGTAAGCCTGGGCTTTTGACCACTACACAAATGGTCAACACTTGGCCTGTGTGGCTAGATCCGGACTATAATCAGAAACATCGGAACATGGGAAGTTGGGAATCAGAGAGAGCTTAAAGGCCTCGTCATCCAATCCCTTTTGCTTTTGCTCTTGAAGAAGTTCTGTGATCTCCCTAAAGTCTCTAGGAGAGGGACCCAGGGCCCAGCTTCCTGTTCATGAGCTATTTTAGATCTGGGAGACTTCGACACTAGATCCCTGTCTGATCAGATGACCTCATCTTACAACTGTTGGCAGACACAATTTGCCAAACACACCACCCATTACCCGGCTACGATGCTATTCTTGAGAATCTATAAAATCTTCAAAGGAAGGGCTCATAGAATCCTAGACCCAGATAATGCCTCATTTTTACAAGATCTGAGATGCCTGCAATATGTCACAACAAACAGTTTAAAGACCCTGTCATTTCACAAAAACCTGTAGTTTTCCTGTCATCATCGGTTGTCCCTTCCCATTTCTATTTCTACTCTTGCTTTTGATACTTGTTTTCATCTACTTGAAAGTGAGAGACGCACAGAGAAAGGAAAGAGAGAGAGAGAGAGAATATTCAATCTGCTGGTTTGCTCCCCGTAAGAGCCAGGGCTGGGCAGGGCCAATGCCAGAGCCCAGAACTCCCTCTGGATCTCATAAGCACATGTCAGGGATCCAAGCACTTGGCACATTAACAGAAGCTGCATGGCAAACAGAGCAAGCAGCACGCACCCCATTACTTTTGATTTGATATGCTGATGTTGCAATCTGTAGCTTACTCCTTTGTACCACATTTGCCTTCTATTCTGCTTTTTAAAATTGATTGATTGATTGATTTTAAAGGCAGGGTGACAGAGAGGGAGAAAAACACAGAGATCTTCCATTGACTCATCCATCGCCCAAATACCCAAAACAATCAGGGTTGGGTTATGCCAAAACTAGGAGCCCATAACTCAGTTCAGTTTCCCTCAACTTAATCCCCACCCCACCACAAGGGTGGTAAGGCCAAAAGCCTGCTTTCCAAGTGTGTTGGCAGGAATGTTGGAACAGAAGTGTAGTAGCCGGGACTTGAAAGAGGATTCTGAAATGGGATGCAAGTGTCACAAGTGATAACTTAACCTGATGTGCTACCATATGGGACCCAGTTGTTGACGCAGACTGAATTGAATTAAAGTCTGGTAGAAATTCAACAGATCCCGCCCATGGCAAAGAATAAGGGGGAAGAGAGAGCTCCATTGTTCAAGACTTCTTAGCTCATTAACACAAAATTCTCACTGAAGAGGTTGAATGTGTACTCAAAAACAAACATAATCGATTAAATTCATCAAGAGGAGAAGGTTAATCGATTTCAGCAAATGTGCATCGACTCTGCCCTCAAAGATGCCGTCACACACTCTTATGGTTCAGAGTGACCAAGCAGACATGCTTAGATCCTGCTCACTGGCATAACCACAACAAGGCGGTGTTCCTGCAGTGTTGCTCATCAACAACGACTGGTGACAGAGGTGAGCTTTCTGCCAGGTTGCTAAGGAGGTCATGGACTTGCAGGCAAGAGGACGGGGAAAAAGTCAGTGGCCAAGGAGAGCACCTGCTCACTTCCTGGGCTAAGAGCTCCTTTTTCCATCTTCAAAGTTTTCCTGGTACCACCTTCTGAGCTCCCTCTGTCCTTGACCTCCTGTCTCCATCTCCTGAAAGATCCTGAACTGAGCATATCTGGAAAGCTGCTTTCCTTTTACAGGTAACATTCCCAGGATTGGGGCTAAGTTAGCATGTGCATATCTCTGAGACCACGATTCTTCATGGATCACGCCTCTATTTGCTCACCTGTAATATGGACTAAGAATATAGTACCTGGGAGAATGGAATCACTTCTCTACTGATCAAAGCAGTGCCTGGAACATGACAAAACTCAAAATTACGGCTCTTTCTGTCTGCACGTCTGAACAAAATAGAAAGATGCGTTCCTCCAGTCCTGGATTCTTTGGGACAGCAGTGTCCAAAAGTTTTTCACTGCTGCAATTTAAAAGCACATTTAATACCTTGTGACCCAGCACATAAAAAGATTTAGACATTTACATAATAAATGCTTCCAAAAATGTAACACCATTATGTGTTGTCCGTTGTGATATAGTCCTTTATTTGTCATTTCATTTTTAATGCAGCAAAACAAGCTGGTGGAAGTCACATAAAAATATAACTTTGGGGTCAAAGTTCAACAACTTTTCTTTTTTATCCCTGCCTGATGTAACCAACAACTCACAGAAGGTGACCAAGGTGACAGAAAATGAATTTTTCTATCCAGATTCTCCTATTTTGCCAAGGTTTTATTTTTTAAAAAAATGAAATGGAGAATTGGGAAGCAGAAACCGCAGCTCCTAGTATAGACTCCTCCTTAGTAAGTCAACATCCGCAAGTTTATGATCAGGGTGGGTGTTGTGGCACAGCACTGTGGTTCAGCTACCTCTTGGGGCATGATGGCCACAGCCCACATTGAAGTTCTAGTTCATATTGGAATATACCTCCTCTGCTTCTGGTTCAGCTTCTTGCTGATGCACCTGGGAGGTAGCCGATGATAGCTCAAGTACTTGTTACCCATGTGGGAGACCCAGATGGAGTTCCTGGCTCCTGGCTCCAACCTGACCCATCCTTGGCTACTGTGGCATTTGGGGAGGGAATCAGTAGATCAGCAGATAGATGACACTCTCTCCCTCCCCCTTCCCCTCTCTTTTTTTGTCTCTCTCTCTCTCACTCTTTCTCTCTCACACACACACACACATATTCCCTTTCAACTAAATAAATTCTCTAAGAAAAAAGGCTTAGGATTGTGGGAATGGCTTTAAGGGACAAGCTGTGCTTGTAATTCTTCTTGAGTCACTGCTCCAGTACAAATAAGCCCTCTGCTCTGATTTCCACCACATGACTGTGGCAAGTCGTTATCACCGCCTCACGGGCATCAGTGCATTCTCTGTGACAAGGTCTCTTGTCCACCAAATCTTTGGAGACCATCCCTGGATTTGACAAACTGTCAAGACAGTGACGTCCATCTCCCAGACGGGTGAGGAGCTGATGTGACTGACAACACCCCAAGGGCCGTGATGAATCTGGCAATTATACATTCAGTTATAGACAGCTGGGAAAGCTTTCCTTAAGGAAATTCAACATTTCCAAGTGTTTCACCTCAACTGGCGTGAGAAATTCATGCAGGTGACCGGCACACCTGTGTGTGCCGCGCATATGGTGACAGGTCCTGCCAAAGTTCTGAAGGTGTGGTCCATGCTATCACCACTCAGTTCCCAGGTCATCTCTCAGAAGCACGAGACGCAGGAGATGACGCATAAAGAGGTCCTTGTGTATCTTTTAACCCACTTCCAGAAAGGAAAGGGACACCAGGTCATTGTTGGTCCTATACCTTAGGACCAATAATATGGTCCTGGTAACACACTAGAATCTCCAGAAGCCTTGAAGAAGTACCCAAGCCTGGGTCCAACTCCTGGATATCATGGTTCTACTCAAGAATTCTACTTAAGAATTCTCTCTCTCTCTCTCCCCTCTCTCTGTATGTCTTCACCTTTCAAGGACTAGAGGAAATAGAAAAAATATTTAGGATGCAGCTGTTTGTTCTGTATTTTTTTAATGGAGAAAATCAGGGAAAGGAACTTCATGAAGCAAATTTTGAATGATGGAATGGAAAACCAGAGATGGAGGCACAGATGGTAACGACGCTGGGAAAGGCAGGAATGCAAGGTAGCAATTCACAGCGGCAGGGTGAAGTGTCCCCATTAGAAGCAGTAAAAAAAAAAGTCAACAGTGGGGAAAAATACATTGGTGGTGAGAGTGATACAACGCAGAAACACGACATGACAGACGGAGAAAGAGAGAAGTGTGAGGAGGTGAACATAATGTGAGAGAAGGGGCCTCCCAAACAGGCTCATCATTTTGTTTCTGTTCTCTATGGTAACCATTCCCTTGAAGAAGAGCCAGAATAAATCTAGAAAATGCAATGGAGTTGGACACCATTTCCCTGGATTCCAAAAGAAAATCTCAACACACCAACCAAAAGGACTTGCTGTTGCCAGGAAAGCTATGAGAAGAGATGGCAGGAAAAATATTGAACTAAGCAAAACTTAAAGGATGGTGCCTGAAACAGGGTCTACAGTGTGCTAAAGTGGATGCCTAAGACTCCAGGATTCTCAGCCTTACCTGGTTGCCCCTCGTGGACCAAGACAAAAGAAAGAACCTGAGATGGTCACACTGCAGAAAATTCTGGGAGGGGCATGCTCCTGAGAGCTTAACCAAAGCTATGACCCAAAACCTAGCAGGTGAACCAAGGATGAGAACTCAAGAGACGTTATCCAAAGAACCATCAACACCATTGATCAGAGATAATGGGTGTACACATGTCAATTAAATGACTGAATGAATGCCCACATCAACAGAAATCCTGAAAGACAAGTTGTTCTTTTAGAAAGTCAATATTGGGGTCAGCATTGTGGTTCACAGAGCTAAGTGCCACCTGCGATGCCAATGCCAGCACCTCATATTAGAACCCTGGTTCAAGTCCTGGCTGCTCTGCTTTCCATCAAGCTCCCTACACACATGCCTGAAAAGGCAGCAGAAGATGCACCAAGTGCTAGGGACTCGGTCACTCAGGAGGGAGATTCAGATGAAGCTGCAGGGTCCTGGCTTTGACCTGGCCTAGCCCCAGCTGTCACAGCTATTTGGGAATTGAACCATAAAATGAAAAGATCTCTCTTCCTTTCTCTTTCTCTCGCTCTCTCTCCACCTTTCAAATAAGTGCAATAAATTATTTTTACCCTTTATTCATATTAATAAAGATACAAGTATTACCATGTACATCAGATGAAAGCAGCATGTCCCAGAAAATTGGGCAAAGATGATCCAAAGGAGGAACATGGTTGCTTCACTCTCGCATTTAAGAATCATAGGAGAGGCCCGGCACGATGACTCTATTGGCTAATCCTCCCATTGCAGGTTCTGGGATCCCATAGGGATACAGGTTTTTGTCCTAGCTGCTCCACTTCCCATCCAACTCACTATCTGTGGCCTGCAAAAGCAGAGGAATATGGACAAAAGCCTTGGGACCCTGCACCCAAGTACAGCCTAGAGGAGGCTCCTGGTTCCTGTCCCCTGACTCCAGGACCCTGGCCCCTGCCACCTAACTCCAGGACCCTAGCTCCTGGCTCACAGCCCCTGGCACCTGACTCCTGGCTCCTAGTTCCTATATCCTATACTGTGGCTCATGGCTCCTGGATCCTATGCCCTGGCTCCTTGCTCATGGCCCATGGCCCCTGGCTCCTGGACCCTGGATCCTGGACCCTGGCTGATGGCTCTTGGCTCTTGCCCCCTGACTCCTGTCCCCTGACTCCTAGGCTGTGGCCCCTGGCTCCTGGATCCTGGCCCCTGGCCCCTATTCACTGTCCCCTGACCCCTGGCCCTGACCCCTATTGACTGTCCCCTGGCCCCTGGCACCTGACTCCTGGCTCCTGGACCTGCTCCTTGGACCCTGGATTCTGGCTCGTGGTTCCTCTTATCTGGCTCCTGGTGCCTGGCTCCTACCTCCTGACTCCTGGCTCTTGGCTCCTGGGTCCTAGCCCCTGGTCCCTGGTCCCTAGCTCCCAGCTCCTGGCTTCTGATCACCTTGCCTCCACCCATTATTGTCATTTGGGGAGTGAGCCAGAGAATGTAAGATTTCTCCCTCTCTCTCTCTTTCTTTCTCTGCATTTAAGCAGATAAAATAGTTTTTAAAATAAATCAAGTTAAATACATAAAGTAAGCACTTTAAAAAAAAAAAAGATCTTTCAAACCCCTGGGTAATCACTAGCAGATGAGAAAATACGTATTGTCAATGTTTATTAATAGATATTTTTATAAACACTTGAGTATCAAAAGCAGAGTCAGTTTGCATGCAATGCATCTAAGTAACATGGATCTGAATTCCCTGGTCGTTCTACACCACAGGGCAGCTGAGCCACATGCACATGTCCAGTCCTCTACCTCTGCCACTTGCCCCAAAGCTGGAAGGCAAGTGTTGTGATTTGACTTTTGTCCCTCAGAACTTAGGAGTTCAACCTCCATCATTTTTATGTTAAGGTTGCTATGAGGTAGAACTTAATTCAACTGCACTCTCTAGGGACAGGGATCTTTGCAAAGTGATTGGATGCAAATAGGCTGTTAGGATGCAGCCCCCATGACCTAACCTGGCTAATTGTAGAGATGACCACAGACACACAGACACACTCCCTGCCTTTGATATGCGTTAATGCCCTGTTCCCCCTCAGGACTCTGCCAGCAAGGGCGCCAAAGGCTGAGCCAGTGGGGTCTGCATCAGCTTGGACTGCAAGCTTACCACTGACAGCTGACATCAGCCTCTCCTCTTTGCACAGTATGCTGCTTTGGGTGAACCCGTAACAGTGAGGAAAAGCTAGCTAATGTTTACAGTAGGCAAATTTCTACTTTTTCCTCCTGTACTTTTCCTCCCAAAGGCAAGAGCATTGAAGGAATCCCTAATTTAATAAACCTAACCCATTCGTACCTAGGACTAAAACCATTAAGTAATGGAATCTGATAGGCTTCAGAAAGACATAAAAGTGTTTCTTCTCCCCCAAATTTTGTTCAGTTTCTGGCACCCACCCAAGTTGTTTGTGTGCAAACTTATCTCCCAATTCTTTTAAGTTATGTAGGGTTTTTTTAAGATTTGCTTTTATTAGAAAGGCAGGTTAGATTTATGGAAAGAAGGAAAAATGGAGATAAAGACCTTCCATCCGCTGGTTCACTCTGCAAACAGCCTCAATGGCCGGAGCTGAGTTGAACCGAAGCCAGGAGCTTCTTTCAGGTCTCCCACATGGATGCGGGGTCCCAAGGCTTTTGGCCATTCTCTACTGCTTTCCCAGGCCATGAGCAAGGAACTGGAAGAGAAGTGGAGTGAACAGGATACAAACTGGTGCCCATATGGGATCCCAGCGCTTGCAAGGTAAGGATTTAACCATTGAGCCAAGCTATGTGTTTATCTGCCCACACACAACTGTTAAAATTAGAAGTTCCCTGGAAGAGAAGTAAAACCACTTACACTTGAGTTCAACTCCCTACGAAAAATAAAGCTCCAGGGGCCCGGTGCGGTGGCCTAGTTGCTAAAGTCCTCACTTCAGTATGCTGGGATCCCATATGGGCACCAGTTCTAATCCCAGCAGCCCCACTTCCCTTCCAGTTTCCTGCTTGTGGCCTGGGAAAGCAGTCAAGGACAGCCAAAAACCTTGGGACCCTGCACCCGTGTGGTAGACCTAGAAAAAGCTCCTGGCTCCTGACTTCGGATCGACACAGCTCCGGCCATTCCAGCTACTTGGGGAGTGAATCATCGGACAGAAGATCTTCCTCTCTGTTTCTCCTCCTCTCTGTATATCTGACTTTGCAATAAAATTAAATAAATCTTTAAAGCTAAAAAAAAATAAGATCCATAAATATTTCAGTTTGAAAGTTAAAAAAACAAACAAAAAAAAAGACTCAGCAACAGATGGAAAATGACAATTGGTGACTGTGTTTGGGATGCTGTCCTTCATGGGACTGCTCACATCCGAAAGTGAGAAAATACACACAGTGCTCCAGGCAGTGCACAAATGTGCTTATCCAACTCACAGAGCCAGAAGAGGCTCACCGTACACTTCATCCGCCCCAAGTGGATCCAGCATCTCATTGTGTTTATAATTTCTGTTGTTGGAGTTGGGGGAAAGGAGAGAGACTGGGGGAATAAAAATGAAGAGAGAAGGAGGAGGTGAGAGCTGGAAAGGAACTTTGAGGGCTAGTGTGGTAGACGAAGGGACTGAAACCCAATAAATCTCACAGCTCAGCCACACAGTCTTTAAACAGACACCAGGATGTAATGGACAACTCACACTGGGAAATAAAAAATGTGAGGTTGAGCCAAGTCAAATCTCACAGATTTTTCTCTCCCCAGCTGGGGACCACAGAAGTCAAAGGTGAAATTCAATAGAGTAGCTTTGTTTATTTTTTTTCTCAACATATACCCCCCCTTAGTTGGCCAACTGCCTAATCTACCAATTTTTTCAAAAGATTTATTTATTTTTATTAGAAAGACAGATTGACAGAGAAAAGGAGAGATAAAGAGAAAGATCTTCCATCCACTGGTTGACTCCCCAAGGAGTTGCAATGGCTGGAGATGATCAGATTCAAAGTCAGATTCTCACATGGATACAGGGTCCCAAGGCTTTGAGACATTCTCCACTGCTTTCCCAGGACATAGGCACTCTTTTATCTTAACAAGTCATCCCAAAACACAGAGGCGTAGAACAACATTCCTTTGTTTTGTTCATGAACCTGTGCTTTGAGCAGGAGTCAGTGGGAAGATTCATTTTGCTCCATGAGGTTGGGGACACAGCTGGTAACCCTCCCCAGCTTGGCCTTCTTCATTCATGTCCGTGGTTGATGCTTGGCTCACTGCTGGGACCTCATCCAGAGCTATCGGCTGGAGCACTTCAAAACATCTCTTCACATGGCCTGGACTTCCTGCTTATGTGGTGGCCCATTTGCAATAAAGAAAGTTCCAATGGGATGAGTTGGAACTCTAGCGCCTTTAATGACATGACTTCAGAAGTCACACAGTGTCGCTTCCTCCCCAGATTCTGCCAGAGACGGTGTAGACCTCAGCTCTCAGGGAGAGACATGTTGGTGGTTAGGGACTAGGATGGCAAGTGGACTGATGCAGTCGTAGCACGTGTATCCTTCAAGGTCAAGATTCTCGTGTTTGGAAAAGGGAGACAAGCATGGGCTTATGAAAGTTGAAGTTCACTGGATGATGACTAGGTTGCGCAGTAATAGCTGAACCTGTCAGGAAGACTGGCACATGCTCTCTATTAACCATATACTCTTTGATTTGTTGTATCCTTTGATCAGCAGGATTTAACTGGGAGTGACAAAGCGTGCCTGGATCCTGAATTTTCAGGTGAGAAAGATGCAAATGAAATGAGAAAGTGGAATAACAGTATATATACATGGCACCTTCAGCAATTTTCCCAGAGTCAGTCCTGCCTGCAGGGTCATCAACCTAATTGGGCCTATGCTATCAATTAGTCCTTCCAAAATGTTCTATGTACATTCAGAACATTCCGAGAATGTTCATAATGTCAGAGACCCGCAGGTCCTTATGGATGACTAAGGCAATGGTAGTCATGTCCTTATGCCCCTGTGAGGCAGAAGTGAACTTTTGGTGTCCAGAGGTTAGATTAAGCTACACACAACAATGAATACTTGAAGATGTCCACTCTTACCCTTGGAGGCTGTGAATGTGTTAATCACCTGGCAAAAGGGGAATTGCCATTGTGGCAATGGAAAAATTTTCTAGAATGATCCAAGGGGGCCCAATCAGATCCGATGGGTTCAGGCTGGGATCAGAAACCAAGCCATGATCAGAGAAAAGTAACACAGCTGGCTTTGGAAACAGAGCAAGAGGACAATGCACTAGGAAAGACAGGTGGGTTCTAGAAGCCAGAAAGAGGTAAAGGAACAGTCTCTCCTCAGAGCCCCTGAACGAACAACATGACCCTGTCCAACACCTTGTTTGCAACCCAAGGAGACCATGTTGGACATCTAACCTGCAGGCCTACAAAATAAATTGGGAGTAGTTAGGACACAGTAATCAGGACACTACTTGAGCCATCCAAATCCCATATCAGAGTGCCTGATTGAACCCAAGATCTACTTCCAATCCAGTTTTCTGCTAACGCATCCCCTGAGAGGCAGCCAGTGATGATTCAAGTACTTGGATCCCTGCCATCCACATGGGAAACCCAGAGTAAGTTCCTAGTTTCCGACTTCATCCTGGCCCAGGCCTGGCTGTTGTGGGTGTCTGAGGAAAAAACCAGCAAAGACATCTGTTTCTCTGTCTCTCTACCTTTCAAATAAAATGGAAATAAACTAATCAAAATATTTGAAAGTGTCTGGGGGCCAGCATGGTGGGGTAGCATGCTAATCCTGCCTGCAAATGCTAGCATCCCACGGCCCAAGCAGCTCTCTGCTTATGGCCTGGGGTCCCTTTATCCATGTGGGAGACCAGAAAGAAACTGCTGAATCCTGGTTTTGGATCGGTTCAGCTGTAATAGCCATTTGGCGAGTGAACCAGATGGGAGATATGTATCTTTCTTTCCCTGTCTCTCCTTCTTGTTCTATAAAAATCTGTCTTCCAAATATAAACAAATAAATAAAGTTTTAAAAATATTCTAAAGTACAATGTTTAAAGAGAAGCGGTTATAATCAATGTATATTTTAAGGCACTAGCTTTGTGATAATCTTGTAACCATGGGAAACAGAACATTCAAGGAAATCTTATTTATCTCCTGATATTTACCATAGAGCGTGCAAAATATCTTTAAATATTTACTTACTTCAAATCAACTCTGTGTTCACATGACTACATCTTTTATGAAAAGTACGTGTGTTTTCAAAACAAATGTAGCAAGCAGAGGGGCATTGTTTTTTGCTTTTTGTAAATCTCTACATTATCTGGCTTAATGGGAGGCAGCTGGAGTCTTGCACCTGTTTCTGCCTTCCGTGTTGAGATCACTTATGGTGGAGGATATTTTAAAACGCCACCCTCACACAGAAATGTGTCTGGAAAAGGAGAGGCACTTTGCTAACAGCCTTTGCAAATAATTGCAGATGCTCTTGGAAATGCCACCAAAATAGTACACGAAGCAGCTTTTACAAGGTTAGATGAGGGACCAAAACAATGGGTGTGAGTACCAGCTGCTCTACTTCTGGTCCGTCTTCCTACTAATGCACCTGGGAAGGCAGTGGACGATAACTCAAGTAGTGAATTCTTGCCACCCTCGTGGGAGACCCAGATGGAGCTCCTAGAACCTGGCTTTGGTCAGGCCCAGCCCTGGCAGTTGCAGTCATCAAATGGAGAGTGAATCAGTGAATGAAATAAGTTTTTCTCTCTTGCTTTCAAATAAATTTTCAAAAATAAATACACAGAAGGTTAGATGAAGTCTGAACCATAGAAATGAACTTTTCAGTACTGGATTCCATTAAAACCCACGCATCTATCCTGTGTCTTTGAGGATCAAAATTCAAGTTTCGTCACTTATGCCTCACACAGGTCTTCCAAAGGTAGACACACTTTAGTAGAGAGTATCAAAAATACGTATGTGTGAATATCATCTTCAACTAGCATACTGGGAAGGGAAGATATGTTGCAGTATGCATCTCTACTCCTGAATCAAAGATGGACTCCCAATGAAACTAACTATATCTTGATAATAGAATGCTCGACTTTCTGCCATTGTCTGTACCTACAATAGCACAATGATGGACTTGTGACTGTTTCCGAAGGACCACACTATTGTAATAACATGCAGGAAAACAGGGGAAGATAGAATAGGGAGGGTAAAAGGGGAAATCCCTGTGCCTTGTAATTGTATCACGAAAAATAAAACTTGAAAATAAATATCACCTCCAATCTCATCAGGTAAAAAAATAATTCAATATTGGGACATTATCGAGCTCCTGGGACAGATTTAAGTTTTTAAATTCTTTCTTTAAAAATTATTTATTTTTATTGAAAAGGCAGATTTACCAGGATGGATGGAAAGTGAAACAGCCAGAATATGAACTGGCACCCATATGGGATCCCAGCATGTGCAACGCAAGGATTTAGCCACTGAGTCATCAGGCTACGCCCTCAAAATTCTTACATTCACTTGAAAGCTTGAGTTATTGGTAATTCATTCATTGGTAATGAACGAACACTGTAGGTTGGCTTACCTGAGGAGATCAGCTCACTTTGTGTCTTTCCATAAAACTATTTGCAGACCATCACTTGCTCTCGGTTGATCCTCCCATTAAAAATGTGCTCCACCCCTGGCTAGGAGAGGACGGAGGACGGAACAGGTCAATCAACCACCTCAGCTAAACGTTGGGCAGCGAAATACTGGGCAAATGAAGACTCCATGATGGACTGTGACAATCAGTGGCTTCTTCAATGACCTAATCAAGCTGGGAGGGATGTGACTGGCAGCGATCCATAACTGGAAGACTATTAAGACCACTTGAGCAAGTATCTCAGCATGCCCCACATCTGGGACCTTGGGCGGGTGGGAGACTGGGTGGGGATTCTCCCTCAATATCCCCCTTCACCTCAGATACATAAATAATATAATAAAAATATATATTTAAAAAAATGTGCTCCACGAGAAAAGCAACCTGTGCGGCTCACAGCTGGAGCAACCACACTAACTTTTTTCAAGGATGGGGGCCCAGGAGGCCTATAAGGAGACTTGGCAGGGGGAGAGGCTGGCGACTGTCCCTATGTCACCTGTGAAGGCCAGGAAAGCCACAGTGTAGCTCAGGAGAAATCAGGTTGATACAGAGCAGGCAACAGCTTGCGCTGACCCTTGGTAGCTAAAATGACCATTTTTAGGGCAGTTGTGTAGCCCACATATCAAAGGGGGGACAATGAAAAAATAAATGCATGAGGACCCAGCTTGATAGCCTAGTGGCTAAATCTTCGCCTTGCATGTACCAGGATCCCATATGGGCACTGAGTTCATGTCCTGGCTACTCCACTTCCCATCCAGCTCTCTGCTTGTGGCCTGGGAAAGCAGTAGAGGATGACCCAAAGCCTTGGGACTCTGCACCTATGTGGGAGACCCAGAAGCAGCTCCTGGATCTCGGTTCCTTGGTTCTTGGCTCCAGGCTTCAAATCAGCTCAGCTGTGACCATTGGGGCCACTTGGGGGTTTGAACCAGGAGAAGGAAGATCTTTCTCTCTGTCTCACCTTTTCTCTGTAAATACGCCTCTCCTATAAAAATAAATAAATCTTAATTTTTAAAAAAGGAGCAAACAAATGCAAGAGGTTGGGTCCTGAAAGCAGGACCCAGAAATTTACAGTTGATCCCACTAGGTCAGGACAACATAGCTGAAGGAATCATTTGTTTCTCCCATAGACAAGAGCCTGGATGGCCAATGTTATCCGGAGGGGCTTGTTAGGGGAATTGTTTGAGCATTTCACATTCGGAACTCCTCCATTCACAATTCCCAAGCAGAGAGAGGAAAGGAGAAGGAATAGGGGCCCCTAGTCATGTCTATGAAAACTGCTGTCTGATTACAGGCTGTGCTCTCTGTTCTTTGTGGAGATACCCCGCCTAGGCTATCAGGTGCAGAAATTTCTCTCTTCACTTTTTTCAATAAAGATGCTAAAATTGCCCACAATACCAGCATCCCATATGGGTGCTGGTTCTAGTTCCAGCTGCTTCACTTCCGGCTCCATGCTAATAGACTGGGAAGGCAGCAGATGCTGACCCAAGCCCTTGGAACCCAGCACCCACATCTGGCTCCTAATGGACTGGTGCAGCTCCAGCTGTTAAGGCTGTTTGCAGAGGGAACTATAGGATGAAGATTTCTCTCTGTGTCTCTCCCTCTATTCATTCTCTCTCTCTCTCTCTAACTCAAGTAAAATATATAAATTTTAATAACAATAGTAATAAGATTGTTTTTCCCGCTGCTCATTCATCAGCCGCATTCTTCATCCTGGATGGAACAGACTCCCAAGGTTTGAAGCACTTGTAACAATTTCAAAATGATCCGAATTGAACCTGCTCAGTCACCAAATGTGGGTCACCAGGCAAGGATGTGACTTTGGCCAAACAGGGTCCCTGGCCTGTCCCTGGTGGGATTGAGGCTGCCCACTAGCCTCTCTCCTAGAAGCTACGCAACAAAGCTTTCCCTGACTGGGTCTGGGTGGCACAGCCTTAACTCCACTGCAGAGGGACCATCAGCAAGCGAATTCCCATCTCTAAGCCAATAAATTACTGCCTGGGGTGATTAAAGGATTAAATAAATTATCACATAAAAAGCTGACTTAGGCTTCATCATGTGTGGATTCTAACTAGTCCAAGGTCGTTCTCTGGGATGGCTGGGACTGCCCACCCCACCCCAACCCCGCCCCAGCAGGTCCCCAGACCCCGGTACCCTGTTTGCCATTCACTCTCCCTCTCTGTCATCCCTGGCTCCCTGCACAACACCCTAGCTAAGAAAGGAGACCTGCAAAGGCCTTGTGTCTCCAACCAAGTTTACCCATTCAGGCTTCTGGCTCTAAGTTATTCACTCTGAAAATGGCATGCCCTCAAAATCACAAGCTGTTGACTCCTGCCCCTCCTGGAGGCTTAAAGATTTCATTTGTCTCCACTTCAAAGCCACCTCATATTTCCAAGGTGTTCCCAGGTTCCCTGGGACTGGGGAAAACATGCTATTTGCTTGCACAAAAGTCTCTGAAAAGGCTTCGTTATTCGACACAATAGGTGCCTTCCTCTGATGGCAGCAAAGGGGTCACACAATGCAAACTGCATAATCTCCTGGGGTGCTCGGATCAAAGCAGAGGCTGGGTGAAGGGGCAGGGGATTGGCTCTCACAAGTCCAGCAAGCCACCGCAGCCACAGCCAGCATTATTGCGCTACTACATCACACCTGGCACAACAGCCATCTGGTCAACCCCCTGCCATCCCAGCCCTGTGCTGCACTGTCTTGCTGTTCAACTGACAAGCAGCCCTCTGTAGGATTCAACCAATTGAGAATACTGCATCTATACTGAACAAAAATAGACCGTCTAAACAAGACAACATAAGTACTATTCGTGTGACATTCACATTGACTGCTTTACAAGTCATCTAGAGATGATTTTAAGAATAACAGAGGAAGGTCGGGAAGATAGTCTGCCAGTTCTGCTTTTAGATCAGAGATGGTCTCCCCAAGAAACTGTTGAATTGATCTGGACAGCAAGATGCTGGGTTCTATGCATGGTACATGCTTGCAATGAAAGAATCATGACTGGATTTGAACTGTAATACTGCAATAAATGAAAGAATCTCAACTGATCTTGAACTGTGGTAATGCAACAAGGTGGAGGAATCCGCCATGGGGGGAGGATACCAGGAGGGGTTGTGGGAACCCCAGAGCCTATGAAATTGTGTCATAAAATGAAATGTAATAAAGAAAAAAGAATAACAGAGGATCACCCAGGTTACATGCAAATAGTATGCTCTTTTATAGCAAGGACTTGAACATTCGCAGACTTCGGTGTCTGTGAGAAAGATGACTGCATCTACACCCACATGATTTGTTTGTTTTCTTATTTGAAAGGTAGAGAATCGAAAAGGGAGCAGGAGAGAAACAGAAAGCGATCTTCCCTCTTTTGGTTCACTCTTCAAATGTCTGCAGCAGCTAGTGCTGCATCAGGCGGAACTCAGGTGCCAGGAACTCCTTCCTGATCTTCCATGTGGGTGCAGGGGCCCAAGTACTTAAACCAACTTCCACTGCCTTCCAAGATACATTAGCAGAGAACTTGATCAGAGGTAGAACAGCCAGAACTCAAACCAGCACTCCGAGATACAGGCATTGCAAGCAGAAGCTTAACCTGCATGCCACACGGTACTGGCACCTAGCCCGGCACCTTAAGCCTTGACCACCTGTTGTCTCAGATGCCCGCTTCTGTCGCTCACGTTGGGAATCAGTTCCAAGTTGTTCCCTAAAGCAGATCTGAACTGAGCAAGAAATGCACACGGTAAACCCATGGACTCCCTGGCGGTGAGAGAAGCAGGCCCTGGAGCCACACCCACTACGGCTGAGCGCCCACGCGGGCTGTCCGCAAACCAGGGCAGCCCACTAACACCTACACCAGCGATTCCACATCAGGCGGTGAGAAGCCAGGAAATCCAGAAGGCACCTGCTTCCACCTGCTAGCCATAGTTAGCGTCCATCCCGCAGGGTTTCACGGGGTTTGGATTCTTTTCTGTTTCAGTGCCAAAAGGCAGGCACCTGCTCTACCTCCAGAAATAATCACAGCTGACCACAGAGATAATGAAGGCAGCGTGTGCCAGACATTGCACTGAGTGTATTAAATGGATTAGCACACCTAATCTTCTTAACTCTGTGAAGTAGCAACTCCCATTGTCCCCATTTATGAGATGAAAAGACTGAACCTGGGGGAGATAGTGACCAGCCATCAGGCATCAGTAAATGGACAACAATATGGCAAGTGTAACTTAAAGGAGTCTCTATAAATAATGAACTGTGAGCAGACTGTAACCTGCTGTTGCAACAGTAGCCAAGTATCAGCCAATCACAAGCAGTTCAAACTATGTTCAGGTAAGACGGACAGGAGTGGTAACCAATCGGCTGTCTTTGTTCCTCACTCCAGTTTTCTTTAGGTCACTTCCTTTACATACACCTAATACATTTTACCATCTTATATGGTTGGGATGGCGTATTCAGAGTCCTCATGAATCCAGACTGCACCCTCTGGTTTCCCCTTTCTAAACCTCCCAGTCTCAACTCCGTCGTTTACCTGCAAGTGCAGTGGTCCCATCAGTGGAAATCCTCAGAAGTCATTCCATATCTGTGAAGTATTCCCTTGACAGTCCCCACTCCCACACATCCACAAACCCCCTTTCCCAGGACAATCTACAGCTCCCACCCACCCCCTACCTGCATGAACCCAGAGTCAACTTCTTTACAAATATTTTTTTAAAAATTGAATAGGCAACTATGCTGGCACACTGATATAATTAACACAAATTTGACATTAACCAGGCCCAGGATGCCTGCCAGTTATTAGCTGTTTTTCTTCCAGCAGTGTAGCACCTGCCTAGGTACACAGCAACCTAGGCAGTTGCCTACAGTGGGTGGGAGGGAAATTACATGATTTTTTAAACACCAAAACATATTCCCAGCAAAGGAAAAGATTAGAGTGATAACACCCTCTTGGATCACGGGGGCTTCCAGAACTTGCACTGGGAAGATAGAAAAAGAAGGCAGATTGGTTTGGGGGGGTGGGCCATAGGCAGTATTTCCTCTTTAAATGTACATTCATATCACTGCCTCCTTTTTCCCCTATAAGCACTTACTCAACACAAAGCCTCATTACTTTGAGGGGTGGAATCAACCACTGGAGCATCCCAACAATACTCCATAATTATTTTGCAAATGCTTCTGAGGAGTAATTATGCCATTAGTCCAAGTGCATTTGACTTCAAAGCTCTCTTTCTGTGTGTCTCCTGGGTGCCCTGAGTCTGGCTTAGGGACAGCCTGTTCCTGGGAGCCTGCATGCTAGGAACTCAGGCTGGGGGTGCAGGATTTAGAGACACTCTCCTTAGCAGGTCTGCTGTCACATCAAGCATTCCTGCAAAGGACAGCTCCCTGAGGGAAGGTAGGACACCAAGGGAGAATTCCCAAGGAAAAGCAGACTCACCAGCAGGCAGCCTTTGCAGCAAGCACATTCAGGTAGTGACCTCCAAGGATTTCCTGCCACCAGAGGTGTTTCAAGGGGGGCCTCAAAATCATGCTGAGCTTGCATAGGCTTCCTGCAAGATCATTCCCACCCAGGGTAAATGGGAAAGGTTGTTGCCCCAGAGCACCGGGCAAGTCCCAAAGCTAAGGGCCCTTGCAGGGTTCCCAGCTCCACCCAGAAATGCAAATCACCTACCTGCGAAAGCCCCCATTGCATCATGGGAAGAAGCTCCATCCCTGTTCAGCAAACCTAGCTCTGTTCACTCCAACCGCTGTGGTGAATTCTTTTACAACTTGGACCACCAACTCCTCCCAGTCATTCCCATGATGGTCAACATGGTCAAGCAGAGAGAGGCTCTGCAGCACCTGGAAGTTGTGTCCAAAGGGGCACAAAACACCTGTTGCTGAGTACCAGTTTTATGTCAGTGCCTCTGCTCCATTCATCAATCACAGATAAGAAACAGGCTGGAAGGCACACAGAGTGGCTGAGCCCAATGCACAGCTCTGGCTCCTGATTCTCCCTCTAATGCAGATCTTGGGGGAGGCAACAGGAGGTTGGGTTCCTTCCCACATTCCTGGAAGATCTGGACTGAGTTCCTGATGCCCGGTTTTGACCATTAGCAGCATTTAGGGAGTGAACTAGTGGATGGGAACACTCTCAATTTCTCTCTTTCTCTCAAATAAATACACATTTTTTTATAAAAGAGAAAAGAAGGAAGGAAGGAAGGAAGGGAGGGTGGGAAGGAAGGAGGGAGGAAGAAGGAGGGAGGGGGCCCCGGTGCCATGCCTCAGTGGCTAAATCCTTGCTTTACACGCTCTGGAATCCCATATGAGCACTGGTTCATGTCCCAGCTGTTCTATTTCCCATCCAGCTCCCTGCTTGTGGCCTGGGGAAGCAGTAAAGGATGGCCTGAAACCTTAGGATGCTGCACCTGCAAGGGAGACCAGGAAGAAGCTCCTGGCTTTGGACCAGCTCACCTTCAGCTGTTGCAGCCACTTGGGGAAGTGGACCAGCGGGTGGAAAATCTTTCTCTCTATCTCTCCTCAGTAAAATCTGACTTTCCAATAAAAATAAATAAATCTTTAAAAAGAAAGCTAAGCCTATCTTAAACAAAAGCACTGCCATGATCGATCTGTGATTATGAATCTCTCTGATCAATACAAATAAAATGTTGCATCAGTGTCATGACTGCTAAGACAGGGAAATCATGCATGGATTGATCGGTTCGCAGTTGTCGCCCTTCTGGATTTGAGCAAAGTGGGTAGGCACTCAATCAACTGCAGAAGAGACAACTTCACCCCAGTCCACCAAAACCCTTGCACTTTGCTTCCAAATATTCATATCTCATTTCTTTCCAAAACTACTATCATTTTTTTAAGAAGTTGCCCACTGGGACCAGCGTTCTGTCATATAGCAGGTAAAGCCACTGCCTGTAACACCAGCACCCTGTATGAGACAGGTTTGAGTCCCAGTTGCTCCACATCTGATCCAACTCCCCATTGATGCTCCTGGAAAAGCAGCAGAAGATGGCTCCAGTATTTGAATTTCTGCCATCCACGAGGGGACCAGGATAGAGTTCCAGGTTCCTTGAATTTGGCCTGGCCAAAAGTCAAGGTTATTGTGATCAACTGAGGAGTGAACCTGCGATGGAGACATCTCTCTGTCTCTAACTCTGCCTTTCAGATCAAATAAAGACGCATCATAAGGGTGCATGCTGTGGTGCAGCAGGTTAAGATGCTGTTCATATTAGAGTGCTGGCTAAAGCTCCAGCTATTCCTGATCCAGCTCCCTGCCATTGCACCTAGAAGGCAGTGATGAGGGATGGCTAGAGTATTTTAGACCCTGCCACCCAAATGGGAGAACTGGATGGATTTCCTGGCTCCCTGCTCCGAGCTTCAGCCTGGCCCAGCTTCCCATCACTGGAATCTGGAGCACGAACAACAGGTAGAAAATCTCTCTCTGTTTTTTTTTCTTTGTCTCATTCTGTCTTTAGAATCAGTAAACAAAGGTTTTAAAAAGTGTATTCATTCAGATGTATGAGTCTCCCATCTTCCAGGATTCAGATGCAGGCCTACTAAAGGGCCCTTGGAATGTGCATTTCACACAAGAAAATGATAACTCTGCGAACAAACGATGCTAAGAAAAACAACTGCCTTGACCGCCTCCAGCAACCCATTACGATGCGTTCATTTTTTCTTCTCAACCCTCTCATCACCTGTAAGAACCATTGTGATCCAGACAGCCCAGAAAATATCTGTGACAACAACAAGCACCCTCGTGAGATCTCAACCAAAGGAAAACAGCATCTCCTGCCTCCAAGGTCCTGGTGCCTTGGAAGGAGAGGAACACCAGAGCTGGTACCCGCTGAGCACAGAAGAAATCACCAGCCAAAGGCTGCTTCAGGAGGAGGAGGTGTGGTCCCAGTGGGAAGACAGCAGGTCCAATGTCCCCACCCAGGTTTATGGATTGGAAACAGTGCCCACCGCAGCAAGGATGGGCAGTCAGCTAAAGGATTCTGCACTCACGGATGGCTTCCTGTGGTCATTACAGAGTGAATGATAGAAAAGGAGCATTTGCCCCTCTCCCATCATCTTCCCTCACATGACATTCCTCTGCCATGTCCTGTGGTAGCGAGAAGCCTGACAGCAAACACAGACCGTGCGTGTTAGATTTCCTGGCTTCCAAAACCAAGAGGCCAATGAGCTTCTGTGACCTCTGCTCCCCACTCACCCACGTCGGGTCATAGGGACAGCAGCAGAAGTAGGCAAAGACAAGGCGCCTCACTGGAGTTGGCAAGGAGTTCTGAAGACAACACCAAACCTGACCAGTCCTGGGTCAACCCCCCCCTGGCAAATGCTCTTTGCAGACTGAAACCCAACTCCCTGCGAGTCCTTCTGAGTGAGTGGACTTTGTCCACTTGGCCTCCTACAGCAGCAGCCAGCTCTGCAGACTCCTCAGCCCACCCCATCAGCTACCTTCTCTGCTCCACCAGAAATGGGGAACCCAGATTCTCCCAGCCTCACAGACTGGGGGCAGGAGAGCCCCAGGGGTCCTCCACCCCTCCCATCCAGGCCCCAGATTAGCATGCAAAGTGGGCCTAACAGGCTTCTCCACTTTGATGCATCCAAATCAGAACTCCCAATTCCCCTCCCCAGATTTGCTAAGCCTCACCCTTCACTTTCAATAAGCAACATCACCGTTCACCTGTGCGTTGAAACACCTGCTGAGCTGATCTGTTCATTGCCCTCTAGCCCCAGACAACATCAATAAATCATCTTGGTCCCAGTAACCTGCTGAATTGATCCAGGCAAGGCCAGGCCACAGTCCCGTTGCTGGCCACTTGGACTCAGATACACAGTTCTGCTCCTTGGCAGAGCTCCATGTAGCCAGAGCATGCCAGTCTCTGGTTAAACACAACCTCACAGAGATTTCTCCCAACTAGGCTTTTGTTTTTGTTGTTATTGTTGGTTTTTTGTTTGTTTTGTTTTGTTTTTTACAAAATCTACAGGAATCCCTATAGCTTTATCTTTCTGTACAGGGCACAATACCAGGCACTCCAGCATTTGAATGTAAGCATCCCAAGTGATATCCAATTTTTAAAAGATGATTTACTTATTCAAAAGATAATATTATAAAGAAAAAGAGGAAAAAAATAGAGAGAGAGAGAGATCTTCCATTTGCTAGTTCACTCCCCAAATGGCTACAACAACAAGGGCTGCTAGACCAGACCAAAGCCAGGAGCTTCATCTGGGTCTCCCACATGGATGCAGGAGCCCAAACATTTTGGCAATTTTTCCCAGGCACATTAGCAGGGAGCTGGTTTGGAAGTAGAGCACCTGGGATTTGAACAGGTACAAATAGGGGATGTCAGTGCTACAGGCAGAGGCTTAGCCTACTGTATCATAACACTGCCCAAACCCCCAAAAAGATGTCTTAACAATTGCAGCCTTAATGCTTTCCCTTAAGCTTATCTTTTTTTAAAGATTCATTAATTTTTATTGGAAAAGTAGATCAGATTTATAGAGAAAACAAGAGACAGAGAGGCACCTTCCACCCACTGGTTCACTCTCCAAATGGCTACAACAGCCAGAGCAGAGCTGATCTGAAGCCAGGAACCTAGAACTTCTTCCAGGTCTACCACATAAGCATAGGGTCTCAAGGCTTTGGGTTATCATTTACAGATTTTCCAGGCCATAACAGGGAAATGGATGGAAATTGGGGCAATGAGACACAAACCAGCACCCATTTGGGATCCCAGCACTTGCAAGGTGAACATTTTAACCAAATGAGCCACTACACAGGGCTCAAGCTTATCTTTTAATTCTGCTTTGTCCACAAGCTTTTTAATCCCTTTTTCATGGATGGAGAAAACAAGGCTTTGTGCTAGAACTGCGCAACAAGTAAATGGCAAAATTGAGATTCAAACCCAAAGTCCAAGTTTCTTCAACCAGAACCCTCTTAATGAGGTGTTTGTAGGTACAGCAGTTTCAGCCACTACTTGAAACACCCACATCCCATATCCAAGTGCCTGAGATCAAGTCCTCACTCTTGTACTTCCAATCTACACTCCCACTAATGTGCCCGAGAGGCAGTGGATGCTGGTCCAAGTACCTGGGTTCCTGCCACCCAGGTGGGAGACTCACACTGAATTCCTTACTCCTAGCTTTAGCCTGGCCCAGCCCTGACTGCTGAGGGCATTTGGGGAGTTCATCAGCCCATAGGGGAAAAAAAATCTGTGTGAATGTGTGTGTGTGTCCTTTTCTTTGTGTCTCTCTACCTTCTAAATAAATAAACAAAATTCTGTCTCATGCCTGCTAACAAGGCCAGGAAACTGGGACAGTGTCCGGGCAATTTTACAAACAACATCAGCTAAATCTACCCAGCTACCCCAATATTAGTCAAAAACAGCATGTAAGATCCCAGTTCCTGTGGGTCAAGAATCCAGCACAGTCGACCTGGCTTCTCTGGTCTAAGGTCTCATTTAAGATCAAGAATCTACTTCCAAGTTCAATCCCATGATATAGAAAGGGTTTAGTTTCCCAGAGCGCCACTGGACTGTGTGCCTTGGTTTCTTCGTAGCTACGGTGGCCCAGCCTGGCTGGGCTCCTGGCCCCATGAGCTTCTCTGTGGGGCAACTCACTGAATGGGAGCTGGGATCATCACAGCAAGCCAGACAAACGAAACCTAGAGAGTGTCACAGCTTTGTGGTAACTCTCCCAATCTTTCCTGGCTGTGGGAACAGTGGACCAACAGAGTGGGTGGTTCCTGGGGTGGACCACATGTTATTGTGCAGATCTTGAAGCTCCAAGTCCAAGATGCTGATGGAGTTGGTTCCTTCCAGGGAGACCAAGTCTATTCCCTATTGTTCCCCTGGCTTCTGGAGGGTCCGTGGTAACCCTTGGCATTCCTTGCCCTCTAGGCACATCGCTGCAGCTCTGCTTTGCTTTTGGCCCATGTGTCTGTCTCTACACCCAGCCCTATGTCTGTTTCCCTCTGGTCCTACAGGATTAGCACCCACCTTCTGCCTCCCAAGGACCACTCCTTAACTTGGCTCTGATCTATTGGCAAGGTCACCTTCAGACTAAGGTCCCAAGGCTTTCAGGCAGAGAAGAGGAAGCTAGTCCATCTATACTAGCAAGCTCATCTTGCAAGTGATCTTCCATCCTGTTGGCCACATTCTGATTGACTCATCTATTAGAGTCTCCAAGTCTAGGTCTCACTCCGGGGGCCCAAGGGGCAGTATTACATTAAGAGCCACAGTAGAAGCTGACTACACATGCAAGGTTTGAATGCACACTATGGTGTATCCACTGCAGCTGTGGGTAAATTTATTTCTCTGCCCCTCCCTCTGGAACAGGGGATTCCTGGAAGCAGGAACCGTGTCAAATCTATCACCAGAGCTTGAGTAGTGCTTCACCCCAGACCTGCCGCACACCATGCTGGGGCCCAGTCAATATTTATTGAATACATGAATGAGTAAGTGAATGAATGGGAAACAGATCATGTCTCTGCGTGTCAAAAGGAGCAATTACTTGTGCAATCCGCATCAGGAGAGCAGCACAATAGGCCATGGCCATGATGTGCTGTGATTAAACGGATTCTCCTCCAGCTGGCACAGTCTTAGCTATTGATCCGCCAACTAAACACTTGTTTATTTAAGAGGGGAAAAGGCGGCGGTGTCTACATCCAAAGAATTCAGGCAACAGTCAGATGCCTGATGAGTGATTTTTTCCCAACCGTTTAATAAGACCCATGAGGTACAACTGTTTCCATCACTTTGATCAGAACTAAAAACAACTCAGACAAGCCGCCATAGCACCTGCTACCTGACAGGTGTGGAGGGAGCGATTATATTGTCTCGCTCATTCCCCAGAAGCAATTGATGAGAGCCCACATGATTGGCAGCTTCTAGAAGCAGGCAGGGAAAGGAGGAGGTTGGCAAGAGTGAAATCTACCTAGCCCAGCTCTCTGGAAGGTGTGTGCAGGCCAGCTGGGGTTCCTGGCTGACCATGAGGGCCGAGGTCAGGCTCTCCATTGAGATTCAGCCACACACCGGTGCTCACAGCAAGAATTGGGCAGAACCTCACAGAATATGGCAGATTTGTGCCAGCCAATCAATTTGTCAAAGTACATCTCCACAGAGCACAAAACAGGACTTCAATAAGCCCGTGGAAAATACGTATTAGAAAAACAACCAGCCATGGATTTCAACAAACTTACCTTTCATTAAAAAGAAAAATAAAAGGGCCCAGAGGCGTGGCCTGGCAGCTAAAGTCCTCACCTTGAACGCCCTGGGATCCCATATGGGTGCCGGTTCTAATCCCAGCAGCTCCACTTCCCATCCAGCTCCCTGCTTGTGGCCTGGGAAAGCAGTCGAGGACGGCCCAAAGCCCTGGGACCCTGCACCCATGTGGGAGGCCCGGAAGAGGATCCTGGTTCCCGGCATCGGATCGGCGCAGCACCGGCTGTTGCGCTCACTTGGGGAGTGAATCATCAGACAGAAGATCTTCCTCTCTGTCTCTCCTCTCTGCATATCTGACTTTGTAATAAAAATAAATAAATCTTTAAAAAAAGAAAGAAAAATAAAAGGGAGCAATTGTTAGGGGGAGTGCTTTGATTTTTTTTTAATTTGAGAAGCAGAGAGACAGAAATGGAGAGAGAGCTTCTATTTTCTGGTCCAATTAACATCTTAGCCTTCAGACCCAATACTCACCCACCCACCCCCAATTTCATGATGTTTTTGAAGTCCCCTCATACCGTCCCTCCAGCTATAAACTTGGAATAGCACACTTCACAGGTAGATGACGCTGTGGGAATTAACACATTAGGGTGTGTATGAAAGGGCCCAGCCCAGAACCCACTCATAATCAGCTCTCAAGGAGCCATTGACCCAGGCCAGCTTTCCTCTGTGAACAAAGTAGTTTGACAAGGGTTTCTAAACAACTGACCACCTAGGAAGACTTTTAAAGGCTTGTGGCAGTGAGCTTACAAGATAAACCTACTTGCATGCAAAAAGTTCTGACATTCATGTGTCCTTTTCTTCATGACCCACATTTCCCTGGGCTTTTATGAAGACCTCGTGTGTCTGCGCACACATTTACACGAATATATGCATGTGTGTGCTCAATTCCTGAGTCTAGCCACTGCTGATTCTATGAGATTCTAATAAATGCATGCTGATAATGGCTGATTTCAGGGGTCTCCGTTTAGTCCATCACACAAAGGTTGTCCACTTATACCCACCACCACAATGGGCAGAGAAAGACTTTATCCAGCATGCCAGGTACACTCAACTCCAGTTTGGATGATGATGAAAATGAGTGAATAAGCCATCAGCTAGAGCAGGGTCAGTTCAGTCCATCACCTGCACGATCCAATGGACATACCGGTGGATGCAGCTGCTTGATCAGTTCCTCCCCCAGCTGCATCTCTCATGCAAACTAATGGGTTTTGCAGCCTACCCCAGCCCAACCTGCTACAGGCCTGGTATTCATGCACAACAGCGGGTGCCATGACCTGGCTGCAGCAACCTCCAACAACCCCCACCAGACCAGTCCCCAGCCCCGGTTTTTGCATGTGCCAGCACGTGCTATAGCCCAGCCCAGCCCATCTTGCATCCTATCTGGCTCTCATGCATACCCATAGATGAGATCAATCCACCCCGCCCCCAGACCCAGCCTATATGTATGCTGACAGGTGCTGCTGCCTTGACCAGCCTGGCCTGCCCCCAGCTCTGGTTCTCATGTTCACCAGTAGGAGCTGCAACCCAGCAGGGGAGTACCTACAGGTTTCCTACCAGGCCTGGATCTTGCACTTGCCAGGGGCTTCTGTGGTCCAGGTTAACATGACTTGCACCCAGTCCTGGCACTTGCCAGAGAGTACTGTGCCCTAGCCAAACTAGTCTGCATCCATTCCAGTTCTCGTGTGTGCCAGCAGGTGCAGTAGCCTAGCCCATCCTGGCTTTTCCCCCAGCCCCAGCCCAATTGCCAGTTGATGGGTGCTACCGTTCTGCCCTAACCAGCCTACCCTCAATCCCAGTTTCCACGTCCAACTGTGAAAGCAAGCGCATAAGTCCCCTACAGAATCTGCCCCTAGATCCCATTCTCTCAAGTTTTGGTGGGTGCTACAACCTAGCCTAACATAGCCCACCCCCTGCCTCAACACTCATGGGTGGGTATTGTGACCTAGTCCAGCCAGATATGCTTCCCAGTCCCAAATTTGCATACACCAGTGGGTGGTGGACAATGCTACTTAGCCCAGTCCAGGTCTCCCATGTGGGCAGCTGCCTTGGTCTGACGCAGACATGCCCTCCAGTTCTCCCCTCCCCCAAACTACCCTGTCTCAGCTCCCTTGCCTACCTGTGAGTGCAGTGGCCTGTCCATGGAAGACCCCAGAAGTCATTATTCCCCTGTCAAACATGCCCTCGGCCACACCCAGTCCAACACATCCCCACACCAACCTTCCCAAAACAGTCTGCAGTTCCCCTGTCCCTGACTGGGGGCCTGGATAATGTATCCTGGCCCAGCATTCCCCACCTTCCCCACACATCTTTAACATTGTGTGTGTGTGCGTGTGTGTGTGCGTGCACACACGCAACTATGTTATAGTCACTGATATAGTCAACATAGATTTAGCATTAACCAGACCCAAAATGCCCACCAGCTTTCAGCTGCTTTTCTCCCAGCAGTGTAACACTTGCCTAGATACAAGGCAGCCTAAGCAGTTGCCTACAGTGGGGAAAGGAAGTGATTTTTCCAATGAGTTATTGAAGAGAAATGTTCCTGGTGTAATGAATGAAATTCACTGGGAAAGAAGCCACTAGTCCACAGGTTAGAAACCTTCTAGAAAGCAGCCACGGCACCTTTCTCATGTTTGACTGGTTGCCTTGCACTCCTCAGACATCGTTTCAAGCCCTCCTCTAACACTATCAATCAGGCTGTAAGGGGTTATTACCTTCCTTCTAAAGACAAAGAAACAAGCCAGAGAACAGATTTCCCAGACTCCAGGAAGAACACTGGCAAGGGTGTCCTTTCTCAAGTGTGCTTCGGGGCTCAAAATCATGCAGATCTACCTGTAGATGCCCAATAGGGCACAGCCACTGGAGGGATGTCAATGGCCACCACCCCTGGGGACACCACGAGGGTCCATGGCCTATTCCTTCCAAAGCAGAACGTTGGGCTGCCCAAGCACAAGGTGGCCCTTCCCCAGACCTTCGCTAGGTGGAAAGTCCAGACTTTGCAGGAAGCTAAATCAGAAGACAAGTCACGGGGTCATGGATGAGATTTGGGGATGCAGATGCCCTAAATGGTGACTTAAGCACCAGACACTCAACAAAGCTTGCCCCAAGGCAGCAATAAAACCAAGGCTCCATGGTTGTTGTTTAATGACGAGGAGACTCCAAAAAGGGAGATTCTGCTTCGATATCTAAGTGTCCCCCAACCCTGCCCCACCCCCAGGAGCCCCATAATGTGACCAATCCACAGGACAATCAACTGAAGCTCAGAGACACTAACTGTTGGCACCACGTCCCCCAGCCAGGAGAGGCACGCCCAGGAGAAAGACAACTAAGAACCAACATCGTTCCCCCATGCAATTTGCGACCAACCCGGGAAATGTGTACAAACACGCATTGGTGAAAGTTGCTCTGTAACCCCAACAAATGCCACCTGATGGTGTTTTCTAAGGAGGAAACTATTGGACTTGGGGGCCCTGTGTCTTTTGGCTGAACATACTCACACGGGACAGCACTGAGCAGCAGATGGAAGGAATGTGCTGAGAGCTGACCACTTCACAAGGAAGCCACGTCTCCTATCACTGCAACGGGCCTGCAGCCTACAGCCCCAGAGCCTGGCTACCACTCTTCTCTGTCTGCCCACAACGCCAAATTCTTTGGAAATGTCTCTTTTTCCACATCTTGTCAAAATCTCCCTCTTGCATGGCTGGGAAGCTGTCATTGTGATCGATAACCCCCAGACAGGCTTGGGATAGGAGCTCAATTGCTTGAGTCACTGGCGATGATAGAGTCATTCCCTAGGAAATTGGAAATCAATTCTTGTCATCACCGTACAGAGCTCCTTTATCAAGAGTTCCAGCTTACCACATAACGCAACCGAGTCGGACTCCAAGGCCAAGACTATTAACAGCAGTAAGAGAAACTGTGGGAACGTGTGCTTTTGTGTGTGTGTGTTTATCCAAAAACAGCAACATCCAAAGACCACATCAAGCCTCCTCCACCTGCCAGAAGATTCCTGCATTCTGAAGGTGAACATGTTGCATCCAAGGGCAGATTGAGGACCACATAAGCTTTACATCCTCTATGCAATGAACTTGAAAATGAACATTTCCTGTTACACAACCCTAGTTTGTGCCAGTTGGTGCAAAAAAAAAGTCAGGGGGAGGATGCGAAGGAGGAGCCCAATAGCCTAGTGACTAAATCCTCACCTTGCATCCGCCAGTATCCCACATGGGCACCAGCTTGTGTCCTGGCTGTTCCACTTCCTATCCAGCTCCCTGCTTGTGGCTTGGAAAAGCAGTGGAGGAGGATGCCCCAAAGCCTTAGGATCCTACACTTGTGTGGGAAACCTAGAAGAAGCTCCTGGCTTCAGATCAACTCAGCTCCAGCTGTTGTGGCCGCTTGGGGAGTGAATCAGCAGATGGAAGATTTTTCTCTCTGCATCTCCTTCTCTCCATGTATCTGACTTTACAATAAAAATAAACTTAAAAAAAAACACAATGATACCACCAGTACACCTACACAAAGCACATGGACTCCCCCAGGAATTTCTGGGGGTGTCATGCCAACTCACAGCATGAAAGATTATAACTTTGCCTTGGTCTTTGGCTATGACTGGACTTCACTAACCTCACTTGTTTTGTATGTTGAGAGGTGACCAAGCCAGAAGAATTCACCAGGAAACCTGAGTCCAGGTTCTATCTGAGTCCAGATACATTACTAGGGGGGGGAAAAGTGGGGTCAGCATTGTGAGTAAAGTGACACCCATAGCGCCACCATCCACTATGAGCATTAGTTCAAGTCCCGGCTGCTCCACTTCTCATTTGCTTCCATTCTAATGCCCTTGGGAAAGCAGAAGAGGATGGCAAACATCCTTGTGATCCTGTATACATGTGAGACACCAGGAAGAAGCTTCTGGCTCCTGGCTTTGGACCAGCTCAGCTCTGGCCATTGTGGCCACTTGAGGAGTGAACCAGCAGATGGAAGATCCCTGTGTGTGTGTGTGTGTATCTCCACTTCTCTTTGTAAATCTGGCTTTCAAATAATTTTTTTTAAAGACAAGGAAAGGAAAGGGGAAAATGGTGCCTATGGAGACTGGTATCATGGTGCAACAGGTTAAACCACCAGCAGCAACACTGGGATCCCATATAAGCACTGGTTCAAGTCCCAGCTGCTCTACTTCTAGTTCAGCTCCCTGCTAATGCTTCTGGGAAAGCAACAGAAGATGGCTCAATTCCTTGAGCCCATCCACTTGGGAGGCCTGGATGGATGAATTCCTAGCTCCTGGCTTTGACCCAGCCCAGCCCCAGCCATGGTAACCATTTGGGAAGAGAACAAGTAGATAAAAGATTCTCTTTCTCTCTCTCTCTCTCTCTCTCTCTCTCTCTCTCTCTGAACCCTGTCATCCAAGTAAAATAAATATTTGTAAAATAAGATTCTATAGGAAAAATTACAGTTCACTTATGATGACCTTCAATGATAAGTTTCTAATACTTCTGAAGCCACTTACCCTTTACCCGAGTGGATAAACTGAGCCTCCAAAAAGCGAAGTGACAGGAACATGCCTAGTTCACTTGAAAACGAAGAGGAATAAAGAAGGTTCATTCACTTTAGGTTTATAAAACATGTCCTTCCCTGCAGTGAGCCCTGGAGCCATGCTCTAAGAAGTCACTCTGCTCCTTCCTCTAAGGCAGGTGTTGGGAAAGACCTGAGGGGGGTGCTAACCAACCAGGAAGCAGCATTCTCAGCCTGGGTTTTCAGAGACCTCTTGCCCCAAACCTCACCCCGCTTGGTGGTTCCAGTAAGTTCCCCCACAGCAATCATTCCAAAGAAGTCTGAGTAGTCCAGGTTCACACCATCTCATCCTTGCCCCCACAAGATCACTAACAGGTGCTGGTCAGTAGCTCACCCTCCCACAGGTTGGCCAAAGGAAACAGACTGTGCCAACCCCCACGGGCTCTAGGGAGCGCTGCATTGCCTGGACCATCACTTTGGCACTGATTTCCTGGGGTTTTTTTTTTTTCTCACATGTAAACTCCACCTCTCACTTTGACTGTGTAAAGCCCCTCAAGGACACTCCCAGTGTCCAAACTCCCTGCTGAGGTTTGAGGCTATGAAGAGATGCCCAAGAGAGCTGGGCTGAAGATGGCAGAAATGAAATGCTTCCTGTGAACAGGCCAGGGCTCAAAGTCACCTGCGTGGCAGATGACCTCTTTACTCTTGTGCATCCCACACATGCTTGCCCCCAAAGCCACAACCACCCTGATTTGTCCTTGTGCTGGGTCTCCACCACACAGTAGGCAAAGCAGAAAGAAGAATCAAGTCAAGCAGCTGTAGACAACTGGCTGAGGGAGAGAGGATTAACCAGGGTTCAAGAGACGGGGCCCAGAACCATGGTGAACTAAAAGCCTCTATTGAAGGAGTGGATGGAGATGCTAGGAAAACATGGGGCATTGTGAGTAAACATGTGGGACATTGGAGAGGGAAGCCAAGCAGAAGCATGGGCTCAAAGTTAGGGCAGCAGCCCACAGCTCAGGTGCACAAGGAAAGTTCAAGAGAGACAGCAAATACAGTACAGAACACAAGTCTGCTTTTCATATTTGCTGATGACTGTATTCAAGTCATGCAATCCCTATTTCCCTTCTGCCCCACATCTGGGCAGGGTGAGACAAAATCCCAGATGTGCCTTGCTTCAGCATAAGTGACAAGTTTAAACCAAAATATGCCTGCAGACACTCTGATTTCACCCTGGGCCACTGACTGGGACAGGAGCATGTACCCCGGAATCCATAAATGGAAGCCCTAACCCCCCAACATCATGGAATTAAGGTGAGGTCATGATGGCAGGGTTCCCCATGGTGGACCTGAATGTCCTTATAAGAAGATTTCAGAGTCTGTGGCATAGCAGATAAAACTGATGTCTTCAGTATCAACATCCCATATGGGCACCAGTTCAAGTCTTGACTATTCCACTTCTGATCCAGCTGCTAAGACACCTGCAGAGGTGAAAGATGTCTCATAGTACTTGGGCTCCAGCATGCTTATAGGTGACCTAGATGAAGCTCCTGGCTCCTGGTTTCAGCCTCACTTCATACTAGTCAATATGATCATTTGGGAAGTGAACCAGCAGAAGGGAAAATTCTCTCTTCTCTCTCTCTCTCTCTCTCTCTCTCTCTCTCTCTCTCTCTCTCTCTCTTTCAACCCCTTCCCTCCCCCATGTAGATATAGTGAGAAGTTGGCCTCATGCGACCCACAGGAGAGCTCTCATCAGACACTGGCCATGCTGGCCTCTTGACCTCTCAGGCTCCAGAAGTGTGAGAAACAGGGGCTTCTGCGTTGTGGAATTCCGTTATAACTGACCCAGCTGACCCAGGCACCACGATAACAGTGCAAGCCAGCCTCATGGTTCTGTTCTCTGATACCATCACTGGCCCATCTTGGGAGCCCACAGTGCTCAAAACCAGAAAGCATCAGGGTGTGAATAATGAATCTGCCCCTTCTCTGAGTATCTGTGTGGCATCCTTGGTCTCTAAAGACGTGAGAACTACATCCAGGGTTGGGAGGAGGTGAGGATCTAGCTCCTCATTATAAAGTGACCATGACAGTGGTTAAGGCCCAGCTGGGAAGGCTGATTGGGAAGCCTCCACCCCAACCCACAATCAGGCAAGTCAGTGGTGGAGTCCTCATGGGACTTACACAGAGCAGCGATCAAGGACAGGAACTTGAGAAGCTGCATGACACTCTGGACGCCCACAAGGTCAATTCCAGGGCACACGCTGTGGTGTTGAGAGGAAGGCTCAGCTACTGAAGTGCTGGCCCTACACACCGAGTCACACAGGCTGCTGATTCAGTATATATCTATGTGGGGATAATTCTCCCTGGAGGGAAGACTCCTGTGCCACCCCAGCCACACCCCCTTTGGACACAAAGCCAACCTTGAAGCCAAGAGTTCAAGTCCAAAGCCAAACTTGCAGGTCGCCTTCCCTGACTGTTGCCTGCCTTTTGCTGCTTGCTTTCCTCTATTGAGCAGCAGAAAAGCCAACACAGGCAACACTGAGACTCCTTCCCAGCTAACACTGTGACATAGTTGTGGACAAGGACAACAGAAAGAGAAATATACTCGGGGATCCCACCTCTCCAGGTCATCTCTTCTTTCTCCCAGAAAGCAGCTGCCAAGCAGTGAAGTGCCATAGTCATGTTGTGACGATGAGGATGGGAGAAAGCGTGCTTAAAATGACGAAGCAGAATAATAAGAAGAGCTGAGCCAAGTTTGGGGGGCTCCCCTCTGAACTTCTAGTGGGATAAGGAAAGTCAACTCTCACTTGGTGAAGCTGCGGTAGCTAGCTGTTTTCTTACTCCCTAATGGGCCCATCAACAAAGCTAGATGGTGACTGCTGAATAAACTCAACTTTAACATCACATAGACTGGAGTCTATGTCCCACTTCTGACTTCTTGAAAGCTGCAAGGATCAGCGGCTTCTCTTCCTAATCCTCCTGACCATTATCTCTGTCCCCCTCCCCAAAAATAAACAGGATAACAATACCCCTTTCCAAAAGTGGCTGGCCGACTTCAGTGCAAAGAACTTGACCAGATGCCTGGTGCAGAGCGAGTGGAGGCGGGGTATTACAGTGAAGTGAATTGTTTCAGCAAAGCCTCAGAGATTGGTCTCCCAGGAGCCCAACCATTACAAGAGAATCTTCCAAAAATTCATGAAGGTGTGTAGGATGGAAAAACTGCACAGGAATTGCAAAATTATTGGTTCCAAACTAAACGTGATAAGGCTGGCGTTGTGGCACAGCACATTAAACCAACTCTTGCAGGGCCAGCAACAACTATCAGAGCACTGGTTCAACCCCAGGCTGCTCCACTTCTGAGCCAGCTCCCTGCTGATGCACCTAGGAAAGCAGCAGAAGATGGTCCAAGTGCTTGGGCCCCTGCCACCCACATGGGAGACCTGGATGAAGCTCCCAGCCCTTGGCTTTGGCCTGGCTCAGACCTGGCTGTTGCAACCATTTGGAGAGTGAATCAGCAAATAGAAGATCCATCTCCTTCTCTCCACCCGCACTCCCAGATCTCTGCCTTTCCAATGCATATGCCTCTTTCAAAGCCTGCTTATTTTTAAGAAGATTTTCCCATGATTTTTTTTCCACTCCTGAAGGCTCTCGCGCTGCTGTAGTATCCCATGTCTGGGGGTCCGCGGGTCACACCCTGCATCTCCAAGGACACCCTCAGACAGATGTTGCAGTTTTTAGCTATTGCCCTTTTCTCAAAACAAAGCCAAGATGTGGTTCTTGAAGAGAGCTTTGAAGGGATCCCCAGGGCAGCATCTGGAGCAAGCCCCCGGGGACCCAAGGAGCAGCAGACCAACATATGCTTTCACTTAGGAAGCAGTGAGCACAATGTCAGGGCTGAAGGATCTGAGACATCAGAGAGTCCTGCCTGTGGCCCTCTCCCCTCTGGGAAGTCTCCCTAATGAGTGACCGGAGTCCAAAGCAGCTCCAAGCTGCACGTGCACACCCACCTGGGACCCAGCACACAGGAGCCATGTTGTCTTTGAAGTCGAGATGATTGATCGTGGGGATCTTTCCAGAAAGCAGTGGGGGAAAGGGGGCAGGACCGTGTGAGGACAGAAATGCAGACAAAGCCACCAGAGCCCCATGACACACTCCCCAGTGTTCACAATTGTGCCAACAGGTGATCTTCAATATCACTCCCATGATAAACAAAAACCGTCTGGACCTGAGACTCCCCGACTCTCCTCACCTGGAGACCAGCAGCCAATGGGAAGACAAAATGGGTACAGGACGCAGGTCAAACAAGTGTCCAGCCTCCTCCAAAATACAGGCGTGCAGAGGCAGCCCCTAACTGGGGACCCTCACACTAAGACTTGAAACTGTAGTTTGTGCCCCATCTAAGCTTCTGCTGCAGCAGAATTGCTGATGTCCAAACAACCACCAGATGATAGGGTCTCTAAGCGAGATTGGGTGGAGGGGCCAGCATTGTGGCATAGTGGGTTAAGCCTGCAACATCGGCATCCCATATGGGTGCTGGTTCAAGTCCTGGCTGCTCCATTTGAGATCCAGCTCCCTGCTAATGCACCTAGGAAGGCAATGGAAGAGGACCCAAGTATTTGGGCCTCTACGCTCACATGAGAGACCCAGGTGGAGCTCCTGGCTCTTGGCTTCAGCCAGGGACAGCTCACTCTGCCTTTGAAATAAAGAAATAGCTCTTTGGGGGGGCGGGGGGAAGAGCAAGAGAGGGAGAGAATGGGTTAGAAGCCAGTACCAGGCTCCTGAACGTCCAAGACCTGTGAGCAAAATAAGACTCTTTTTTTTTTTTTTAGCAACTGGCCTGTCACAAAGGTTCTGCCAAAGCAAGAGAAGATGAACTGAGATCCTTGCACGCAGATATGCTGATATGCTGCATCTGTGATCCCCATGCAGTTATCTTGTGATGGGATCTGCTAGGATCCACTGGGTCCATCCAGCAAGCAAAGCCGCAGAAGGGCAGACGGCCAAGCATTCTGGCTACTGGTAAACCTCTGCCCATGGCTCCCAAGCTCTGGCAAACAAGCTAAGTCTCTCCTCTCCCTGAAGAGGGAGTAAAAGCATTTTGAGAAGCAAAAACATTCTCCCTGCATAGCAGGAAAGTGGGTACATACACGCACGCACGCGCACGTGCAAACACACACACACACACACACACACATATGCATGCATACCCACAGGCTTAAACTTCAGCTCATCCATCTTCCCAACAGCCCTGGGAAACAGTCATGGACAACAGTTCTAATCCCGGTTAGTGGATGATAAAACCAAGGCCCAAATCCACCTCCGCTGCAGGTGCAGGATCTCTGCGATGTCCACGCACCACCTTCACTGCACAGTTGGCCCTTTGTAGCTCCCACATGCCCAGTGCACAGGTTTATGAGGCCAACTGCCCCTGGGTGACAACAGGGAGATGCCACACCCCAACAGGGGACAAAAAGAAGCTGGCTGGTAACCCCAGTGGACCGATGACCACAGCCCAGTGCCCAAGCCCGTTACCCATCCACTCTGTATTGGATGGCAAGCAACGAAGACAAGAAAATCCTTAACTCTTGCAGAAAGCTGCCCAGCTCAGTCCCTGCCCCCCTGTGAAGACCCTGAAGGAACTCCTGGCTCCTGGCTTCCACCAGGTCAAGCCAGCCCTGACTGTTGTAGACATCCGGGGAGTGAACCAGAAGATGAAACTTGCTCATTCTCTCTCTCTCTCTTTGCTTTTTAATTAAATAAATAACTTCAAACTCATGAAAATTAAACAGGGCCCAGTGTGGTGGCCTAGCAGCTAAAGTTCTCGCCTTGAACGTGCCAGGATCCCATATGGGTGCCGGTTCTAATCCTAGCAGCCCCACTTCCCATCCAGCTCCCTGCTTGTGACCTGGGAAAGCAGTTGAGGACAGCCCAAAGCTTTGGGACCCTGCACCCACGTGGGAGACCCGGAAGAGGATCTGGGCTCCTGGCTTCAGATCAGTGCAGCACCGGCTGTTGCGGTTACTTGGGGAGTGAATCATTAGACAGAAGATCTTCCTCTCTGTATATCTGACTTTGCAATAAAAAAAAATAAATCCTTTAAAAAAAAAAAAAAAGAAAACTAAACAAAACTGGTCAACTACCCCACCCTTGGGGTTCCACGTTGGCCTTGAGGGGAACAAGAACACATGACATAGGACCTAACTGCCACCAAGCCCTCAGTGGCTGTGGGCTTGGCCAGGACTGAGATTCCTGTATTGCCATGGAAAGTGACCCCCAAGCCCAGCATAAGATGTCACTTGGTCACAGAGGTGGGGGCACTTGTCCACCTGCCATCCAGATCCAGGTGCCCCCAAAAAGAAGTGTGGGTCACCTGCAAACTCATCCCTGCTAGATTCTCTACTGACAAGGCCACCTAGAGCTGGGCATGCCACAAGGGGGTACAGTGGTCCCAGGGAGGCTATTGAAAGGGGTATGAACGCCCCCCCCCCATGCCCAGCCAGCAGCAATGTCGCCCTAAGGGGCTGGGAGATGAGGGGTTCAGTTCTCCCTGCTTCTCAGACCCCTGAGCTACACCCCCACTTGATGCCCATCACAAAGAGCTTGGAAGTACCACATGGTCGCTGTGATGGCAGCACCCGGGCCCAGCCGGCCGCCAGCAGATGGCCCCTGGCAGATGCTGCTGAGGCCACTGGGCTCAGAACAGACACTGTGGGAACAGACACTGCTGAGGCACATCCTGCTGCACGATGCCCACCCGCATATCATAGCACTAGGTTCGACTCTCAAGTCCACTCTAGCTCCCACCTGGGAAACAGCAGCTTATGATTTCAGGATGCTTAGATCCGGGCTTCCTTCGGCGTGGGAGACCTGCCTTGAGCTCCAGGCTCCTGCTGCAGCTCTTGGGGAGTAAGTCAGCAGATGAAAGAACTCTGTCTCTCTCACTCAAAATAAAAATATATTTAGGGAGAAAAAAAAAAAGTTATTGCAAGTTGCCCTGGATCAGAAACCCCAAACGACTGTTCCACACTCACTGGCTACATCCCAGAGAGATCCCAAATACTGAATTTCCGTCTTACTGGTGTGTGAGCGGCAACAACAAATTCCCATGGGGCCAGAGTGGTGGCATATTAGGCTAGTACTCCACCTGCAGTATTGACATCCCATATGGATGGGATTGAGTCCCAGCTGCTCCATCTCCCAATTCAGTTCCTGGATTATGGCCAGGAAAAGTGCCAAAGGATGGTTCAAGTCTATGGGACCCTGCACCAGTGTGAGAGACCTGGAAGAAGCTGCGGGTTGTGGCTTTGGATCAGCTCCGCTCCAGCCATTGTGGCCATTTGGGAAGTGAGCCACTGGACAGAAGATCCCTCTGGTCTCCTCTTTCTATAAATTTACTTTTCAAATGAAAATAAATCTTAGAATAAAAGCCATTTCCCTAGCTTTGGGTGACCCCAAATAGAATCCATGCCTTGTCTTCAGCCCCAGCCTGGAACCCGCACTTGACCGGAAGTCGAGGGGCAAGCCTGCTGGCCAAGCCTCTGTTTCCTTCCCTTAAACAGACTTTCAGGGACTCTGGATCCTGCTACCGCTCACAGACCCCAGGAGCTGGGAGTTCAGCTCACATCCAGCCCACCACAGCTGAGCTCTGAGCTGGAGATGCACACACAGCTGGGCTAGAACAGCTGTGGCTTCCCCCTGCAGCTCGCTCTGTCACCACCCAAGTGGCCTCTGCTGGGGACCTCTTCTGCCTGGGGGTTCCAGGATCTGCCCCCTAACCTCCAGACATGGGTCCCAAGAATGAAAGGGTCAAGTTAGGTTTTATACTCCGGGAAGACCCAGCCTTGAATGTCATATTGGTCCACATTTGCAATTTTCTTTTTCTTTTTTTTAAGATTTACTTATCTTTATTGGAAAGTCAGATATACAGAGAGGAGGAGAGAAGGAGAGCAAGATCTTCCGTCCACTGATTTTGATTGACTCCCCAAGCAGCCACAGCGGCCGGAGCTGAGCCAATCCGAAGTCAGGAGCCAGGATCTTCTTCTGGGTCTCCCACACAGGTGCAGGATCCCAAGGCTTTGGGCCGTCCTTGACTGCTTTCCCAGGCCACAAGCAGGGAGCTGGATGGGAAGTGGGGGCCACCAGGATGAGAGCTGGCACCCATACGGGATCCCGGGGCATGCAAGGTGAGGACTTTAGCCACAAGGCTACCACACGGTTTCACATTTGCAATTTTCTATTGACCAAGCTGTAGAAAATTTCCATCCAAGGGGGCAGGTATTGGGCCTAGCAGGAAAGACCCAGTGGGAGAAAGCAGGGTGGGTGGAGCTCATACCCTGTAGCCCAGGGCCTGGGTCTAGCTCCAAGCTCTGCTCCCAACCCCAGCTCCCTACCTGAGGCAGAACCTGGCAGGTAGCAATGATGGCTCAGGAAACTGGATCCCTGCCACCCATAGAGGGAGACCTGGATTGCATTTCTCAGCTGCTGACTTAGAGGCCAGCCCAGTCCTGGTTGGTGTGGACATCTAAAGACAGGAGCACTTTCTCACTCCAATAAGGTTTTTTTTTGGGGGGGGGGGTGTTTTTAATATTTGCAGGTGTTCTAGGGCTCCCATCTGGCCCCTGCCCTTCCTCCAGGCTTGGCCTCCACAGCCAAGACCTGCCTGTGTGCCTGCAGTGCTTGCTGCCCCAGGGAAGCAGGGGTTAAGAACCACTGGTACTGCTGCCTTTTGCACAGGCCAACGGCTCGGCGGCCTCTTGGAAGCTCCCACAGCACCACCCTCTGGTGACAGGCTGGCACGACACTTGCTGCCAGCCGTACAGCCCCCTGCATTGGAGAGGACTTTGAATCTGTTCCTGGGGGGACCTTCCTGCAGAGCCCTGCAGCGCAGGATGTCAGCAGCCTGGCGCAGCAGCAGGAAGCCTGCTGGAGGAAATGGTGGAGCTTAGAGGGGAAAGAGAAAGGCTGCTTGGACCACAGGACAGGAGGACCCAGCTGCGGCTTTCTCTGGCTGAACAGGGAGCAGGTCCCCGGGGAGGGTCCAGGCATGGAGGAAGGTGCATGGGACTAACATTTGAGGTGTTTTTTTTCTGTGTCTGCATGTGAAGAGGCAAAGAGGCCACTTCCTTGCTGTCAAACTACATGAGCACCTGGGGAGACACTTTTTTTTAAGATTTTATTTATTGTTATTGGAAAGACAGATTTACAAAAGAGAAGGAGAGACAGAAAAAGATCTTTCACCTACCGGTTCATTTCCCAAATGGGTACAAATGGCTGGAGCTGAGCTGATCCGAAGCCAGGAGCCAGGAACTTCCTCCGGGTCTCCCACAGGGGTGGGATGGTTTTGGGCCACCCTCTGCTGGGCTGTCAGTGCTTGCTGGCAGAATTGAGCCATCGTGCTGGCCTCAGTTTGAGACACTTAATATAAAACATAAGTCCGTGCATTCACGTGGGAGACAAAGAAGCTCCTGGCTCCTGGCTTCAGATGGGCCCAGGTCAGGTTCTTGCGGCCATTTGGGGAGTGAACCAGTGGGTGAAAGATTCTCTCTCTATGTGCTCTCTTCACATAACTATCTCAAATAAATTAATTTTTATTGGAAAAACAGATCAGTTTTATGAAGAAAAGGCAGAAAGAGCCCCCACCCACTGGTTCACTCCTCAAGTGGCCACAACAGCCGGAGCTGAGCTGATCTGAAGCCAGGAGCCAGGAGCTTCTTCTGGGTCTCCCACACGGGTGCCATTTGGGAGGCCATTTTCCACTGTTTTCCTGGGCCGTAAGCAGGGAGCCAGATGCAAAGTGGAGCAGCTGGGACACGAACCAGTGCCCATATGGGATCCCAGCACTTGCAAGGTGAAGATTTAGCTATTGAGCCATTGCACCTGGCTCAAATAAATCTTTATAAAGAGAAAAGAGGAGAAGAAAAGAATAATTCACAGTTACAAATGGGACAAGGAGTTGGGGGCAGGGCACAGCTAGCAGGCTGCGCAGGGAAGGCCTGCACACAGAAACCACAGGCTCCGGGGTCCACACTGGGGAGCAGGGGGTTAAGCTCCACTTGCAATGCCAGCATCCCATGTGAAAGGGCTGGTTCAATCTCCATCGCTTCTCTTCCAATCTCCTGTCAATACACCCAGGAAGGCAACAGGGAAAGGCCTTAAATCCTAGGGCCCTGAAACCATGTGAAAGATCTGGAGGAGGCTCCTGGCTCCTGGCTTCAGATCAGCTAAGCTCCGACTGTTGCAGCCACTTGAGGAGTGAACCAGTGGGTGGGGGATCTTCCTCCACTGCTTTCCCGGTACCAAGCAGGGAGCTGAATGGGAAGTGGAGCAGCCGGGATACAAACCGGCACCCATATGGGATGCTGGCGCTTGAAGATGGAGGATTAGCCTGTTGAGCCATCACATGAGCACCAACAATAGGTTTCTATGTTCTTCGAGTAAAAGGTGCTGGACTCATGAGTGTCACTCACGTGAGGGCCCTGAATGGACAGAGGACCTGGACAGCTAAAGCACAGATCTGCTACTGCTGGAGGCTGGGGCATCTGCTTCTTCCACAGGGTTCCCAATCATGGTCTCTTGGATGTGACGGAGTCCTGGTGCAGCCACCTGTCTGTAAAACACTGGGAGAGGTGGCAACCCGCAGCCCTCACCAGGCCGCCAGAAGACCAGCACAGTGATGGGGCCAAGCTTCAAGCCCAACTCGGGGAATTTTAAACCAGTGCTGAGTTGTGAGATTGACGTGAACTTCCCATCTGTCCCCCTTTTTTTCTGATTTATTTATGAACATGAAAGGCGCGACTACAAAGAAGGAGAGGAGAATGAAATCTCCCATCTGCTGATTCGATCCCCCAAAACGGCTGCAACGGCCAGCACTGGGCCAGTCCTCAGCTGGGAGCCAAGAGCTTCCTCCAGACCTTCCGTGGGCTTGCAGGGATCCAAACATTTGGGCCATCTTCTGTTGCTTTCCCAGGCACATCAGCAGGGAACTGGATTGCAAGTGGAGCAGCCGGGACTCAAACTGACACCCATGTGGGATGTCAGTATTGCCAGTGGTGGCTTTATCCGTTAAGCTACAACACCGGCCCCTTCATCCCTTTTAAGCGAACTCAACTGTATGCCTCTGCCCTTTTCTCTGGTCCCTGGATTCTTCTCCTGGGAAAAGGGTGTACATACAGAAGAGAAGCTGTGAGCACCAAAGCACACAGAGAGAGAGAGAGAGAGAGAGAATCTTTTATCTGCAGGTTCATTTCCCAAGTGGCCACCACAGTTGGGGTTGTGACAGACCAAAGCCAGGAACCATAAACTTTTCCTCTGGATCTTCCACATGGGTGGAAGGGGCCCAGGTACTTGGGCCATCTTCACTGCCTTTGCCAGGAACATCAGCAGGAAGCTGAACTGGGAGCAGAGCAGCCAGTACATGAAACAACACCCATAGGGGGATGCCAATGGTTTAATCCACAACATCAGCCTATGGGGCTACATCCTAACAAACGCTCTAGGTGATTCAGAAGAACCAAAGTATTTAAGAGAGCAGAACTCTGGGCCCGGCGGCGTGGCAGCTTAGCAGCTAGCGTCCTCTCCTTGAAAATGCCGGTATCCCATATGAGTACCAGTTCTAATCCCAGAAGTCCCACTTCCCATCCAGCTCCCTGCTTGTGGCCTGGCAAAGCAGTTGAGGACGGCCCAAAGTCTTGGGACCCTGCATCCACATGGGAGACCTGGAGGAAGTTCCTGGTTCCTGGCTTTAGATTGGTGCAACACCACCTGTTGCGGTCACTTGGGAAGTGAATCATTGGACAGAAGATCTTCTCTGTCTCTTCTCCTCTCTTTATATCTGACTTTGCAATAAAAATAAATAAATATTTAAAATGAAAATAAATAAAATCTTTTAAAAAGAGAGAGAGAGCAGAACTCTGACATGTGGCCATCAGTTGTTGCTTAAGGAAAGTATAGCAAATAGATTTTTTTTTTCTGCTTTGTTCATTTGCAAGACAAATCGATCTCTCATTGGCTGGGTTCATTCCCTAGATTCCTGTAACTGCAAAGGCTGTGCCTTGCGGGGAGCAAGGAGCTCCATGCAGTTCTCCCACATGGGTAGCAGGGACCTACGCAAGCATTTGCTCCATCAACAGCCAGCCACCCAGGTGGCTCATGCCTTCTTAGCAGAGTTGCTTTCTATTGCACTCCATCTTAGTCTGATTTTACTTTCACAACCAAGTACCGAGGCTGGGTATAATATAAAGAAAGTGAATTTGGGAATAGGCATTGAATCTGACGAATCAGACTCCACCATTACAGAAAGTGGAGGAGAGACAGAGAGAGAGAAAGATGGGCCAGGCTGAAGCCAGGAGCTCCATTCTCCATGGCGCTTCCAGCTGCACTACCAGGGAGCTGGATCAGAAGTGGGGCAGCTGGGACTTGCACCGTTACCCACATGGGATACTGGCATAGGAGATGGTGACACCTGCTATGCCACAACACCAGCCTCTTAATTTGTTGAAAGAAAGGATGAGGAATGACAACTCCCAGTCACAAGGGAATACCTAACTTCAAGTCCAGGCTCCACACCTCTTCCCAGCTGCCTGCTAAGGCACACCCTGGAAGGCAGGAGATGATGGGTCCCTGTCACTCACATGGCAGACCTGGACTGAGCTATTGGTTCACAGCTTTGGCCTGGAACAGTTCCAGTCTCTGTGGCTATAGGAGAATGAACTTGCCACAATGCCTACCCCTTACTGTATTGTTTAACGAAAAAGAAAAAAGTCTACCTCAGTACTGACATCATTGTCGTTTTCCAAATTTCTCTGGTTCAGTGTTGGTTAAATCCAAGCACAGGGAACCCATGGATAACGATGTCCATTGCACCTGCTGCAAGGGGATTTTGTGAATCAAGTTAAATGGCGCAAGAAAAGGACCTGGACCAGGGATGGCTGGCCTGGTCAGGACCATTAAAGACCATGTCCTAAAATAAGCATGAATCACGACGATGTTGCTATCAAATAATGCAAGTCAAGGACAAAAACAGAAAAACACAACGTGCAGAGGTCTTTCTGAGTCGTGGGGATGGACTGGGCTTGGCAGACCAAACTTATAACTCTGAAGAGATCGGAGGGGCGGACGCAAGTGTTGGGGGAATGACAAGGAGGGACGGCAGCGCAACTCAAGCCAGGGGAGAGTGCGTCGCGAAAGTCCAAGCAGAAAGCCTGTTCTGTGCCGGAGCAGGTGGCTGGTGCGCAGATGGGGCAAGCACAGGAAAGCTCCCTGAGCCGCATGGATTCAAAGGTCACTACACGAGCCCTTCATGTGGAGAAGCTGAGTTACAGCGGGCAGAAAGAACGCGGACATTCGCTAAAGATGGCCGGCACTAGGATATATACCACGGAAGAAGGCAGACACAACCTAAGCGTCTAACAAGAGAGCGTTACGCACTCGCCATGCAGCTGTTTTGTACAAAACGAACTTTGAAGCTTTTGTTATTACAGGGGCTGCTGCTGTGGTTCAACAGGCCAATCCTCTACCTGCAGGTGCCTTCATCCCTTATGGGTGCCGGTTCTAGTCCCAGCTGTTCCACTTCCAGTCCAGCTCGCTGCTTACGGCCTAGGAAAACAGCAAAGGACGGCCCAAGTCCTTGGGCCCCTGCACTCATGTGGGAAACCCAGATGAAGTTCCTGGTTCCTGGCTTCGAATCACCTCAGCTCTGGATGTTACAACCATTCAGGATGTGAACCAGTGGATGAAAGATCTTCTTTGTCTTTTTTTCTTTCTATAAGTCTGCCTTTAAAAAAAAAAAAAAACCTAAATCTCTTTTTTTAAAACTGTTGTAGTTACAGCAAAAAGTTGCAGAAACAAATACGGACTGACCACAAAAGAAGCAACAACAACAAGATCGCAAGACGGGGCGAATTTCAGGAACACACCAGGGAGAGTGGGATATGGTGCAGAAACATGCAGGGTGCCGAATGTGGCTTCCTGACTTTGCATCAACGTGACAGGGCAAGTCGGGACAAGCGCATTTGCCTGACATTGCTGTCCTCTCACTTCTGGCAGCTCCTCTGGAGCCAGGCAGCTCCGGGAGGACCTTGTTCTGTTTGGGATTCTCAGTGACTTACACACTGCCTGACAGACACACAAATTGAAAGAGTTGTAGGAAAACATGGTAGCCTGTTACAACGTCTTACAGTGCTAAGTGCAAAAAAAAAAAAAAAAAAAAAAAGTATATATATATATATATAAGCATAGGGGGTCTACATGTTATGGCAATCATTTTTAAAACATACATAGCGAGGAGCAAGGGGAGGCCTAAACATTTTAAGAATCAGGGCTCAGCACAGTAGCCTAGTGGCTAACAAACTCACCTGGCATCTGCCAGGGTCCCATATGGGCACCGGTTCTAATCCCGGCAGCCTTGCTTCCCATCCAGCTCCCTGCTTGTGGCCTGGGAAAGCAGTCGAGGATGCCCTGCACCCACGTGGGATACCCAGAAGAGGCTCCTGGCTCCTGGCTTCTGATCAGCTCAGCTTCAGTCATTGCAGTCACTTGGGAAGAGAATCAGTAGATGGAAGATCTTCCTCTCTAACTCTCCTCCTCTCTGTACATCTGTCTTTCCAATAAAACACAAATAAATCTTTTTAAAATTTTAAGAATCTATTAGAGCTTGAGATTGTGTGTATTTTTTCCTTTTCCTTCTAATGTTCTATACTAGGTATATACTACTATACTAATATTTTTATTTTAAAAATGCATATAGCAAAGAGAATATGACTGTCCATCATCCTCTGGTTCATGCCCCCAAATGGTCAAAACAGCCAGGTCCAGGACAGGCTGAAGCCTGGTCTCCCACACCACAGGTGGTAGAGGTCCAAGGCAATCATCCATTACCTTCCCAGGAACATTAGCAGGAAGCTGGATTGGGAGTAGACCAGCCAGGACTCCAACCAGCACTCCAATGTGGGATGCTAGAGTCACAAGCAGTGGTTTAACCACAACACCAAACCCATCTTTGGCTTTATTTTAAAATGAGCTCCTGGGGCCTGGCATTATGGCTCAGTGGTTAAGTCCTCACCTTGCATGCACCAGGATCCCATAAGGGCACTGGTTCATGTTGCAGCTGCTCCACTTCCCATCCAGCCCCCTGCTATGGTCTGGGAAAACAGTGGAGGACAGCCCCAAGCCTTGGACCGTGCACCCGGATGGGAGACCCAGAAGAAGCTCCTGGCTCCTAGCTTCAGGTTGGCTCAGCTCTGGCAATCAGGGCCACTTGGGGGGGTGGTGAGCTAGCGGATGGAAGATCTTTCTCTCTGTCTCTCCTTCTCTCTCTGTAAATCTGTCTTTCCAATAAAAATAAATACATCTTTGAAAAAAAAAAAAAACTAGTTCCTCAACTGGCCTTCCTCCCCCTGGAGCATCTTTAAAACTAACCTGGGAGACTAGGTGTGGATAACGTGGTATATGAGACCAAGCGGTAGCACCTGGTCTTTGAAAAAGTCATCAAAAGCTTGGATATGTGTTGGTTCACTACGCCATCAAACATCATCCCATCAAGTGTATTATCACCCCTGATTTCTAGGTAAACAGCCAAAGCTCAGAGAGAGTAAGCGTGTTACCCAAAGCCACACAGCCAGCGAGAGGCAAACATTTAGCAGCAAGAGCTATAGACCCTGCTCTGGGGATGTCACCAAGCCCTGAGACACTGTTCTTGACTACCCAGCACCAATTGTCCTAAGGTTCAAGGACTATGGAGCCTGAGAGGGGCCAAAATGAGCCAACATATTCAAGGTAAGGAGGTTAGGCAAAGCTTTCACCACGTGGCAGAAGGCCATGGAATATAGGGCCACGTGGCCAGCAATATAGGGGCCCAGGTGCTTAAGCCCCTGCCACCCACATGGGAGACCCGGATAGGATTCCCAGCTCCTTGGCAGCCCATTTGGTAAGTGAACCAGTTGCTGGAATATTTTTTCTCTCTCACTGTCTTTCTTTCTCTTCTTTCTCCCTATCATTCTGCCTTTCAAAGAAGTAAATAAATCTTTTTTTTTTTTTTAAAGTGGGCATTGACCTAAAAAATGGGCTTACCCAATAAAAAGGGTTTTCTTTCCCCTACTTCCGCTTCCCATCATTCCCCGGTATCTCCCGCCAAGACCACCCCAAGCCAGACCTGCCAAGCCCAGCCACCCTCCCTTCACTCCTGGGCAACACTACAGCAGGCGTTGCTGCAACGTGATTTGTCTGCTCAGAGGGCTCCCTGGGGACGGGGATCTTCTTGTAGACCTCCACCAGCTTCTGGACTCGGACAGTCGGACAGTCGGTGTGTGCAGGGCTGCCTCCGAGGGGGTTGGCTCGGGAGGCGAAGCCTATCTGGCTGCCGCCTCCCCTCCAAGCACAGCCGGGGCGCATCTGCAACCAATCAGTCTCGCTGGAGTGAAAAAAAGAGCAGATGGCGAGCCCGCCAGCCGCCCCCGGGACACCCAGGGCCCCCGCCGGCTTCCTCTGCCTCCCCTCCCGCCCCCACCACACACACAGACACAAATCAACCTCGCACAAATCGCTCACTGGCGCGCGCCAGGTTGCCTCTTGGCTCCTGGCTTTGCTGCTGCCCAGGAGGCCCATCTGTGGCTGTAAAACAGGTTCGCAAGCTGGAAAGGAATCTTGAACTGTCCCCCGGGGGGAGGGGGAGGGGGGCGTCGTCTGGGAGGTTTCCCCTGCTCCAAGCCAGAAGGAGCTCTCTGGCGTTTAGGGCAGCTGAGCCGGACTGAGTCCTCCGGGTCATCGGGTCCAATTCCAACACTTCACGGTTGAAAGCACTAGGCCCTGATTCAGCGAGGCGGCTGTGAGGGTTGGTCAGAGCCAGGCTTGGAGAAACTTAAAATTTCGGTGAGGTTTGCCTCTACAGTAAATACCTCTGTAATAAACCAGGAACGAGTGGATAGAAGCAGTGAGTTAGAGGATGGCTGTAGGGACGAACATTGGTCAATGGGTGGATGAACAGATGGATGGATGGATAGGTGGATGTTTGGTGAACAGATGAAGGAATGGGACCTGACCCAATAGCTCAATGGCTAAATCCTCACCTGGCACGTGCCAGGATTCCTAAGGGTGCCAGTTCGTGTCCCAGCTGCTTCATTTCCCATCCAGCTCCCTGTTTGTGGCCTGGGAAAGCAGTAAAAGATGGCCCAAAGCCTTGGGATCCTGTGCCGGCATGGGAGACCCAGAAGAAGCTCCTGGTTCCTGGCTTCTGATTGGCTCAGCTCCAGCTGTTGTGGCCATTTGGGAAGTGAACCAGCAGATGCAAAATCTTTGCCTCTCCTTCTCTTTGTAAATATGATCTACCTTTCCAATAAAAATAAGTATCTTTTTAAGAATTTCTCCTAGCTGGACCAGGTATAGCTGCGCTGTAACACCCAACAGTAAAAACTGGAATGGGTATGGGCCATTGGGCAAGGACACTGTTCCTGCCAGGACAAGGGATGAGCCAAGTTAAGCTCTCTCTGCTTCGACCAAGGATTCACTGATTTGTGTGAGATATGCCACTGGGAGAAGACCTGATATAGGAGCCTGAGGAACTCCTTTGCCAGGACAAAGTCCCTGCGGGTGAGCACAAGAACCAAGGCAAGGAGCAGCCCAGACCAGGCCAGGTTACAGTACCTGCCAGCAGACACATGGGTCAGGTCTGGGGACGGGCTAGGCTGGGACAGTTCATTACATCCACTGGCAGATCTGAGAACCAGGACAGGTTGCAGGACAGGCCAGCGTGGGCTACAACACCAGCCAGTTGACATTAGAGCCGGGATTGGGGACTGACTATGCCAGGTTAGGCTGCAGCACCCACCATCAGGAGCTGGAACAGTGGGCTGGCTGAACCGAGCAAGTCTGAAGCATCTGCTGGTGGATGCCAAGGTGAGGTAAGCCATGCCAACTAGGCGTGGTGGGTTCCAGGTCTGGAAGCCTTTGGGACCTTGATCCGGCAGGACTCAGGTCTTTGGGTCTGCCTGCACGGTGGGTGTCAGATCTGGGAGCCCTGGGGGCCTTGATCCGGTAGAACCCAGGTCCTTGGGCCCGCTTACCTGGTGAGTATAGGGTCTGGGAGCCTTTGGGGCCTTGATATGGTGGGACCTGGGTCCTTGGGTCCGTCTTTCCGTGGGTTTCTAGTCCAAGAGTCCCAGGGTTGGGGGACCCTGAAGGGCCCTTGTCAGGTGGCCCAGGACACCAATGGTATCAGGGGAAGCTCACTGGCCGCCCAGGGGCATGCTGCTGTGGACTTGGTGTATGGGCTTGCAGGGGTCTGGTGATTGCACAGTGGAGGTGGGCTTGCAGGGGTCTAGTGATGGCATGATGGCACAGGTGGGGGCGTGTGCAGGGGCCTGGGTTTCGTGGCCAGAATTGGTAGTCTGACCATGGAATTCATGTATCAGAGCTGAGCCTCCTGGTGGGAAAGACGGAGCAGTGGATGGCTGACTCAGAAGCATATGGAGGATAACGCAGCCCCTTGGGGCCTGCAGAGGACAGCTGGTACCATTGCAAAGGAAGGAAGACAGAACAAATTGAACAACTACCCCAGCCAAATGATGACAGCAAATATTAACAGACACTCTAAGGTTAACTATGTCAACCAACGGACATTGCAAAGGGTTCCTCACCCTTGGGTCAGCAAGATCAACAGCATTTCAAAACAAGCAAAACCACTTAGGCAAGGCTCTTGGAGCATGCACCACACATTGGAGACCCTGGATTGGTATCAGGTGGCCATTTCCCATCCCCAGGGCCTTTCTCATCAGGCAGACCTCAGAGATCATTCTGATTATTATACACCAGTGGGGCAATTTTAGGGGACATCAGCTAATCCTTCATCTATAAATGGGGAGGGAGACCCCATGCATTGGGAATATAAAGGGAGAATAAGTATATAAAACATTTAACACAACTGGACACATTAAAATGGTGAGCTAAGTCACCACTTGTAACCATCAGCATCCCGTATAAGGACCAGTTCACATTCTGGCTGTCCACTTCCAATCCAGCTCCCTGCCAATGCTCCTGGGTAGGCAGCAGAGGATGGCCCAAGTACTTGGACTCCTGCCTCTATGTGGAAGACCCAGAAGAAGCTCTAGGCTCCTGGCTTCGACCAGGCCCAGATCCTGCCCTTGTGACCATTTTGGGAGTGAACCAGTAGATAGGAGATTCAGTCTCTTCTCCTATTACTCTTTTAAACAATTTTTCTTTTTAATTTTCCTGATGCGTTGATGAGTAGCTGACACACAGCTTCCTCCACCTTGTACCATTTGGACAAAGGAAGACACGGCTTTGACCTCTTTACAATCCACACACAACACCATGAGCTGTTGACTTCTCCAAGAGAATGCATATGGGCATCCTGTCCAAATAACAGCCAAGTCATTCCAAACAAGGCCATGCTCCACTTTCTGAGAGCGAGACTATAGCAGGAGTCTCAAGAGCCTGAGATGGATGACCACAGACCCCAGATGGTTAGATTATTTTGGGGCAACCAAGGAGGAACAGACAGAAGACCCAAAGTGGGGAGAGGGTGAGGGGCAGGAGGGGACCAACAGGGAGAAGTTGGGCTCCCTGCGGCCACCGAGAAGGCCTGGGACCCGACTACTCCCTCCTGATAGCCCTCCAGCAGACTGCTCACTGCTGGTGTCCCAGCTCAGACCTTCAGCGCTCACTCCACTTACTGAGCTCCCGAGGGTCCCCTGGACTGACTCTGAGCTCCCCAGTTTTGTTGAGGAGAGGAAAGAAGGGAAAAGAATATGATTCAAGTACAAGATGTGTCTGAGACAGCTGCGGTAGCCACCCCCATCCTCCATTGTCTAGGGGTGGGTCTACACAGCACACAAGATCAGATCTCCAACCAGGCAGAGGATTGGAGTGTGGGGGAGCCAGACAGAAGACAAGGGAGGCAATGGCAGTTCTCCAATCACCCAGCATGGCAAAATACCCAGGAGAGCGGGTTAAACACAGAGAGCTGGGTCCCGCCCCCTGGAGTTGCTGATTCAGGCTGTTTAGGCCCCACCCCCAAATTTGAATCCCGTACAAATTCCAGGTTACGCTCAGCTGCTCCCCTTGGAGAAGAAGGATGGACAGGGCTATATTATCAGGGCAAAGAAATTCTTTCTCCAGTCCCAGAACATAGTAGGTCTTCATGGAGGATCCTTTGAACTGACAACCCTACACCAACAGTCCTACTTGTCCCCAGCTCTGTTTCCTCGAGTTGTAGCTAGCTATGACTTTATCCTTCATTGTCAGAAGACCAAGGTGGTTAACCATGAGATAAGCTGGGGTCCACTGTAGTGACACAGTACCTATGACACCAGCATCCTGTTATCAGAACAGTGGTTGAAACTCCTAGCCATTCCACTTCCAATCCAGCACCTGGGAGATCGGCAGAAGACGGTCCAAGTGTTTGGGCCCCTGCCACTCACATGGGAGACCTGCATCGAGTTCCTAGCTCCTGGCTTTGCCCAGACCCAGTCCTGGCTGCTGCAGCCATTGTGAACCAACAAATAGAAGCCTCTCTCTCTGTCTCTCCTTTTTCTGTCACTGGGCCTTTCAAATAAATAAATCTTAAAAAAAAAAAAAAAAACTTTGAAAGGACCCTATTCACATGTCTTTTGTGTCTGTGTATTATTTTCCTTATTTTATTTCATTGTTGTTGCTGTTAACCTCTTATTGTACTTAATTTAATCCAATTTATTGTATTTAATTTATAGATTAAACTTCATCCCGTGGTTCAGTACTAGCTCAAGTTCCCGGCATCCACTGGTGGTGTTTGAGCCTATCCCCCATAGGGCAAGTCTTACACAAGAAAAAGAAAGTCAGGAACAGGCATTTGGTCTCGCTGCTAAGATGCCGCTGGCATCCGCATCACAGCGCTTGGGTTCATTCTTAGGGTTCATTACTGAGTCCTTTGGCTTCCTGCTAATGTAGCCACTGGAAGGTCGTAATGACAGCTCCAGTCACTGGGTCACTGGGCCACCCACCCACCTGAGAGACCCAGATTGAGTTCCCAGGTCCTAGTCTCAACCATGACCATGGCCAACAACTTAAACATGAACCAGTGGATGAAAATGCTTTCTCATTCTCTCTCTTTTCCAGGGGTGGAAGGACCCTGCCTTTTTGAGCGTGCTGCCTCCTGGGGTATGCAAGAGCAGAAAGCAGGACTGGGAAGCACAGATGGGGTCTCTGAGATGGGATGCAGTAATCCCACATGGCCTAAAACAATGTTCCCAAAAAAGGAAATGAACTCCCTCTCCTTTGCATGGCAGAAGACCTCATGGACGCGACCAGCTAGACCCAGACCTTCTTCCTGTTCTGACTCCTGGATTTGGCTCAGGCATGGGGAATGGGAAGTGGGGGATAGAGGCGTCCCCCTTTTGCTCCCAGCCCCCCACAAGCTGGAGCCACCTCATTGCCATGCAGCCCGCATGGCTGCACAAATCCCTTCTGGATCACCGAGAACAGGGGGTCTGATTTGCAAATGTCAGCCGCTCGTTAGCAATCCCGATGGCCGCGGTGGTAATGGTGCCTTTTCATGTCCCATCGTGTTCTACCGCATCAAAACTGCCACACGCGCCTGGTTTTATAACATCACGGCCTGGAAATAAATGTCCAAAATGATATGAAAATGTACTAGGAAGAGATTAATAACTATTCTTCTAGGAAGAAAGATAGCCCTTTTCAACCAGTCTATTATATGTATTTTTTCCCTCCTTTAAAAAAAAAAAAGTTTCATGATAGCATCTCTCCTTTGGGGAACTGAATTGTATTATCACTCACAAGCCATAATCAGTTCTGTCAGCTGTGGGGCTGAGCCACTAAAGGCAGGAGGGAGGGGCTTGAGAAACAGGACTTGGGGGCGGGGAGGTGACTCCAAAGGGTGGGCCCTGGAAGGGGGGGGCCCTGGAAGGGGAGGCCCTTGACCCCATCTCACACACACACACACACACACACACACACACACATCCCATCTCCAAATTTCCTTTCCAAAGAACATAGAACCTGGGTCATGAGCACTTTCTCGCATCACAGGAGGCCTGGAGAGCAGCCAAGTGGCACCTGTTTCCATGTGGGAGGTTTTTCCTCTCTGGTCCCAACAAGAACCCTGTAGGAGGAGTCCATGTTGTAGCACAACAGGATAGGCTGCCACCTGCTACGCCGGCGCCACATGTCAGCATGCCAGCCTCTCCACTTCTGATCCAGTTCCCTGCTTGTGCACCTGGGAAAGCAGCAGAAGACAAGTGCCTGTGGCCCTGCCTCCCATGTAAAAGACCCAGATGGGGTTCTAGGCTCCTTATTTCAGACTGACCCAGCCCTGGATGTGCCAGCCACTGGGGGAGTAAACCAGTACATGGAAGATCTCTCTTGCTCTGTTTTTCCTTCTCTCTCTTTCGCTATAACCCAGCCCATCTGATCAATAAAATAAATCTTATTTAAAAGAAAAAAAAAAGGATGAGAGGACAACAGCAACCCTTTCTGCGGCACAGCCTACAACAAAATGGCTTGCATTTGCAAGTTTCCAATTTCTGCTAGGCAGGACAGAAAATGAGACCTGCCACCTGCCGTAGATGACAAGATGTGGCATATGCATTATCTCCTTTCGCTACCTCAGCAGACTGAAGGGCTTGACCTCAGCAGCAATACCTCCATTTTATTGATAAGAACGCTGAGGCATCATATTGTCCCTTCTCGCCCAAGCCCAAAGAGGACCTTGGAATCTCCCCAGGTCTTCCTGACTTGGAAGGTTCCCCCCCTCTTCCAGTACTCCATACTGACCCCCACACAGCCAGCATGGAGTACCACAGAGACCCTACAGACAGCTACTGCCTGTGCCAGAGGGAGCAATGTTCAGGGAGGGATGGGACTGGGATAAACACCAAGGTTCAAATGAGAGGGGCTGGCATTGTGGCATAGCAGGCTAAACTCCGGCCTGTGATACCCACATGGCCTTGGATGCTGGTTCGAGTTCCAGTTATTGCACTTCCAAATCCAGCTCCCTGATAATGTTCCTAGGAAAGCAGCAGCAGAAAAAAAAAAAAAAAAAACAAGTGCTTGGGCCCCTGCCACCCACCTGATATACCCAGATGGAGATCCAGGCTCCTGACTTCTGCTTGGCTCAACTCTGGCCTTGGTGACCCTTTGGGGAGTGAAACAGCAAATGGAAGATCTATGTATGTGTGTATGTCTGCTCTCACCCCCATAACTTTGCCTTTTTAATATGTAAATCTTAAGAACTTAAATGAGACAGAGCAGATGTTCAACCTAGTGGTTAAAATATCCACATGTCCCTTTGAAAAGTCTGAGTCTAACACCCAGCCTAGGCCTCTGACTCCAACTTCCTGCTATTGCAGACCCTGGAAGGCGGCAGTGATGGCATCAAATGATGGGGTTTCCTGTCACCCATATGGGAGATCTGCACTGAGTTCCCAGTTGTGGACTTGGGCCTGGCCCATCGCTAGCTGTTTGCAAGGATTATGAAGGATGAAACCAGCATATGGAACCTCCCTCTCTCCATCCCAGCCCCACCACCCACTCTCAAAAATTAAGTAAAATAAATAAAGCATGGATGGGCGGGAAGTTAGTGTAGCTTTTTTTTTGGAAAGGCAAATTTATAGAGAGAAAGAAAGACATAAAGACCATCCATCCACTGATTCACTCCCCAAATGGCCACAACAGCCAGAGCTGAGCCAATCCAAAGCCAGGAGCCAGGAGCTTCTTCCAGGTCCCCCATGTGGGTGCAGGATCCCAAAGCTTTGGGCTGTCCTCGACTGCTTTGCCAGGCCACAAGCAGGGAGCTGAATGGGAAGTGGAGTAGCTGGAACACAAACCAGTGCCCATATGGGATTCTGGCGCATGCAGGGCAAGGATTTAACCATTGAGTCATAATGCCCAGCCCTGGTTGTGTCTTTAAAAGGGCTCACAGAATTCATTCCACATCTTATTGACCACAACAATAGGTGCACAAACTTAATTTTCAGGATAAAATTGCACAGATATGAAGGCTCACACAGAAACATACCAGTGAGAGTACATAAAACTGTGGCAACCATGGGGGCTGTGGTCAGTGTCACCTTGCCACTTGGTAAGCTGGCATCCCAGATAAAAAGAGGAATGTGAATCTTAGATCACTGAATTGTTTCTTACGTGCAAATCCATGATTATGTTGAGATAAAGCAACTCATTTTTGTTTTTGTTTAATTAAGTAGGGATAGCCTTCCAAACCGAAGGTACCCCAAGGCTGAGAACTGGGAAGGGACCCAGCCTCTGGGGGAATCCCTTGTCTGACGGAAGCAGGGACTTTTTGGTTGTTCTGGGAGGCAAGAACTCTGCCTGCTCCTTGCGAACTGGAAGACTTGCTTGCTGTCACTCACCTCCTGGAACACATGGATGCCAACATGGATACCTAACTTGGGTTGGGTAGACGGTGGGATGTTGTAGAAACAGAGAGGGACTTAGCCACAGACCTGGGTTCCATTCCTGCCTCTACCACTAAATCATTAAGGACAAGTGGAAAGTTTAGCTTCTTGGAGACTTCACCTGCTCCTGTGCAAGACAGAAAGGAGCCTACCTGCCACGTGAAGGGACTTCAAGGAGGAAGTATAATGAGGGGCTGGCGTTGTGGCAAAGTAGATGAACTACTGTCTGTAATGTCCATATCATGTGTGAGTGCAGGTTCAAGCAGTAAGTGATGGTGCAAGTCCTTGGGACCCTGCCATCCATTCAGTATGGAGTTCCAGGATCCTGGCTTCGCAGTCATTGGAGAAGTGAATCAGTACATGGGAGATCTCTCTTTCTCTAACTGTGCCTCAGTGGGCACCCAATAGATAGCCAGGATTAGTTAGTTCCACCTGGTGGTTCATTCCAGTGGGAAAGGGGGGTCACTGAGGGCGCCTTCCTACACCTGGCAGAGGGAGAGGGGCAGGTATTCATGCCAATATTTCTTCCTAGTCTGTTGACTGTCTCTTCTCTCCATTGATCATTTCCTTCCCTGTGCAAAAACTTCTGGGCCTAATGGAATCCATACGGGCAGTTGCTTTTGTTGCTCACACATACTTACACAGCATGCACAGGCATGCATGTGAGTAAATATACCCACAATCACACACACACACACTACATCCTGCTCCCAGTATCCTTCCTGCCACTCCCCTCTTCAGCCTCCACTTGTCCCACTGGACTGACTGGGAGCACCTCCACCTCCAGGCACACACTGAGCCCTCTTGTTTCTACACTCACTTCCTGCCTGGATCTTGCTTGTTTAATGAGCAGTGGGGTTTGGACACCTGCCTTGCCTACGGGAGGGCCTGGGTTTGGGGTCCAGCTCTGCTTCCACCTCCAGTTTGCTGCGGATGTGCACCCTGGCAGGCAGCAGGGGATGTCCAACTAGCTGGGAGAGCCAGATTAAGTTCTTGCCTGCTGGATTTGGCCTGGTCCAGCCATGGTTGCTGCAGGCATGTGAGGAGATAAAACTCTCTCCCTCTCTCTCTAAAATAAATAAAAGTTGCAAACCACCATGACAGATCATGTCATTCCAATTATAATGGCAGCTATCAAAAAGACAATAACAAATGCTGATGAGGATGTGAAAAGAATGGAACCCCTAACACTGTGATGGGAATGTAAATTAGCAGTCGCTACAGAAAGCTACAGGGAGATTCCTCTAAACATTCAAAATAGATCTAGTACTGAATGAGCCAGCTACCCCACAGGCAGAAAACTGGCGTGTGAAAGCCATCTCTACACTCCCACATTCACTGCAGCCTGGCCCACAGCAGTCAATTTGGGCATCAGCCCAGGTGTCCATCAACAGATGAACAGAAAATGTGGCCTAGATGCACGATGGGATATCACTCGACCACAGAGAGAGCCGAAATCCTGACAATGGCCATGAAACATATGGAGCTGGAACTCAGCTCATTGTAGAAAGAAACATTAGCCACACATAGAAACATAAACAGTGCATGTTCTAAAGCACAGGTTTAAAAAAAAAAAAAGTTGATGTGAACTTTGAACATGACAATTACAGTTTGGGAAGGTAGGGGGTGAGGAAGAGAGGGAGGTAGGATAACAGGTACCAAAAACAATCCGGGAGAAGTCATCTGGTCTGGGGCAGCAAGCTAAACCACTACCTATAGCGCCGGCATCCCATATGGGCGCCAGGTTAAATCCCAGCTGTGCCACTTCCAACCCAGCTCCCTACTTCTCTCTCAGGCCTCTTTCCTCACCTATGAGGGTTCCACCCCCTGACTCATCACCTCCTGAGGACCCCACCTCCTGGGAGAGCAGTCTTCCAACATGAGCATTTGCAGGTGCACACATGTTCAGGCCTTATAGCCATACTTTGGGTTGATCCTGATTATTTGGAAGATGGGCGACACGGGTACAGAGGCCAAAATATAAGTTGAAGGCGCACTTCTGAAGGCTGGGGGTGGCAAGTCCTCTCTGGTCAGCTCTCAGACGCCCCCCATTTGGGATAGAGAGAGAGTAACAGCCTAAAGACATGATGGTCTCTTGCTCAAGAGATGGAGCTGTCCTCTCCAGCGTCCACCATTCAAGATCACGTCCTGGGGAAGCTGGGACCAGCCACACCCTGCTGTGTTCCAAAAGCCAAAGCGATTTTCCCCCAAGAGAGACACCCTCCAGTAACCCCTTAACATAAGTCCCTCTTCACTCTCTGTATCCTTGTAATATACTCCCTTTGGAGCTGAGTGTGGCCACGTGAGAGACCTGTAATTCAGGAGAGGAGGAGGGACCAGGCTAGGAGAAGGACAAAACACAAACAAAAGGGAATTTTTTTTTCTTTTTTGGCCATGATCTCTCTCAGCTCAGATCAGCTTAGCAAGTCTTCTAGCCTCATAAAGAGAAATCTTTAACCCAATTATGTCAAACCCCACTGGATACATTTGATCTGGGGGAAAATATCATCTCTGGCAATCATAAAGAATATTAAGGTATTAGCAGCCGCCGTTTCAGGATTGCGTCGGAAGGGGAGCTGGAAATAATTGCACATCAGTTGCTCAAAAATCAGCAGTAAAAGAAATTGACGTGACTGTCTAAATTACCCTCCCAGCCATATAAATTAGGATTTTTATACCTCCCGATGACAAGAGACCAGGCCCTGGCTGTGCACAGCAGAGAAAGGAGTGGCTGAGCTCTGACTCCTGCAGGCATCTGGGCCCCAGAGCTGAGCTAGGCGAACCCAAGCTGTGTGAGGCAACCACTTGCCAGCCCTTCCAGAAGATTCTCCAGCTCAGCATGGCGCCACCTGGGAAACACGCAGACCTCTTGCAAGCCTCTCCCCGGCTCCTCAGACAACAAAAGGAATGTCTCCCTGGGCCCCCAACAGCTCTCACAGCCCTCCCCATCACTCCCTGGGAAACAAAAGGCTGTGGAGTTAGCAGGCAAGCTGTTAGCAGTATCAGCACTCACTACGAACACGCAAGGGCCGCCTTCGTCTGCGTTGCCGTAGTAGAATGCCTGAGACTAGCTCTTTTGTTTAGAAGCAGAGGTTCTCTCTTTTATTTTTTGTTACAATTCACTTATTTCTACTTGAAAGGCAGACTTACGGAGAGAAGGAGAGACAGAGAGAAAGATCTTCCATCTTCTGGTTCACTCCCCAAATGGCCACAATGGCCTGAGTTGAGATGATCTGAAGCCAGGAGCTTCTTCCAGGTCTCCTACATGGAGTGCCTTGGGCCATTGTCCACTGCCTAGAAGCAGAGCAGCTGGAACACAAAACCAGCACCTTGGCTCCAGACAGTTCTAGGGGCTGGGTGGTCCACAGGCAGGGGACTGCCTCGCTGCCTCCCCACATGGCAGAAGGCAGGACACAGAAAAGGGAAGGGGCCAAACCCACGGTTTCACTAGGAGGATCCTCACCCTGCAGTGCCAGCCTGAACCCACTCATGACAGCAGAACCCTCAGGATGAAGACAGTGCCCCCAGGACCTGCCTCTCAACACTGCTGTCTTAGGATTTACATTTCTACCACGTGAACGTTGGGGGACACACACAAACCATAGCATGGACTTGAGCTGCAGTGTTCCAAGCTTTGTGGCAGACTAGTCCACACATCTTTTGCTGCAAGGGCCAGCAAGCAATAGCTAGAAATTCTTTAGAGTGTGGAGGAGAGTGCCAAAGCCAGAGGCAGGGAGGGGCAGAGGAGGAGGAGGAACTCCTTCTACAGCCACTGGCGGAGGCCAGAAGACACTTGGTGACTTCCTGTTACCTAGCCAATGGCAGGTGCACAACAGACTGCCATGGTCTCATTAGCATCTGCCCACCTATCTCTCTGTGTTTTTCGACTCTGCATCTGTCTTATTGCCCTCCTCCCACGGTGACCATTCAGTCAGGAAGATATAAGCTCACCTTCACTCCACTCCAGTTAGTCACTCCTGAAGAAACAGAAAGAAACACAGAACACACACACACACTAAACAGAGTGGCTATCTTAAGCTGCAAGAGGTCCTGTGATTGGTTCTGCTTTATTACATTCCCATCCCCTGGACTGATCACCATTGACGGGATGGGATACACTTTATGATTGGCTAGATTTGAGTCACATGACCCCAGGTGGATTTCTTATTCCCAAAATCCCCTGAAGAAAAGGAGGATAACTTTCCAAAGGAAAGGAGGATGTTGGGTCTTCCAGCAAGCAGCTTCTTTACAGGATCCCAAGAAATAAGTGATGGGGGCCCAGCATATCTCAATTGACTAATCCTCCACCTGTAAGCACTGGGATCCCATCTGAGTGCCAGTTTGTGTCCCAGTTGCTTCCCATCCAGCTCCGTACTTGTGACTTGGAAAAGCAGCAGTGGATAGCCAAAAGTCTTGGGACCCTGAGCTTGTGTGGGAGACCCGGAAGAAGCTCCTGGCTCCTGGTTTTGGATCAACTCAGCTCCAGTCATTGCAGTCTTTTGGAGAGTGAACCAGCAGGTGGATGGTCTTTCTCTCTGTCTTGCTCTCTATAGATCTGCAGTTCCAATGGATACACATAAATCTAGAAGGAAGGAAGGAAGGAAGGAAGGAAGGAAGGAAGGAAGGAAGGAAGGAAGGAAGGAAGGAAGGAAGGAAGAAAGAAAGGGAGGAAGGAAGGAAGGAAGGAAGGAAGGAAGGAAGGAAGGAAGGAAGGAAGGAAGGAAGAAAGAAAGAAAGAAAGAAAGAAAGAAAGAAAGAAAGAAAGAAAGGAAGGAAGGAAGGATAAAGTTGGACTAGATCTTCACCCACCCCTGGTGTTATTTCTCCAGGGCTTTGAGTCTAATGGGGAACTTGAATTTCAGGGGCAAAGGCAGCCAATTGTCATAAACACTGAGACACAAGATCCCTGCACTACTTCATAGCAGGGACAAAACAGAATACAGTGGGCCATGATACAACCACGGGCCCAACAATGTCAAGGCCATATCCCTCCACCAGCGAGCCACAAAAAATCTGGGCAGGTGGGTGCATCAGGTGGGTCCTGGTTGAATGAACCCCTGGGGCTCCAGTCTCTCCCAGGAAGAAGTCATTTAGTGGCCAGCCCCCTTTCCAGAGGCCCGAAAACGAAGACCAGGCCCAGCTGAGGTTATGCCAAGGTCATGGCTGAAATGGGAACAGGGCCCACGTGGTCACCCATCTACCAAGGAAAGATGCCAGCGGAGGTGGCCGCTGTGGCCTTGCATCCTTTGAGTTCCCGAGTTAGCCTGTGCCTTCTCTCTGCCTTTCACAGTACAGTGCAGGCAGCCTGGGCACAGCTCCCTGAATCAGGATCTGTAACAACCTGGGGTGTTGCTGGCTGGTTTGAGACCTATTGAAGTGTTTGCCTCCCTGATTGTACTGGAAACCAGTGGAGAGGGACCAAGGAAGTCTCTCTCCCTGTCCCCTGACTCCCGGGAAAGCAGGTGTGGTGCCCACTTTGCTGTTGACAAGCTGGATGAGAGCATTCAATCTCTCCACCTGTCAAATGGGAGAGATGGCTCCTTGCTGCCACTTGCAGACAGCAGCCATGTCAGAACGGAGTGTACCAAAGGCCAGAACAGCAGCAGCCACATCCCAGCCACCCCACCAGACAGGTCTCCTGCTCACTGCGCTCATCTGGAGATGATCAAGACCAGCTCTTAGCATCCTCAGGCCCTAACTGACGGGTGGATTCACCCATGTGGAAGCCAAATCTCCAAGACAACACTTCCGAATGATACGACACAGCCCCAGAGTGTGGGAGGCTACGAGTCACTTGTCAACAAAAGCCCAGCACTTTGCTGTGAAATAAGCATCTGATTCCGGATGGGGGGAAGGGGGTGGGGAACTTAATTAAAGCTGCTGGTGGTGCTCAAGTGATTCACAGCATCCCTCCCAGCCTCCGCCTGCCTGGCAATTCCCTGGAGAGACACTGATTATCTCTCAGGGATGTTGTGAAAGTCCCCAAACACTCTTGGAAACAACATGCATCTTTAATACATTGTAACTGGGGGAAAAAATAGATCATGCAGCACTTTTTTCAAGGAAAAAAAAAAGCTCCAAAATTTGGAATAAAGAAGAAATCTGAAAGCAATGGGTGGGTCCAGCACACAGACCCTGGCGGGGAGAAATGTGACCTGCAGGGTTGCAGCAAGCCCCAACTGCACGCCTACTGTGTGCTGATCCATGGACCAATCCCAGGCCGGCTCTTTTCCCCGCTTTGACCTGAGAGGAAATGAGCTTTGCAGAGAGAAGCTGAGATGACAGGCTCTTGGCCTCCCTTCCGCTGAGCAGTCAAGCCTGGACTGTCAACCTCACGCATGAACTCAGAAGTAACAAATGCCCCAGAGCGAAAGCAACTGTGAATTGGCAGCCCACTGTGTGCAACCTCCACCTGCAGAACCTCAACCCCTCTAATCCTTGCTGCTTCCAGGCCCTGAAAGAGAAAAAGGTAGAGAGACCTTCCATCTGTTGATTTGCTTCCCAAACGCTGCCTCAACAGCCAGGAATGGTTAGGCTGAAGCCAAGAGCCCAGAACGCCACCCGGATCTCCCATGTGAGTGGCAGGGGCCCAGGGTACTGAGTTATGAGCTGCTGCCTCCCAGGCACATTAGCAGGCAGCTGGTTGCGAAGTACAGTAGTTGGGACCAGAATTGGCATTCTGCTACGGGATGCAAACATCCCAAGCAGAGGCTTAATCCACAGCAGCACAACGCCAGTTCTTGTTCTCTGTTGTTTCAATGAAAACCCTGAGGCTTTTCTTAATAACGAAAAGAAGGATATTTAGCTCACAGTTTTGGAGGCTGACGTTTCAAGTTCAGAACATTAGAACCGAGTCTCCAAAAGCAGGATCCACACAGCCAGCCCCAGACTAGGGCGAGCTCGTCCACCTACGCAACATTGTCAACCACTCTTTGTACCCTAGAAAGATATGTCCAGTCCTACTTGGTCCAGGACACAGTTCCGTAGGATTAAAGATGTGGACTCTGGAAAACACACAGGGAGTATCCCTTTCAAGAACTCCAGTCCCCCTGGAGAATGAGGCAGAAAACAAGTATCAAGAGATGAAGAACAGCTCTGGACTCGAAAGACTTAACCTGTTTCTGCCTCTCACTGGCTCTATGGCCTTGGGAATGGCAAGAACTGGGTCTTCGTGTCCCTGTCTAGCAAATTAATTGAATCCCCATCTCACGAGGTCACATTGGGGAAGAAGCACCTGCACATAGTGGGTCTCCACAACAGATGGCTATAATGATGGCGGTGTGGCTGTACAGCTGATGACCGTGACAATGGATGTCCTGGTGGAAGAGCTTACAGAAAGGATTGATCACCATTAAAAAAAAAAAAAGTATTGATAATTTCAGCCTCACTCTTGACCTTGGGGAAGGAAGTAGGACTGGACATTGAGCTCGGCCATGTGGCCTGTGAGGTAATCCATCAGGGATCTCCAGGGTGGTGCACACAGCTTTGTGTCCCCACTCCCTCCCCAGTACCTTCCCCAAGCATGTCTCCCTTTTCTATATTCTGGAGTTGTATTTTTGCAATAAAGCTATAACTATACCTGGGGCACAGTATTGAGTTCCTGGGGCCATTTTAGCAAAGTATCAAGTCTAACGGGTGGGTTATAAGAACCCTAAATTGGTCCCTCACTTGGGGATGTCCAAGACTGGCAGCTGATATCTGATGGTGCAGAGCTGAGTTCTTTACCTCTGGGGTCTGTGCTAAGTTCAGGGAGCCAATGTCAGGATGATAGATGGACGGAAGGTGGATGGAGGGATGGATGCATTGTGAATGTATAATGAATGAACAATGAATTGAAGGGAGGATGGATGGATGGATGGATGGATGGATGGATGAAAGAATGAATGAAACATCAGTTAGAACTGTTAGAACTCCTAAGGGTGGAGCAACACTGACTTGAACAAGGAGAAGTGGGGTGGCATGTCCGGAGAAACAGAGAGGAGAGAAGCACCTCCAGGTGAAGATGTTGAGCTTTTCCCTCCTCCACTCAGCCCTGCTCCTCCTCCCAGCCTCCCCTCCCCACCTTCACTAATGCCCAGGATACTGATCATTGGGCTCCAAAGACAAGATATAGCTCCCAACCCCAAGGCCACAGAGGAAAGGAACCTCAGACCAGACCATCTTATCTGTCCCAAGTCAAGGACGAGAACTCCTGCCACTCCCGCTTCACCTCACTCCCCAGAACTGTTAAATGACAGTCTGTACCATCCATGGAAACAGTGTGTGCCAGCCCAGAGAAGTGAGAACAGCCAGCCAGGGCAGCCAGATGCCCAAGGAGTGACACGTAAATTCACAGCTATGTGACAAAGTTCAGCAAGACCTAGTTCCAGGGAAGATCGGTTCCATGACAAATTCCCCTCCAGAGTCAAACTCCCTTGAAGAGCAGAATCTGTGTGAACAGAGCGTATTCCTGAGGGGCCACTTTGCTTCCTGCTGGGTAACGGCGACTCTCCAAGGACAGCTATTCTCCTGCCAACTGCTTGTTCCCATACAAACAGAGAGCCTAAGTGTGGGTGAACAGGACACGCAGCTCACAGCCAGACAGGCAAAAGGACAGGCGCAAAAGCAGGCAGCAGCCGGTGCAACGCAAAGCCAAGAACACCTGGGAAACCTGGGTTTATGTCCTATTTTGGTTTTTGTTGTTGTTGTTGTTGTTGTTACATAGCTTTACCCATTTGAGTCAGAGAGATGGGGATCTTCCATCTACTTGACTGGCCACAAAAAATCCAATCTGGACCAGGCCAAAACCAAGAGCCAGGAGCTCCATCCAGGTCTCCCAGATGGCTGACAGAAGCCCAAGCCCTTGAGCCATCTTTCTGCTACTTTCCTGGCAGTATCAGCAGGGAGCTGGATGAGAAGTGGAACAGCCAGGGTTTTAATCGGTGCTCCAGTGCATGATGCCAGGAATGCAGGAAGTGATCCAAAGCTCCATGCTACATTGCCAGTCCCAGTCCTGGATTCAAAACCGCTTTCAATCCCTATCTCACCCTCACCACGACAGCCCTTCCCTCTACCTTGATGGAGGGCTTCCAGTGGATGATGATATTAATCCAGGAATCTGATGTGACAAGCAGGGAGTTCATTCTATGCTGTGGGGTTCCCACCTTGTTGCCACACGTTCTTTAACCAGCCTTCCTTCTGGAAATGCTCCCCACTCCATTCGCTGGCTTGCGCAAGTGTCAACGCCAATGGTATCTACACCAGCATCCCCTGGGAAGCAAAAAGAGGATTTATTTTTTAAGATTTATTTACTTTCCCTGGAAAGGCAGATTTACAGAGAGAAGGAGAGACAGAGAGAAAGATCTTCCATCCATTACTTCATTCCCCAAGGGCCCAACAACAGCCAGAGCCAGGCCAATCTGAAGCCAGGAGACAGGCGCTTCATCTGGGTCTCCCATGTGGATACGGGGTCCCAATACTTTCAGCCAGCCTCTGCTGCTTTCCCAGGCCACAAGCAGGGAGCTGGGTCAAGTGTGGAGAAGCCAGGGCCAGAACCACATGGGATGCTGGTGCCACAGGCAGAGGATTAGCCACACCCGCCCAGGAAACCTTTTTTTTTTTTTTTTTTTTTTTAGTTTTTAAATTTTATTTTCAATGATGCTTACATAGTTGATCAGAGTGGGAAGGGTCAAGGATCAAGGGAAAAATAAATAAATAAATAAATAAATAAATAAATAAATAAATAAATAAATAAATAACAAGGATCAAGGAAAAGTGGGCAAGACCATTGCAGCCATTTAAGGAGTGACCCAGTGGATGGAGGATCTCTCTATTTCACTCTCTCTCTCTGTCTTTCGCTCCCTCTCTCTCTCTCTCTTTCCCTCCCTCTCTCTCTCTTCCCCTCTCTCATTCCTCCCCCAAGGCTCTCTTACACCACTCTATGACCTTGCTTTCTCCCTCCTATGTCCCATCTATGCTTTTGTCTCTTTGTCCATCTGTCCCCTTATCCTATGCTAAGACACAGCAAGAAAGACCTGCTCTTCCACCTGTTAACTCCCCATGCTGCAGAGCTGTGAAGGGATGGATGGATGACAAACACAGGCTGCGGTGCTCTGGAACAGCAGGACAAACAGCAAATGGAGAGGACCACAACATTGTGCTCATGCCAGCTGGGGGCACATACAAAAAACGCAAGCGTGTTGAACACCATTCCTTCTGCTCTCACCAGCAGCATCCCCTCAGTGTCTGCCATTGGGCAAGAAGACACTTGTGCATTTCAGGCTCTGGGTGGCAGCCAGAGGGCCACCAGGAGGGCCACCGGGGGCCACACAGAGCCCACAGCACTGGTGCTGCAGGCAGTGGCTAAGTGTACTGTTCCACAACATCAACCCTCTTGGGGTAGTGTTATAGCAGCAGAAACCGAATAAGGCTCGCCCCCCAAGAATTGCTGGTAGAAGTGTGAGGAACTGAAACTCTGGAGGGTGACCAGCCAGTGAAGGGTGAGTCGTCATGCAAGTGGCCAGCAGGGGCAGCTGGGCTTTGCCCTGCTGAGGACCCACGCGAGAAGGAGTAGAACAGACACGTGAGACTCTCACCTGAGGGGCCTTGTCCTCCTCGGGGGACACAATCAAATGCCAGCGCTTATCAAATTGTGATGATCTGGGTCACTCTTCCTGAGGAGGCCAAGGGTTTGGGAGGGGCCCACACACCTCAGCCTTTTGCCTGGGTGGGACACAAGGCTGGCTCTGAACCGTCTCAGCATTGGAGTCCTCCGATGCGACAAACAGGGGGCATGAAACAGACCAAGATCCTGGAGCAGCAGCCCAGCCTCCAGCATCTGACTCGGCAGCCCCATTTCCATCACAGCTGGTAAGCACTGGCCTAAACTTTGCAAAACTATTGCACAGAAGCAAGTTAAAAAAAATAATAGTACTCCTTCCTTGAGATATAATGATGTCACCTGTAGGTAGAAATCCAACACAGGGGGCCGGTGTGATGGCTCAATTGACTAATCCTCTGCCTGCAAGCACCAGCATTCCATATGGGCACTGGTTCATATCCTGGCTGCTCCGCATCCCATCCAGTCCTTAGGCACCTGCATCCATGTGGGAGACACAGAAGAAGTTCCTAACTTCTTTCTTCTCAGTTCTAGCCATCTTGGTCATTTGGGGAGCGAACCAGTGGATGGAAGATCTTTCTGTCTCCCCTTTCTGTAAATCTGCCTTTCCAAGTAGAAATAAATTAAACACACACACGCATGACCCCAAGGGTCTAGACACACACAAAAGGCATGAGCTGCCTTTACCACAGTGACCCAGGAAAGCGAGGCAGTCTACAGCAGAGGGTAGCTGAGCCCACTCCGAGAGCAACATGGGTGTGTATCCCCCAGGGGGTCAGAGTGTACTGACACCTTTCAGAGACATTCTCAAGTTCAAGGACCAGGCATCCACTTTGCCTCTCCATATCCCGACACCTTATACATAACAGGTGCACAGAGAGTGGTTGCTTGTGGATGTGCGTCAACGAGTGCCTTGGTGAATGCAAGTGTGTCTGGATATGTGTGTTTGTAAGGTATGTGCCTCCAGACCCCCAGCCTGATAATCAAGAAAAATCGCTGCCAGCTGCCACCATGGCCCAGGTACCTGTCGGAAGATATCAGCTGCCTAAGCGACCAGTCCACCCACATGGACTGGCTCATATCCCCTCCAGCTTGCAGCGGCCACTAAACCCTCATTAACCCAGCACAGCCCTGGCAGCTCCAAGACCCCAGAGGAGCCTTTTGCCCAGAAGGTGGGCACATTTCTGTCATCTTCCTGATTCTCCCAGCACTAAATCACCCCTCACCCCCACAGTCGCTGGAGGTTTAACTGGCTTGTAACAGATTTGTTCACAGATAAAAGTCAGCCGCCAGCACATCTGGAAGCTGACCCCAGCGCAGCCGTGGACGGCTGTGGGTCTCTGTATTTGACCTCTGTCTGGGTAGATGGATTAGCAGCCAGAGAGTGTCCCTGGGAGGCCTTCCTGGAACCGGCTGACCTCAACACCCACAAAGGCTCGTGTGTCCTCTTCTCTGAGACCCTTGTCTCGCCTGACCCTGAGTTACAAATGCACCAGGAGCAAGATTTATGGACAGACAAGATTTCTCCCACCTCTTCCATTTATTTCCTTGTCTCTCCTTTATCCGGCTCAAAACAAAAATCTCAGCCAGAGAGGTAGTACCTCTGCTGTAGCGCCAGCATCCCAGACAGATACCAGTTCAAGTCCCGGCTGTTCCACTACCCATCCAGCTCCCTGCTTGTGGCCTAGGAAAACACCAGAGGATGGCCCAAAGCCTTGGAACCCTGCACCCATATGAGAGACCCAGAAGAAGCTCCTGGTTCCTGGTTCAGATTGGCTCAGCCCTCAGCACTATAGCCATTTGGGGAGTGAGCCAGCAGGTAGAAGACCTCTGTCTCTCTTCCACTCTCTGCAAAAAATCTACCATAGAAATAAAAATAAATAATTTTTTAAATACATGAATTTCTTTTAAACGTTCATCACTCATTCTACAACACTTAGTGAGACCAAATGATATCTAGGGAATCTTGGCTATGGAGACATTAACAGATAAGGTAAAATTGACATAACGAAAAGCTATAAGACCAAGAGGGGTTGGGGTGGCATCACAAACATGGAAACTCAAATTGCATTTCTGAGTATGTGTTGTGGAACGGTGGGGTTAAGCCACTACCTGTGATGTCAGTGTCCCATATGGGCTCTGGTTCCAATTCAGACTGCTCCACTTCAGATCTAACTGCCTGTTAACATGCCTGGGAAAGTCATGGAAGATGATCTAAGCGCTTGGGCCACTGCACCCACGCGGACAACCCAGATGAAATTCCAGGTTCCTGGCTTTGACCCAGCCCAGCCCCAACTATGGCCGCCATTTTGGAAATGAACCAGCAAGCACAGGATTTTCTCTCTCCCTCCCATACTTTCACTCTCATTCTAGCTCTTAAATATACAAAGAAATGTGAAAAAAGATAAAGTCAGCTAAATCCAATCACAGTAATCCCACCCACCAATTGGACTAATCCAATTCAATCTCTTCCCCCAAGGCCCTGCCTCTACACACCACAATTGGGCTGGATTAAGTTTTCTGTTCAGCCATGAACACAAAACTTTTGGGCCTAAGACACACACGTGGGACAGGGTGAACGACGCTGAAACCCTAGCAAGGAGACTTCTCATGCCAAGGAGATGTGACAAGAACAGCAGGGATTGGACCTGGTACAATGAGCCTAGTGGCTAAATCCTCACCTTGCATGCGCCAGGATCCCATATGGGCAGCAGTTCGTATCCCGGCTCCTCCACTCCCCATCTAACTCCATGTTTATGGCCTGGGAAAGCAGTGGAGGATGACCCAAAGCTTTGGGATCCTGCACCCACATGGGAGACCCAGAAGAAGCTCCTGTCTCCTGGTTTTGGAACAGCTCAGCCCTGGCCATTGCAATCACTTGGGGAATGAACCAGCGGATAGAATATCTTTCTGTCTCTGCTTCTCTCTGTAAATTTGACTTTCCAAAAAAAAAAATCTAAATAAATAAATACAACAGAAGGGACTGCGGCCATGGAAGGAGGTGAAGTGTCCCAAAAGGGTAGCCCTATGATCGGGCATCTCACCAGATCTTGAGTAGATGGCAGTGCGGGGGCAGGAGGGGAGGACCCAGGGCTGGAGGAGCAAGACGAAGGGGCAGCGTGAACAGACAGCGGTTCAGGAACACCTGCTCCGGAGCCAGGCACCCCTCTCCAGCCGCTGCATTCTGCTGCTCTCTGGTCTTCGAGCTGTGATGCCCTCTCTCACATCTGCTTGGTTTCCCACTCCTTCTGTGACTCTCACAGACAACCTGGACAGCTACTCTACCCCCTGCCCACCCCCACCCACACACCCACACACCCACCCACAGATGAACCTCCAGGGCTCTTGCTTCAAGAATCTTCCATGGAGAAAGACTGGTTCCGGCCATCAGTCCTTATGTGGCCCCACTGGACTAGGGTGGTATGTAGGCACTGGGGAGAGTCTTTCCCCAAGCTGAATAGTCCAGTCTCTCACCTTGATCTCAACATATAAAAGGACTCAACTGAGCCTGTGTTTATACATTTTTTAAAGATTTTTTTTTTTTACTAGAAAGTCAAATTTATAGATAGAGGAGAAACAGAAAGATCTTTCATCCACTGATTCCCTCCCCAAGTGGCCACAACAGCTAGAGCTCAGCCTATCCAATCCGAAGCCAGTAACCAGGAGCTTCTTCTGGGTCTCCCACATGCGTGCAGGGTCCCAAGGCTTTGGGCCACCCTCGACTGCTTTCCCAGGCCACAAGCAGGGACCTGGATGGGAAGTGGAGCTGCCGGGATACAAATCAGCATCCATATGGGATCCCGGCGCCCCGATCGTGTTTTCAAAGAGCTCGAAATATTTCTACTACACTAACACAATGATCAGCATTTTAGCCCTGAAGAAGATCATGGTATACCAGAAGGCCAGTGGTTATTCTTCAAAATGGCCTTTCCATTGACTCAGGGAGGCGTCATGGCCATCTCAGCCAAAGGAACTGTGCTGCAGGTCCCAGGGTGTGAATCACTCTACCCACAGCACCCAGACCTCAAGTATGTGGGTGCATGTACCCTGGACCCTAAAAACCCTGCACAACACCCTGATACAAATTAGGCCCAGCACTCTGGGTGATGGTGTGGAAGGAGGATTCACCTTTGAACAAACTCCCTGTCTTGCTCAACAAAATGGCTCAACTGGCTACTCCTCTACCTGCAAGCCCTGACATCCCATATGGGCACTAGTTCATGTCCCAATAGGTCAAGCTGCCACTCGGCATTTTTGCATCCCGCAGAGCAGGTGTTGTCCCAGATACTCTGCTTCTCCAATCCAGCTTGTGGCCAAGGCACTCTGGGAAGCAATGGACAATGGTCCAAGTGTTTGGGGGACACCATGGGGAGCTTCTGGATCCTGACTTCAGCCCAGCCCGGCCCTGGCTCTTACAGTTACATGGGAAGTGAACCAGCAAATGAGAGAGCTCTCTTTTCACTCTTTCAAATAAATGAAATAAATCTTTCATTGAAAACATTCTTCCAAAGGGAGAAGCCACACCCAGCCTCTTTCCCCTACCCCCAGACACAGGAAGGAAAAAAGAGCATACGGAAACTTAATGGTCTTACCCACTTTCCTGTAGCCCTTGACTCTTTACGCCCTAATCAATGAGGTAAAGATCAACATAAAATAATAATAATAATAATGACATCCTTCCACTGTTTGTAACATATGAAAGGAACAAGTGGGTTTTCACCCATTTGAAGAGGAAGTTCAAGTGCCCTCACTTTCCCACCCAGACTTTGCCTTGTTGGATCGGCTCTTCTTCCCTATGGAAAACCGAGAGTGGGGCAGGCTGGTTACTGGGCCCCACCCCCACAGTCAGCCATAATCTCCCATTCCCCACCTCCCACACAGGACACCTGCAGATGCACTCCAAAGCATTCGAAGGGGGTTGGGGATGAAATGAAAAATGCATTCATTTTTGTGTAAAAATAAATAAGTAAATAAAGAGGTTTGAAATTCAGGCATAATTGTTTTCCTAATTCACCTTTTCATAAATTTGTTGAAGCTACTTTGAGCACATGGCTTTCAAAATGTGTCAAACGATTGCCTCTCAGCCTTTTGGCTAAGATCAAGTGTCAAAATGTCTCAAACTGGGCCTGGTGCCATGGCCTAGTGGCCAAAGTCCTCACCTTGCATGCACTGGAATCCCATATGGGCGCCGGTTCTAATCCTGGAGGCCCTGCTTCCCATCCAGCTCCCTGCGTGTGGCCTGGGAAAGCAGTGCAGGACGGCCCAAAGCCTTGGGACCCTGCATCCGCATGGGAGATCTGGAAGAAGTTTCTGACTCCTGGCTTTGGATCGGCTCAGCTCCAGCCGTTGCAGTCACTTGGGGAGTGAATCATCGAACCAAAGACTTTCCTGTCTCTCCTCCTCTCTGTATATTGGACTTTGCAATAAAAATAAATACATCTTTTTATTAAATGTGCCAGACTGAATTTACCGTTTCATTCTATTCTGTGAAGCTTATAAAGTCCGCTTCTCGAGCCCCACCTCACAGCCAACCAGGGTGGCATAGCAAGCTAAACCTCAGCCTGTGGCACCAGCATCCCATATTTGTGCCAGTTTGAGTCTTGGCTGCTCCACTTCCCATTCCAGCTCCCTGCATGTGGCCTGGAAAAGCAATGGAGGATGGCCCAGAGCCTTGGGACCCTGCACCCATGTGGGAGACCCAGAAGAAGCTCCTGGCTCCTGGCTTCAGATTAACTCAGAGCCAGCTGTTGCGGTCATTTGGGGAGCGAACCAGCACATGAAGATCCTTCTCTATCTAGCCCTCTCTGTCTCTCTGTAACTCTGACTTTCAAGCTAAATAAATAAATCCTTAAAAAATAAAGAAATTAGGGCTTGGCAGCGTGGCCTAGTGGCTAGGGTCCTCGCCTTGATCCCATATGGCCGCTGGTTCTAATCCCGGCAGCTCCACTTCCTCTTTGTCTCTCCTCCTCTCATTATATCTGACTTTGTAATAAAAATAAAATAAAATAAAAAAAAAATAAATAAAATAAAGAAATTAAATAAATAAATAAATAAATAAATAAATAAATAAATAAATAAATAAAAGTACCCCAGCCAGGGGTTGTAGGAAGTGTCTGTAGCAACAAAAATTAGGATCCAAGGTGAAGAGAGGGGGAGGATTGGAGCCGGTGTGGAGGGGCTGTCCAACTGACACCCAGGGTCTCCTGGATACATGGATACAGTGTTGACTCTGAGCTGACATTAAGTATCCACTCTGGCTCCTGCCCCCAGGATCAGGTCACTCCTTGAGTTTCTGAGCTCTGTGGAAGTCTCATTTTCCTTGAAACAACTCTAGGCCATATTCTCTGCAGAAGAAAAAGAAGCAGCAACAGCCAACATGCACCTGTTTGTGACTCCGTGACTCTCCGGATAAGCTGCTTAGAAGGTTTTGCTTTTCCTCCCCTGGCTGCCGAAGATTTAGCTAAAATGGGTCTGGTGAGACGCCGCGGTCCCTGTCATTTCTCAGGAGAAAGGGCAGACAACCTCATGCCCCCACCCCCGCCCCCTCCTCCCCCTTCCTTCCCACCAGAAGAAGGATCAATGTCACTACCAAGCTCACATGTCATCGGTGTTGGCAGGTGCCATGGAGAGCCGGCCGTCCCACTGACAGCATCAGCTGTTGCTCCCTGTGTTCCCAGGCGGGATGCCGCGTCTGACAGAAGGAGCTGGCGGGGCGGAGCCCCACACGGCCCAGGAATGTCACACAGAGCATCAGCGTGCGTCCCCAGCCCCCTCCGCCTCCCACTTCTTGCTTACAATAGAGAAGCCCAGACTGCCTCAGCCTGGATGCCCGAAGATGAAAAATCCATGTCTGCCTTCCAGCTGCCTCATTTATCCATTCATTCCTTCCCCCATTCCCTAAGTGAAGCCGTAACTCCCAGACACCCACAAGGTGACCGTCTGTGAATGGAGGGCCTTGGCAGGGATGAGTAAGCTATAAATGCAGCCCTGGGGGCGGGAAGCCCTGGCTGACTGATGTCCTTAGACACAGAGGAGAGATTTGGACACACACACACACGAGACACCACGATGCGCATGCATAGAGGCATGGCCCCGAGGAGGACATGACAAGCACTCAACCATCCGCACACCACAGACAGAGGCCTCCGCAGCAACCGACCCTGCGGAAACCTGGATTCTGAACCCAGCCCCACCCTACCACCCCACCCTACCCCTGGCTGGCTTGCCTGCCTCTGCAGGTGCCTGAGGCTTTCCTCTCAGCAGGTTGGTTCACACCTACCGTTCCCTGCTCTGCCTGGCACAGCTCTCTGCCTCCTGCCTCCATGGCATGATTCAGCTCAGCTTCCCCACTTCCTTAGGGGACCCCCGATTCTCTCCCCACCAGCTCCCCAAATCCTGATCGCTGCCTCTGAGTGCACTCAGAGGTCTCCAACACAGCACCTCAAACACATGTTGGAGGAAGTCTCTGGGGACAGGTTGCTTATGGCCAAGGTTGAGGTTCAAAGCAAGAAACTGTATTTCTCTTGCTCTCTCTCTCTCTCTCTCTCTCTCTCTCTCTTCCTCCCTCCCTCCCTCCCTCCCCCAGGCATTGGATTCAGCTCTCTGGGACACACAGGATAGGCTGGGCCCTGCCCAGGGCTCACACTCTGTATGGAGGAGAAATAAGCAAAAGATGCCAGGAGATGCACACGGCCCAGCAGGTGCTCCTAGCACCCAGGAATAGAGCGAGGCCCTCTCTCCTTCATTCACTCACTCTCTTACTGGCACTCTCCCCCCCTCCCTGGACAAGTCAAGAAGCCTCGCATGAGATGGGCAGGTTCAAACACAGTCCAGGTTGTTCGGTGTGACAGCTCAGCATCCATGGCAGCAGGCCGGTTGTGGGTGCTGTGTCTCTGGGAGCCCAGGTTTCCACCTGCTGATGGAGGGACTGCACCTTAAGGTGATGCCAGTGCTTTGCTGGATCTTCAGCAACCAAGTTCAGGACCCAGCAGCTCTGGCTGTGGGGAGGACAGAAGCCGAGAACTACAGGAGATAACAAATCAAAAATGCAGGAACCTGAGTTGCCACACCACATGGGGACACTGCACTGGACAGTTTGGTGACATTGGACTCAGCAAGGGGGAAGGGAGACCCCAAGTATAGGAAGAGCCCCAGCTCCAGGTTCTGGTGCCCAGATTCGCCATCTCCCTACAGGGGCAAAGTATGGAGGAGGTGGGTCCAACACAGTAGCCTAGTGGCCAAAGTCCTCACCTTGCATGCACTGGAATCCCATATGGGTGCTGGTTCTAATCCCAGCGGCCCTGCTTCCCATCAGCTCCCTGCTTGTGGCCTGGGAAAGCAGTGCAGGACGGCCCAAAGCCTTGGGACCCTGCATCCACATGGGAGACCTGGAAGAAGTTTCTGACTCCTGGCTCCAGATCGGCTCCAGCCTTTGCAGTCACTTGGGGAACAACTCAGCAGATGGAAGATCTTCCTCTCTGTCTCTCTTCCTCTCTGTATATCTGACTTTCCAATAAAAAAAAAAAAAATCTTAAAAAAAAAGAGTATGGAGGAGGCAAATGTACTATTTGTTTTCTAGAGGGCTAGCCCTCAGAGTCTAGGAAAGCTGATCATGGGGGCAGCAGAAGGTTCCAGAACACAAAGGAACAACTTTGGAGGTTGTGTCGCTGGTCTCGCCATACCATAGACAAACTTCCAGGAGGCAGCTTGCCCAGAGCTCTCCTGCCCCAGGGGGAACTGGATCCATGACTCTGCAATTTCCTCAAGGTCAAGGGTCCTGGCTGGACATCGCTCCAGAACCCTCCAGTTGGGTGTCATGCAGGTCTGCTCATCGGAAGGCCAGGAAGATAAGAGGGTCCTCTCCCTACAGCCATCGAACAACCTAGGATCTGGGGTAAGGACCCCGGAAGCTGCCGCCCCCAACACTAGAAGGACGAAGAGGCAGGGGAGGCAGAGGAATGCTTTGAAAGTTAAAGTGACAGAGAGAGAAGGAGAGAGAGAGAGCCAGAGAATTTCCATCTGCTGGCTCATTCCCCAAATGCACACAACGGGCAGGGCTGGGCCAGGCTTGAAGTCAGATGGCCAGGACTCCATCCTGGTCTCCCACATGGGTGGCAGGGACCCAAGTGCTTGAGCCATCACCTGCTGCCTCCCAGGGTGGGCATCAGTTAGGAAGCCAGGACTTGACACAGGTACTCCGACATGGGATCGCAGGTGCCTCAAGCCACTGAGTTGAATGCCTAACCCCTCCTGCCCCTGCCACCTCGCCCACTTCTCCCACCCCTCCTGCCCCTCCCGCTGACGGGCAGAACCTCCGGCAAGCCATTGCACCTGTCTGCAGAACCAGTAGGAAGAGCAAAGAAGAGTCACTAATGAAAGCTGGCGGTCGCAAATGTCACATTAGCCACAGACCCAAGTACACTTGTGAGATTGAAACAGGGCGAAATAGATCACCCTGAGTGAGAATATTAACATTTACCGTCCCAAGCATATTGCAAATCAAGCCTGCAGAAAACTAATTTAGCTGTGTCCTGATTTCCATACAATCCCATTTGCATTCTCCAAGCAACACATACCGAGGCGCTACCCCCGACTGACTGAAGCTCTCCTGGCCGCCCCCTCACCCACACAGGGGCCCTTGTCCCTGCAGCCTCCGCGCTTACTGCTTCTGCCTTCCACACACAGTGCCAGCTGGCAGGACAGCCTCCAGCCAGGGGCCCGCAGCCGTGGAAACAGAGCCGGGACTTGAACTTCACACCTTAGCACTCCTGGTCCAGACTACAAGATACTCCAAGGCCTTAAAGAAATGACTTGACTCTTGACCTTGGAGGAGCCACACTACCGCCAGCCTCCCTGGTGCCAGCTCCCAAAGAGGTCCACCAAGAGACCTCATCCTGGCCCCCTCGTCATTTAGCCACCCAGACCCAAGTGTGTGTCTGTGCCTAACAGTTCCACCGGCTATGGGATCCTGGGGAACCTTGCCTAACCCACGTGATGTCCGAGGCCCGTTACCGCCTGCACCCCATCAGCGCTCAGCGCCCTCCGCCCATCCTGAACCATCGCTCTGGGCACCAAACCTATGTTCCAGATAGACCCATACCCCTAATGCGAGCGGGGTGCCCTTCCCCCAAAGGACCAGGCTCTGGTCTCAGAGAAGACAGCCACTCCCTCCGCAGAGCAATGGGTAACCCCTGGCTCTGCCAGTTCCCTATAGAATCCATGTCCCCTTTAAGCTTTGGTCCCCATGGCAACCAGGGACTCCCTCCACCCTGACACCTGCAGCACCGCACTACCCTCATTGGTTTGAGGCCTGAGACCCTCTCCAAAGGGCTCTGAGAGCTTGGGCGCTTGGGTCCCATTCAGCTCCAGGCTAAGGGAGCGGTCTTCCAACTAAAATCCCTGGGAAGAGAGAGAAGATACTGACCCCAGGAGGAATGTAGCACCCAAGTGAAATATCCCCCCTCAAGCAACAGGAGAGACTACAGAAGCCATCGCCCAAACATGGCACACCTGTCAGCGAGCGAAGATATCAGAATTAAGGACCCAGGGAGAGCAGCTGGGAGCAGTCGTGCACGTGTGGCCAGCCCACCCTCAAGGCAGGCAGAAGTGCAGGTCGCGCCAGCAGCAGAAAGCTGAACCGGCCAGCGCACAGCAGGGCCAAGCCACAGCCCAGAGAGATGCTGAGTCGCCACAAGAATGAAGTCCCTGCTCTGTCTGTCACAGCGGCTGCCACCTCTGTCAGGGACCTTCTGTCCCTGAGCCTCTAGCCTGCACCATCTTCTGGCTGAACCCACATCATCATCCCACCTACCCCACGGCCTCTCTGCGTCTGCTTTTTGCCCAGCTGCTCACACCCGGGAGATCCCAGCCTTCTGGCCCAGCCTCAAAGAGCTCTTACTGCCTGTTCCCAGAACTTGCCTGCTTGCTCCATTTCCTGGGCAGCCCTCCCACCTCCAGCCTAGCTCCCCTCCTCCCACTGGGCTGTAAATGCCTCCTGGGCAGCTCCTGTGTCTTTCTTCTGCGGTTCTAACAGAAGCCAGCTAAATGCACAGACGCCTGCAACGCGGGGACCAGGGTGTGTGTGTGTCTGTCTGTCTGGTCCCCTAGGCTGTGCAGGTCCTGGGATAATCCTGCCTCTCACCTCTGTCACATGAGTTTGAGCCCGTGCAAGGTGCCAGGACCAGCCAGCCAGCCCCTTTCCTCTTCCTTCCCCAGGACCTGGAGGAGCACCCCTGAATGGATCCGAGGCGCTCCGGGCTGCTGCCCAGACCAGCAGGGGCAGCAGCTCCAAGCAGAGCCAGACAAAAGCCCCTGACGGGACTCACCGCCCCTACACCCAAAGCCACGCCTCCTGAGACTTACTCTGCTGCCACTGGGTGCCGAGCCCGGGAAGCGCAAGTGACTGCTGACGGTTTCTGTGAGTCCACAGCGACACCTGCTGTCCCTAAGGAGCACTGCTGCTCCTTGCTCAGCTGTGCCTCCTGATAGATTGCGTGTCGTGTGTCTGTGCTGTGTATTGTATGTTGGTTACACATGTTGTCTACAGTGTATGTTGTATGTCTCTGTATAGGTTCTGTGTTCTATATGCTGTGTGTGCTGTGTGTGTGGCACGTATGCAGCTTAAGGATGTTACGTGACTGTGTTGTGTGTCAGTGTGTGCTGCATACGGTGTGCCTTGTGTCTGTGTATCAGTGTGTGTTGTGTGTCCTTGTGTATACTTGGTGTGTGTGTCCCTGTTGTGTGTCTACACGCATTGTATATGTTGTGTGTGTGTTGTGTAGGCTGTGTGTCTTGTATGTCGTGTGTGTCCTGTGCAAGCTGATCCCCCACTTCCCTAAACCACAACCACAGGGTCAAGGCCGAGGTCAGCCACGATCAGAGGCAGGGAGGGCAGACACCTGCCAGGGTGTCACCCTTGGCCACTCGATCCCTGCGCCTGCCTGTAACCAAGGAGCTGGCTCCCTAAGGCAGGGTCCGCTTGGGGCAGACGGGGGTGTGCACCCCCAGCCGGGAGGCAGGTGGGCCTGAGCCTGCCCACACCTCTCTGTGAGCGCTGGGACCACAGCCGGGCTGCCCTTGGGACAGGGCGGCTCGTGGAGGCCTGGGGAACTTCCAGGAGAACTGAAGGAGCTGCCTTGCTGTCCTGGACCCTGGACCCTTGCTCCCCACAGCTCTGGGACAGCCTCAGACGTGAGGGGCAGTCTGGGAAAAAGGGCACCAAGCCCCCTCACCCACTCCCTGATTGGTCAGCTGTGCGGCGGCTGGCTCAGCCCCTGGCGCCGCTGGACTCTTCTGATTACTGGGGGACTACTGCCACCTAGTGCTCAGAAGGATAAACAGCAAGGACATAAGGAACAGGTGTAATCCACTTGGGGCGGAGGAAGGGGGCGCTTAAGACAGGAAAGAGTCCAGACTGCCCATCGTGTCAGGAGTCCCTCTACTCCTTATCCCCAGATGACAGCCAAGAAGGTTCAGTCACTCAGAAGTAGCCGATGCCAAGTGTCCATAAAATTTGGTAGGATTGGAGGAGCCGGCGCTACGGCATGTAAGGCTAAGTTTCCACCTGTGGCGCCAGCATCCCATATGGGCACCGGTTGGCGCTCCAGCTGCTCCACGTCCCATCCAGCTCCCTGCTTGTGATCTTGGAAAGCAGCAGAAGATGGCTCAACTCTTTGATCCCCTAAACCTACATGGGAGACCCAGAAGAAGCTCCTAGCTCCCAGCTTTGGATCGGCTCAACTCGGGATATGACAGCCATTGGGGAGTGAACCAAAGGATGGGATATCTCTGTCCCCATCTCTCCTCTCTGTAACTCCATTTTTTAAAAAAATCATGGGCCTGGTGCGGTAGCCTAATGGCTAAAGTCCTCGCCTTGAACACACCAGGATCCCACATGGGCACCAGTTTTAATCATGACGGCCCTGCTACACATCCAACTCTCTGATTGTGGCCTGGGAAAGCAGTAGAGAACGGCCCAAAGCCTTGGTATTCTGCACCCACGTGGGAGATTCAGAAGAGGTTTCTGGCTCCAAGTGGAGTGAATCAATGGCTGGAAGATCTTCCTCTCTGTCTCTCCTCCTCTCTGTATATCTCTCTTTCCAATGAAAAAATACTTAAAACACCTGCTGCGTCCCATCTTGAAGGTTCTAGTCCGAGTCCCAATTCCTTCTGCTTGGGATCCAGCACCCCACTAAGGGACACCCTGGGAGGCATCAGGAGATGACCCAAGTACTCAGGTGTCTGCCACCTACATGGGAGGACCAGGATGGAGTTCCAGGCTCCTGGCTTCACCCGGCCCAGCCCTGGCTATTGAGGTCATTTCCAAACCAAATCAAACTCACTCTCTCCTCTTTTCAAAAAAAAAAAATTCATTTAAAAAATGTATCAAGGTGAAGAAAGACCAAAACAATTCAGATCCCAGAAGGACCACGATCTGAAATTGAATTATAGATGAGGCAGGGTGGGGGTTACTGGTGAAAGGTGGTATTTAGTTCCAATGGCAAATTTTGAATTTGCTCTGGAATGAGGTAACACGATCGTCTCGAGTTGAACTTCCTCAGTTAAGCACTTGCATTCTGCAAGAGAATGTTCTTTTGTGTCACAATGCACACACGCCTGTATGCAGTGGTGAAAGCAGAAGCGCATGCAAGGACTCTCAGCTGGGTACAGGAAAGAAAGTTCATACGCACAGCAAGCAAAACGGCCTTCCTTTCCATCTGAAAGATTCACCTACGTATTTGGAAGGCAGGATAAGAGAGTGACCGAGAGGGATCTTCCAGGAGCCTAAGAACACCACCCTCTCCCAGCCACCATCTGTTGCCTTCCCAAACACATTAGCAGGGAGCTGGATGGGAAGCAGAGTAGCCAGGACTCGGACGGGCGTTCCAGTGTGAGATAGAGGTACTCCCAGAGGCCAGCCCCACCCCCCACCACACCCACTCCCATTGTTGGCCAGTGTTGGTCCTTAACATTGTTGCCTCTAAGCTGTTGTATGCTATTAGTGGGTCCAATCATTACACTGTCGCTTCAATGCATTTGAAATTGTGTCCGGTGTTTTAAACTTTGTTTGAGAGGCAGAGAGAGAAACAGCTACCATCTCCTGGTTCACTCTCCCCAGTGCCTGCTACAGGGGAAAGGGCCAAGGACAAGGGCGAAGCCAGAAGCCAAGGAGGAACCCAGATACTGGAGTAATCTCTGCTGCCTCCCATGGAAGCTGGAGTTAGGAATCAGAAACAAGGTATCAAATCTAGGCTCTGCAGTGTGGGACACGGATGCCAAAAGTCCCAGCTCTCACTTGCTGGTTACAACCTCAGAGGTGGATACCCACCCTAGGCCTTGCAGGTCGGATGCTCCATGCAATGGGCCAGGTTCACCTGACCCCCCTCTTTGCTCCTCATTGTCCCTTCCCCACACTTAGTGGGGGTGTGGGGGTGACCTCCTGCAGCCCAGTGTGCTGCATACACAATGACATGCACCAGTCTCAGCAGCAGCAGCTCCCTTGAATGTGTTGCTCAGCCTCTCTGAGCTCCTAACATCCTTAATGGCACTTGTAGCCAAACGCCATGTGGAGGAAGACAGACAGGCTAGGGAAACATCCCAACACAGAGGCCCTTGGAGAGGCTCGCCCCTGGACCAGTGGGCAGAAAGAGTGCGGAGGGGGACATGAGAGACATAACCAGCCACAGCCGGTTGCCATTCCTCCCTCTAGAACATTCCAATTCAGCAAGGTTGGCCCTCCCCAACCTCCGAGGATAGAGATGAAGAATCGAGAGCTATCAGTCTCACCTGGGTGGTGGCACAGAAAGATAACAGGACAGAGAGCCTGGGAAGCTTATCTAAGGACAGGTCCCTCCAGCTAGCCAGCATAGGGCAGGAGGCACCAGCTTGCCCAGGAATCCCCAGGAGCCAGGATGGATATGTGGCCAATCTGCAAGAATCGGTGAGAGCCGGCCCAGCCACAGAGCAAGGGTGCTGGGGAGGGAAGCTGGGGCAGCTGGGAAGCTGAGGGAAGCTGAGTTCCATGAGAAGCTGTCTGGATTGGAGGGGTTGTGGAGGACACCTGTGACAGCACACAGATATCTGACATCCTGAACCGTCTCTGTCTCCCGTGCTGGGCACCATGCACCTAGCACACGGGACAGGGTGGCTGGGGAACAGGGAATGAGCAGACTGGGAGGGTCCAGGAAGCGGTGTGTTCTAATCCTGAAGCCCACACACCAAGATAAGGATCCCGGCTCAGTCACTGCCTCGCCAAGGAGCCTGACCCTGCCCAGGTCTCAGGCAGTGCCACAAACAGCAGCAAACCCACACATTCAAGTAGATTAACACAAACACCTGGATAAGCATTTGGATCAGCAGCTAAGAGACCTACATCGCATAGCTCATACTGGTTGTAAGTCCCAGCTCCACTTCTGATCCCAGCTCCATGCTTATGTGCCTGGGAGGCAGCAGGTGAGGACGCAAGGACTTGGGTCCCTGCCACCCATCTGGGAGACCCAGATGAAGCTTCTGGCTCCTGGCCCAGCCCCAGCTGTTGAGAGCCTATGTGGGAAGTGAGTCAGAAGATGGACGATTCTTTCTCTCCTTAATAGAAAAATTATTTTTTCATTTGTTTTTATTTGAAAGGCAGAATTACAGAGAGAAGGAGAGAGAAAGAGCACCTAGCGTCTGCTGGTTCACTTCCCAGTTGGCCACAAAGGCCAGGGCTAGGCCAGGCCAACCCAGGAGCCAGGAACTTCACTCGGGGCTCCCACATGGGGACCCATCTTCCACTGCTTTCCCAGGTGCACTAGCAGGTTGTTAGATGGGAAGTGGAGCACCCAGGGAATAAATCAGTGCCTGTATGGGTCTACAGGCCAAACCACTAAGTGGTTTCTCTGGCCAAGCCATGGAGATTTCCCAACCCGCTGGTGCTGGGGGAAGAGGCCCTCTCCTTTCTCCACTGTGAAAATGTCCTCCCAGAGATCCTCACCTTTCTCTATAAAGCCCCATTCCTGGTGGATGTCTTGGTGGTTGGTATGTCTTGGGGCTTCCACATCCCACCCCGGGGTGCCAGGTTCGAGTCCCAGCTCCTCCACTTTTGATCCAGCTTCTTGCTGACGCACATCCTGGGAGGCAGCAGATGAGAGGCTAAGACCTTGGGTCCCTGCCACCCACTGGGGAGACTCAGGTGGCGTTCCAAACCCCAGGCGTCAGCCTGGCCCAGCCCTGGCTATTGCAGGCATGGAGGAAATAAATCTGTGGATGGAAGCTTCTCTTTCTCTCATTCTCCTTTTCAAATAAAATGAAAACAAATAATTTTTTTTAAATATTTAAGCAATGAAATTCCTGGACTGGCGTGATGGTTCAATTGGCTATTCCTAATTCCCAGATGGGTACTGGTTTGTGTCCTAACTGTTCCACTTCCCATTCCAGCCCCCTGCTTGTGGCCTGGGAAAGCAGTGCAGGACGGCCTAAAGCTTTGGGAACCTGCACCACATGGGAGACATGGAAGAAGCTCCTGGCTCCTGGCTTCGGATCAACTCAGCTCTGGCTGTTGTACATTTGGGGAATATATCAACAGATGGGAGATCTTTCTCCCTGCCTCTCCTTCTCTCTGTAAATCTGCCTTTCTAATAAAATAACTTTTTTTTGTAAAAATTAAATTCTTCTTTCCCTGACCTTGTTAGTGGTTTTCATGCCAAAATAAAAACTGCAGAGCTAAGAAATTTCAAACAGCATCCCATCAGAAGGCAAAGCAAGAGCGCCACCAAGTAAAAGGATAGGATGGGCCAAACTTGGGGACAGGCGGACCTCCTTGGTCCACAATGGCTGCAGCTTATTTTATGCTACCACTGAGTTCCCATGGTAACATGTCCCACCATTCTGCATCACCAGGTGGGGGGTCTCCAGAGTCTTTGCTCTGAGGGCCTCCGTGTCTCTGGGGAGGGTGTATTTTCTCAGGCATGTTCAACAACCGTATTTCCTAAAGCATTGGTACATCCAGCACTCCTTGACATTGTATAAGGAGACAGCCTGTTTGAAACTGAGTGACTGTTCAGCAGAAGTGGTGCGTGGGTGGGGAGCAAGCTGATATCCTTTCTCTGCTTTCCAGGCATCTCAGACTCGTGGGGACATGATCATTACAGCTTCCATCCACTTCGAACAAATAGAACAGGGATCCACCATGGAATTCTGCCATGGTCAAGGAGACAGGAGATGCCAGTTCCCTCTCTCGGCCCATTCCATTTGCACCAAGAGGAAGCAGAACGGAACTTGTGTTGACAGGTGGAGGTGAGAGCAGGGAGCCCTTCCCCAGTAAGATTCAGAGTTAGGAAACATGATCTTTCTGGAAGCAGCAAATCGGGTCAGAGGGGCATGATGGGAAACCTGCTGGAATGTGGAGAAATGAGGTATGACCCAGCAGGGTCGCTTGGCTTTGCCACTTGAGGCTAATGACTTAACCTCAGCTCATTTGTCACTGGTGGACAATACCTGGGATGTCTGCTCACAGAGCCAAGGAAATGATGGAATGTAGCAGGCTCCCAGTGAAAGTCGAAACTGCAGCAGCAAACCTGAATTGTAGGAACAGGCCTTGAGCCGAGCATAGTCAAGACACCTGCTTCCCACCCGTCAGAGTACTTGGGGTCAAAGCCTGGTTCTAGTTCCTGGGGCCAGCTTCCTGCAAATGTTACCTCCTGGGCGGCCCTGCCACCCCGGTTGAGGGAGCCGCCTTGGCTGGATCAAACTGGTTCAGACCCCAGCTACTGTGGGCGATAGAGGAACTAGCTAGCAGATGAGCGCTGCCTCTGTATGTCTGCCTCTTACATAAAGACAGAATTTTCAAGGAATTGTCAACATCAGCAATTCTTAAGCCACCTTCCTGCCTCAGGACCCTCTCCCAGATGTGAGCCATAGCCCAAAGCAAGCCACCGGCCACCCATTCAGCCCCTGAGGTTGCACCCAATAAAGCAGTTTATGGACCTGCTCAACTGCAAAGCGTTGCAGGCCATTAACTTCAATCCCAGCTTTATTACGCAAAGACATTGCAAGCCAGGGCAAGCCTTGGTTCAGGAGACACAGTTGCCAAGGCCCAGTGGGGTCCCCCATCAGAGCAGGTGCACACACAGATCGGCTGCTCGTGGCTAATGGGCTGCTCACAATCTCACCCACAGTCCGCTGGCATGGAGCCCCGAGGAACCATTCTCCTTGCGAATGTTCTGGAAGACACCAGACTGAGCCAGCCCACTTTCTCAGTACTGCCCCCACACACACACACACACACATACACACATGCTCGCACACACACATAGTATAGTGAATGCTCCCTAAAGGGTGACACGCAGCATCAGCCATCCTGATCAATCCTGGGTCTGCCAATGCAATCCCATGTTGGACATCTGTGAGGCAGCACCTCATTTATGCAAAGCAGAGAGAAGGCAGGGCTGCCGGAGGCTGGGTGTGAAGCGTGGAGGGAGTGGGGAGGGGGAGGGCAGGCTGATGGATGCCCCATTCCCGTGCAGAGCAATTGGCATGGCGCCGTGCTTCCCCAGCAACAGGCTCTGATTGGTCCCTGTCTGCCCACCAGCTGACACAGATCCTGCCAAGCCCGCGGTCAGTCCCGGCTCAGTCCTGCCCCGCCCCTTCCACTTTACAGGATCGGATTACCACATCAGAGGCCCTAACACCATGCCCATCACCGCATGAGGCACACTGTAAACCAGCGCCTTCTTCCAAGACATACACCTCACCTTGGTGCCGAAAGGAAAACTCTCTCTCTCTCTCTTTCTCAATTTTTTCATTGCAAACCTCTGGATACACAAATCCAAACAGAGCTCCTTCTCATCCCTCCGTCTCTGTGGTTCCTTCAAGAGACAATGGGGTGTCCCCAGTTGTCCCCTGCCCGGCTGGGCCCCTCAGTCCATCTTCTCACCTCTCCCAAAGCCTTCATCTGCTCCCCAGACAGGCTCCCCACCACTGCAGGGAAACTAGCCAAAGCCATCTGGGTGCAAGATGCAGCTGTCTGCTCTGAAAACACCTGCAGGCCAGGGACAAGACACAGGGCAGGGGCAGGGAGTAAGACACCATGGGAGCCGGGCTTGGGCAGCGAGGCCCACTGTCCACAGGCAACATTGCCCTGGAAGCCCACCCACCTAGGTCAAGGCCTAGCAGCCCCAGGCCCTGGATCAAAAGCTGCCACCCACCATCACCCCCCAATTCCACCTCCTTCCTAACAAGCTCCTTCTAAGTGCAGATGCCAGCATGCATCATCTCACTTGAAACCACACCATCGGCTGGTCATGCTGTCACTCATTCAGGGCCTCATTCAGCTTTACAAATGGAGCTCAGAGAGGCTGAGAGACTCTCAAATGGTTGCACAGCCATGGAGCAGGAAGCCAAAGTTCAAAGCAAGTCTTCCCCGGTGTTGATGCTGAGCTTTTTAAGAAAGAGAGAGGGTTATTTTTATTGGAAAAGCAGAATTACAGAAGAGAGACCAAAAAAATTATCCCATCAATTGGCTCAACTCCCCCAAGTAGCCACAACAACCAGAGCTGAGCCAATCTGAAGCCAAGAGCCAAAAGCCCATCTGGGTGCAGGATATCAAAGCTTTGGGCCATCCTCTATTGTTCCCCCAAACCACAACAGGGTGCTGGATGGGAAGTAGAACAGCAGGGCCACAAACTGACACTCATATGGGATGCTAGAACTTGCAAGAGGAGGATTAGCAAATTGAGCCATTGTATTGAGCCCAAAGCTGAGTTTTTTCTGCCGAGTGTTGCTACTTCTGGAAAGGGATTCAGCTTGGAGAGAGAGGCAAGCAGACGCAAAGAGGCCAAGGAGACAGGGAAGAGCAAAGATCCGAGAGAAAAACCTGAAACAAATCTGCCCTGGTCAGGTCCAGAGCACAGCAGGGGACACTTGAGAGCTCGGTAATGTCATGGGTTCGAGTCCCAGCTGCTCCACTTCTGAATCAGTTCCCTACCCATGTGCCTGAGAACTGATTGTTAACACGCCTCCCCCCTCCCCCACAATGGTTGCAACTGCTGGGGCTGAACCAGGGCAAAGCCAGGAGCCAGAAACTCCATTTGGGTCCCGCCACGTGGGAGGCAGGTACCCAAAGCCTTGACCCATCTTCCACTGTTTTAGCAGGTGCACCAGCAGGGAGCAGCCAGGACTCAAACCCAGCGTTCTGATATGGGACAAGAGGTGACGTAACTCACTGCACCATAACAATGACCCCCACCATCTGCCTTTCTAAAAGAAAGAAAACTCTTAATTCCAGCAAAACACGTTATGGGATACAGCCTTTGATGGCTACAGGATAGAGAAACCAAGTTGCACACCCCGCCCTTTCTACCTCCTCTCACACCATTCAAGTTAATTGAAGGTGTGAAAAGTCCACCCTGCCCCTCCTGCCCTTTGCACCATTCAGAACAACTGACAACTCCAGAGGCTCCACATACCCGGCCCCTCCTGCCTGCTAGTATACTAGCTCAGGGTAACTACAGGAAAACTTTGGGCTCTGGTAACTTCCTTCCTGCCTCCTGCACATGGAAGCTTTGTTTGTACTGCGTGGCTCTCAATCTGATTGGAGGATGAGAGCTTAAAAACCCCTGACTTTGGCAGCTCAGCGCAGTGGCTTCTGGAGTATAGCGGGAGCTGCTGTCGCCAAGCTTGGGAAATAAAGGCTCCTCCTAGCATCCTACACTTGGGCTCAGTGTGATCTCTCTCGCACTCCCCAACAAACTCCCTCCTAGCCAAGCCTCTAGCACCACGTGTTTGGCTACAACAAACAGGAGCACTTGACGAAGCTCTACTGATCAATACCCTTTCACTCTCAAGGAAGGCGCAAGACTGCACCTTACCTTCCAAGTCAGAAAAGTTTCCAAGAGAGAAAGTAGTGTCACCAAAAGCAAACAAACACCAGCTTCTGTGTTCTTTTGCACTGTAACTGCTGCCAGACTAGTAAAATTGTTGGAAGCGGAGGGCTATTGCCATGACGTAAATTTTTTCATATCCCTCCCCCACACACACCAAACAAGAAGGAGAAACATAAAATATGGAAATAATGATCACACCCGCTTTTTCCTAATCCTTGATCCATCCCACTCTGATCAACTATGTTAGCATCATGTAAAAATTAAAAATAAATTTTGAATAGATAAATAGAAAGGTGAGTCTTCAAAAATTACAACACTGTTGCTCATCTGCTCCGAGGTTGCCAGGGGATTTCAAATTCCATTTAACAATGACCCAACGACATAGATCAAACGTTTCTTTAGCAACAACTTACACAAGCTTTACCAAAACAAACTGGAAACAGCGATCTCCTGGGAATCATCAGAATGACCCTGCCATCAAGGACTTAAGGAGCCAAGATAACAGAACAGTCAGCAAGTTCGGAGTGAGCCGACTTTCAGCATCCATTCTCCTCCCACAGCGGCTGACAGCCTGAGTGTGATCAGAGGGTCCTGAAACCTTACCAGCTGGAGGAACAAAAGTTCCGAGCCTACCAAGGAGGGAAGGACACGTTAATCAGTACCAGCTTGTCGGCAACTTCTATACTCGCCCTACTTACAGAGACACCGGTTCCGTGGTTCAGAATTCAGACCCGGAACCCCCTGATGGAAACTGAAGTGAGCGACCCCAGCCTTAATGACCCCACACAAACACAGCTTTCCTTGCAAGAAGGGAACACCATCCAGAACCCCAACTTAGTCTGGACCTTTTTGGCTTTTTTTCCCAAAATGTAGTCCAAAAATACAAGCTGAAAATGACCCATAAACAAAAGAAAACAGAGGCAACAGGCATAGATGTTGTCCTGACTAAAGAAGCACAGATATTAATGTTACCACATGTGGGCCCTTCAGAGTAACTAGAGAGGTATTTAGTCTAACAGTTATGACCGATGCCAGCATCCCACAGCAGAGTCACCAGGCTCCAGCGACTGACGTCAACTTCCTGCAAACACAGATGGGAAGCAGCAGTGGTGGGTCAATTTGCTGGGTCCATGCCATGCACACAGGAAACCTGGTTTAAGTATGCTGCTTCTCACTTTGGCCCAACTTCGCCCTAACCATATGGAAACATCCTTAGGAAGCCCTCAGCCACTCCCCACCACCACCTAGGTGTTCCCTGCTGTCCACCTGTGACTCTCACCTATCATCTGAGAGGGGGCAGTACTGCATTGCTGTGTAACCAATCCCCTCACAGGCCCCTATAAAGGCTCATGATAAGGAGGGGGCTCACTCTCTTGATCAAGTGACTGGTCGTTTTCCTCCATTTTCCTCCATTGCTCTACCCTCCCCCCAGGACAGGTAATCCCCTGAGCATGGCCTCTGTGTGTCTGTATTCCTCTCCCTCTGTTTACTGCTTAGGTAGGACAATGATGTTATTTCCGATTTGTGAGCTACCAGGAGTTCCAGGAGACGTGAGGCCTAGCGGTGGTGGAATGTGGGCAGAGAAGCCAGAGAAAGGTGAATTTCTGCAGCTTTGTAAGCGTGTCCAGATTATTCGTTGCATGTCTCTTAGGATAGCTTATATTGTTGGGGAAGCTGGGACATAGGACTTCAGCTTAATGGATGGAATTAAGGGATAATGACCATTGGATTCTCTTGGAGTTATGATTGGTTGGATTCTGATTGATTGGCTTGCCATATTTCTAGTGTGTTCTGTTATCACCAACCTTGGTTACTAAAGACTCCTTAATAAACCTCAGACATGTCTGGTGTGATCTTGTTCACACCCCGTAACAGTGCCCAGCCACATTCCATCGTTAAGAAAACTTCAGCCTGTGGACCTCCAACCCAGGTAGCTTCTATAATTCCTCTTAGTGTTCCACATTTGCTCCCTGGTAGAAGACCTCCTGGCCCTCCCCGGGATCCACCACTGCCTCAGGTCTTACAGATGTGCGGCAGCAGAGTGAGTTTTGCCCCGGATCTTCCCCATCGTAGACAAGACGAAAACACGTTGTATAGTCCTGAACTTGTTCAGAGGGGTCATGATGATGATGCTTCCAGCATGAGTGGAGACGATGGCTGTCCCAAGACATTGGTCAAGATAAAAATGACGACAGTGACACCGACAGATCAGATGGAGAAGGGGAGAATGAATTTGTGCATTATGATGACAAAGGAATAAGGCAACAAGGAAGAAAACAAATCAGGCTTTAGTGTACGATTTGCTGATATGGCCTGGAAAATCAAGGAAGAAAAAGAACATGAAGGAGTTGACGCCACTTCAATGGCAAGTCAGGAGATTCCCCAAGGAGGGAAGAGAGGTGGAGAAATTTTCACACAATGAAGATAATTGTGACGATTCCGCAGCAGGAAAGCAGTCACAAAAACGACATCAAGAAGATTCCCGTTCTGATGGCGCGGGCGCATCTTCGTAGCAGCAGACTCCTCCCCAGTCTGTTCCTCCTCTCTCATGCCAGCATCCCCTCCTCTTGGACCACCACCTGCTCTGTCTTTACGACCTGCTGGACCACTACCAGCCCACCTCCATTCCTGCGACCACCTGGAATGCCAGGACTCTGAAGGCATTTACCCTGACTTTCACCCCCAGGTCCACCGCCAGGTCGTCCTCCTGTCCCTCCATCTCGTGGACCGCCACCAAGGCTACCTCCCCCTGCACCTCCAGGCATCCCTCCACCTCATCCTGGCATGACGGGCCCACCTTTGGTGCCTCCACTCAGACCTGCCCCACCTGGGCTTTTGAGTGTCCCACCCAATTTGATTCAGCGACCCAAGGTGGAGGATAACAAGTGTAGCCACCATGAGGAAAGCCACAGCAACCATCAGTGTCAGGCCACATATCACTAATCACAAGGCAGAAATGCCTCGATTTATTCCCACCGCACTGAGAGTACATCAGGAGAATAAAGGGGCTTTTGCTCCCCAGCGAATGTCAGAGGATGGTTGTGCTGTGCCTCTTGTCAAAGTAGTCCTCAAGTCTGGTCCTGCTGCTCCTATGACTATACAAACTAAGGATGTTGTTATAAGGGTTACTGTGACGGGGGAATCTTAGTTTATTGTTCTGACTTTTGTATGCTGCGGGCACAGGAATAGAGACTCCCAGAGAGACAGGCTCAGTGCATTGGCTCCTGGATTGTAGTTGAAGCTTCTGTCACCAAGGTTAGGAAATAAAGACACCTCCTAACATCCTGCACTTGGAGTCCAGTGTGATCTCTCACGCTCCACAACGAACAGCGTCCTCATCCCCCACTACATGGTGAGAAGCCGATCATCTCCCCACCCCAGGTTCCTCCAGTCTCCATCTCCATAAAACAGCAGCAGTAGCCTACCCACCCGAGTGATTAAAACCTGCAGCTATATAGTCAGGCTTTTCCTAACAGCAGCGGAAGCCCGTGAGCCCCGCTAGGCATTCAGAAAACCACAACCGCTTAACCAGCCAGAGCAGCCACCAAGACACTGCGGGTGTTACATTCGTGCAAATTCACACTTGGGGGGAGGGAATAATGAAGAGCAATTGCCCTTCTGGTGAAATGGTGGCTGGATGGAGGGACCCACGCTCAGCTGGGAACAGAGAGAGCCTGCCGCAGCTCATCAGAGTACCCCGTGCCTGCCCTTTCGTCAGCTGTCTGCAGCAGTTCCGCTTCACGAGTTATGGCACCGTCATTTGGCACTGCCTTTGGTTGCTTCGGACATGACCCATATTCCACACTGGGGGTTCAAGGGCTCAAGAACTCAGCTCTGCCTTGCCTTCCCTCAACCAAGAAAGGAAACATGTATTCGTGGGTTGACCAGCTGGTCAGTTTGAGGTCGACCAGTTTCTATATAGATGTCCTGGGATAAGTAAGGAATATTTTTAACAAAGGAAACTCAGATGCAAAGAGGGAGGGGTTGAGGGAGGGTAGGAGAGAACCTGCCCAGGTTCCCAAAGCTGCTGCTGCTGCTGCTGCTGTTTTTTTTTTTTTTTTTTTTCTGCCAAAGCTTCTTAAAGGGGAAGCTAGGATGAGAACGCAAATGTGTCTGCCCGGTATAAGTGCTTTGCTATCGCACAGAACTAAGGTCTGCTTCAGGACGGTGGTGTTGAGGCATGGCAGATTGAATCACCACTAAAGACTCCCAGTTCAAGTCCCAGCTGCTCTGTTTCCACTCCAGCTTCCTGCTAATGCACCTGAAAAAAGCAGCAGATGAGGGAGGAACTGTTTGGGCTTCTACACCATGTTGGAGATCCTGATGGAGTTCCCGGCTCCTGGCTTCAGTCACCGTTTGGAGAGTGAACCAGTAGATGGAAGACCTTTCTCTCTCTCCCTCCCTGCCCCAGCCTGTCCCTCACTCACTCTCTCTCCATTATTTTGCCTTTCAAATAAATACATAAATATCAATGGGGCAAACATCATGGCATAGTGGGATAGTGGGTAAAGACACTCCCTGCAGTGCCAGCATCCCATATAGATATGTTAGAAGCCCAGTTGCTTCACTTCCTATCCAGCTCCCTGCTACTGTGTCTTGGAAGGCAATGAATGTTAGCTCAAGTCTTTGGGCCCCTGTCTCCCACATGGCAGTCCCAGATGGAGTTCCTGGCTCCTGGCTTTGACCTGACCCACTTCTAGACATTGCAGCCATCTGGGGAGGGAATCTGTGGATAGAAGATCTTTCTTTCTCTCTGCCTAACTCTCTCTCTCTCTTTTTCCTCTCTGTAGCCTGCTTTTCAAATAAGTAAATGAATATTTGACACGTGTTTTTTTAAAACAGACTTGTTTAGCGTGAGCTTCTGCAATAGACCCATTACAGAGAAAAAGCTGAATTTGCTAAAGCAGCAGAAGATGGCCCCGGTGCTTGGGCCCCTGCACTCACATGGGAGACCTGGATGGAGTTCCAGGCTTCAGCCCGGCTCAACCCCAACTATTGCACCAATTTGAACGAGTAGGTGGATATTTACCTACCTGTGTCACTCTACCTTTTAAATAAATCAATGAGAAAGAGAAGATCTTGTCCTGAGGAGACCCAGTTGGAGTTCCTGAGTCAGACTAAGCCTGGTCCAGACCTAGCTCTTGCACTCATTTGGAGAGTGAACCAGCAGAAAGAAGATATCTTTCTCTGTCTCTTTATCCTCTCTCTCCTCTCTTTCTTTCATCTCTATAACTCTGCCTTTTGAGTAAAATTTAAAAAAAGAAAAACAGTATAGGACCAGCACAAATACTCAATTGGCTGATCCTCTCCTTTCAAGCACCAAGATCCCATATGGGCGCTGGCTTGTGTCTGGCTGCTCCAATTCCCTTCCAGCTCTCTGCTCAAGAGTGAAGAATGACCCAAGCTTTGGGAACCTGGACCCATGCGGGAGACCTGAAGGAAATTCCTGGCTCTTAGCTTCAGATCGGCTAAGCTCAGGCCATTGCAATCATTTGGGAAGTGAACCAGTGGATATAAGATCTTTCTCCTCTCTGTAAATCTGCCTTTCCATCAAAAAATGAATCTTTTTAAAACACACATACACACAGAGAGAGTATGAAAGTTTCCCAGAAGATGAAGATTATGGCTGGTACTTCCTTCTGCCCAAGCAGACAGAGCTGCTGGCGGCTTTGCTCTCTTCCATTGGCTCTGGAGCCTGGGAACTCACACACGTGTTTCAGTTCCATGGGCATATAGGGAGGGGAGAGGGAAAGGCCCCAGCTGGCATGGTGTCCTGGTGGGCTGGGACTGGGGTCTCGAGCACATGCTTGGGTCCCAGGCAGGCAGAGGGGTAAGGTCTCAGATCAGCATGTGTGCCAGAGAACCAGATCTGGAAGCCTATGAGCTTGGGTCCCTCGTGGGTAGGCAGAGCTCCAAGTCAGCACACCACCCAACCGGAAGGCGGAACTCGAGAAGATCAGGATGGGAGACTCATGCACTTCTGGGCACAGGGATTGCTCGGGGAAGGGGATATGGGAATGTGTGGGAGGGAGGACCACTGATGGAGTATGCTGCAGGTGAAGAATGACTTCTGGGGGACTTGCATCAACAAAGGCACTGCACTTGCAGGTAAGCAAGGGGGCAGAGACCGAGCCGTTTCAAGGAGGAAAGCTGGAGGAACTTCCTGGGTCAGAAGGATGCGCCCAGCCATGTGAGAGACCTGAGCTGGGCTAATTAGCATTGACCACAGCCAACCACCACCAATCATCACATATGGAAGTTAGGGCTGGGGACCTACCCGTCAGGGCTAGATCCACAGTACCCACCAGTGAATGTCAGAACAGGGGATGGGTAACGTTAGGCTGGGCCAGGACACTAACCAGCATATGAAAGAACCAGATTCTGTGGAGGATATGTGGGCTAACCACTGTGGGATTGCAATATTCCTTGGTTTGCCCAAGAGCTGGGGTGGGTGATGGGCCAAACTAAGCATGATCATGGAACTCACTGACACGGGTACTTGGATTAGGAACAGGCCAGGCTGGTCCAGGCTGCAGCACCCACAAGCCAGGCAAGGCAAGGCTGCTCCACTTCTTGGCAGGTGTGTGAGCTGGTTCGGAGGGCAAAGCAAGCAGGGCTGAGCCAAACTACAACTTACTGGCATGTGCAGGAACTAGGATTAGGTGCGGGCCTTGCCAGGCTAGGTTATCACAATTACTGGTTCGTATGAAAGCCAGGAATGGGGTCAGACTGGACAGGGGTAGGCTGCAGCATTTGATGGCAAAGGCCAAGACCAGGATTAGACCATGCCAGGCTGGGTCAGAACAACCACCAGCACAGGTGGGAATGGTCTGGTAGGAGAGCTAATGGGACACCCCAGCTGGGCTGGGTGGACCAGGCTGGGTAGAGCTACAATGCCTCTTTGGCCTGCATGTGAGCTGAGTTACAAGGAAAGGTAGGCTGGGCTAAGCAACTGTATCCAGTGGTGTATGATATGAGCCAGAATAGGTGGACACTGGTTAGGCTTTGCTGTAGCATCAGCTGGCAAATTCCAGGACTATGGGCGGTCCTATCAGACTGGACCACAGTACCACCTGGAAAGTACAAAGTCCAGGGTTGGGAGTGGGAAAATAGGAAAATTGTGGGTACCCATCTGATGGGCTGCAGCTCCCACCTGTGAGCATGAGAACCAGGGCTGGGGGTGGGCCTGGTGGGAGTTACTGGGTGTCACTCCGATACCAGTTCCTACTGGTGTACATGAGGGTTAGGTGTGTAGTGGGCAGGGTTAGGCTGACATCGGTTTGTGTATGAGATGGGGCTGGAGACAGAACTGACTCAGTAACTGCAACCACCATAAATGTGTAGACTGATGTAAGTGATGGACTGAGTCGGACCTGCACTGGCTAGCATGCACAAGAGTCAGGTCTGAGGTCTCCTCTGGTACGGGTTTTTTGGGGAACCCCCTAACCGAACTGGACCACTGGACTCAAAACTCCAACCACAAGGAAAAATCACAGGATATGTGATCTGACCGCGGGGTGCATGTGTACCCAGGCCTCCTCGGTTCCTGAAGGCTGTGCAATGAACAGCACGCTCAGGTGCAAGAGGGGGACATGACAGTTCAGTGAAGTCTGCAGAGGACATCTAATACCATGGAGGGCAGAACAAGCCTAGCTCAGAACAAGCCCAGTGAGTATCTGAGAGAATCAAGGCTCTGAGGTGCATCAGGTCAGTCAAATGGATCTTGAAGGATTTCCTCAACCTTGGAGCAACAAAATCAACAGCACCTCATCGAAACCACCTAAGCATGACCCTCAGAACAGGCTTCACATTGGGCACCCAAGGATGACATCGAATGGCTGTCCCACATCCTCGGGGACTGCTGTGGTTAGACGTCTGGGAGCAGCCCTCTCCCACTCTCTCTCTCCTCTTCCCCCTCAAAAACAGGAGAAATAGAAAGATTGAAAGCAGTTGTCTCATCCACTTTCCCCTCTTTCTGGACCCTTCCCATCCTAATCAGTGGTTCACGTGAGCATGCATCCTTCTCAATTATGTAAACATTATCAAAAATAAAATAAATCTATTATTAAAAAACCATAAGATTATGCCTACCATAGGATCAAGCAATCTTTCTAGATATTTATTCAGAGAAAATAAAATTCGTATCTTGAAGAGATACATACCCGCACTCGCATGTTCACCACTCACAACAGCCAAGACGTGGTGACCCAAGTGTCCCCAGCTGGGTGTGAAGAAAAGGTGACCTGCACCAGGCTCAGTGAAATATGACAGAGGCACCCCTGCGTGACCTCACTGAACCTTGGAATCTACAAAAGGCAACCTCATGGGGGCAGAGAGTAGGACGGTGGCTGTCAGAGACCGGAGGGTGCTAGATACGGGCAGACGGTGCTCAAAAGGCACCAAAAGTCCAGTTATGAGTAGATGTGGGGGAAACGAAGGTACAACCTGGTGACAATTGTGAACAATGATACCATTTCTATGCTCCGATCGCCTAAGGTTGTAGACCTTAAGTAGCTTTGGCCTGACCCAACCTGGCTCTTGTGACCATCTGGGGAGCAAACCAGTAGGAGGTTATCATCTATCTTTCATCTTTCTGTCTCTCCCTCCATCACTCTTTCTTTCAAATAAATCAATCAAAAGGGGGCCCGGCGTGATAGTGTAGTGGTTAAGGTCCTTGCCTTGCACGTGCCAGGATCCCATATGGGTGCCGGTTCTAGTCCCGGCTGCCCCACTTCCCATCCAGCTCCCTGCTTGTGGCCTGGGAAAGCAGTCGAGGACAGTCCAGGGCCTTGGGACCCTGCACCCACGTGGGAGGCCTGGAAGAGCTCCTGGCTCCCAGCTTCGGATCGGCTCTGCACCGGCCGTTGCACTCACTTAGGGAGTGAATCATTGGACGGAAGATCTTCCTCTCTGTCTCTCCTCCTCCTGTATATCTGCCTTTCCAATAAAAATAAATAAATCTTTAAAAAAAATCAAAAGGAATGAAGAGGGCTCCCTAACACCTGTAATGTCCCAAGCTGGGTCAGGGCGAAGTCCCGACTCCATCCAGATCTCCCACATGGATGACAGGAATCCAATTACTTGAATCATCAATGTTCCTCCTGGACTCTGTTCTTCCTGGAGGAAGAACTCAAACCCAAACATTTTGATATGGGATGTGAGCATCTTACTCACTAGGCTAGAAGGAGGATTTAAACAGGTAGGTGGATAGACGACAGAGAGAGAGAGGTAAGATACACCTGTATCTACACTGAGATTCACTACAAGACATTGGCTCCCGTATTCGTGAACTCTGACAAGTCCCACAATGCGGAAAAACAGTGGAGTAAATTCTGGTTCGTGCTGCTGGCAGTATACATTCCTGGCCAGCGGCAGGAAAAGAGTAATGTGTCAGCTCAAACAGGCAGAGGGAGAGAATTCAACCTTCCCGCATCAACCACCAAGTCTACTCAAGCCCTCCAGGGATTAGCCAGTGCCTACTCCTAAGGAGAACACTACCCAGCCCACCCACAGAATAGTTTCCATAACACCCAGAAATAACATTTCATCAGAAACCCAGGCACTGCATGGTCCAGCCGAGTGAACATCACAACTTCCAAACACAGCAGCGGGACAGCTTCCAGACTGAGACCCCTTGCCAGTTGCCTGGGCCTCCCAAGGGTCTACAACCTTTGAACTATACAGCTGCTCCCTGCTGCACCTGCAAATGCTTGCCTCTTGCGGAAGGCCAAGTAACCTAGAAGAAAACCCCGCAGGTACCCAGACCCAGGGAACAGGGAAGCAAGCCACAGTCCCCTGCCACCTCTGCCCACACCTGTGACCCCCTCTGGGAAGATACACCTGTCACCTTCTGAGGTGGGGGCGGGAGGAGCTAGCTGTGGGAAGGGAAAGTGGACAGACAGCTAGCTGGGCAGATGAGGCGACAGGAACAGAAAGCAGACACCCAGAGGGGTTCGAGTGACACGCACGTAGCAGATCTGGAGCTGCAAACTGCCTGGCAGAGAAGGTTACCAGAGAAAGAACAAAAGGGTGAGTCATCCTCAAACAGGCAAGAAAGCTCCTGCCCAGCCCACGAGTCCCCACACTTAGTCTCCAGGGGTTCTTGGTTGCCAAGCAGCGGCATGACCCTCTCCATTCAGGCCAGGCCCTTAAATGCCACCTCCATGGTGGGCCAGGAACTGCATTTGCACACAGCCAAGGAGCAGCAGCTTCCGCCACAGGCGGCCGGATCGTGTTCGCCTGCGGTCAGCAGAAAACGATGACTTTCCTGGAGGTCCTACGGCTGTCAGCCTGGCCAAGACCTCCTCGGATGACAGGGGCCGGTGACCTCACGCCCCGCCTCCACCTTCTGAGGGGACAGATTCTGCAGCTTTCCCTGAGAAAACCAACTGAAGCTAATCCAAGAGGGCAAAGGGCAAGGAGAGTCCCAGCGGCCAGCCTCAGCTGCAACAGGTGAGCGCCAAGGCGCACCTGTCACTACAAGATGCAGACCGGGAGACCACAGCAAAAGCGGCTGCTGATTTCACATCGTGGCAGGTGCCTCAAACTCAGCTCTAGATGCAAGTACAAGAGAGCCCTCGCAGATCTACCCATCACCGTCCTTCTTAGAGAGACAGGAAAACGGAGACAGGGGAGCCAAGGAAACGTGCATGAACTCAGTAAAGTTAATACTGGCATGACAAGCTCCCGGCTCCTGGTATCTGCTTGAGTACTGAACTGCAGGGAGCCAACACCGTGATGCAATGGATACAACTGCCACCTGCAGCATCAGCGTTCCATGTGGGCACTGGTTCGAGTCCTGGCTGCTCCACTCCCAATCCAGCTTCCTGCTAATGTAACATTCCTGTCCCACTTATACTTGGCACATCTAATTTTTTTTCATTTTTATTTAGTTATTTAATTTGAAAGGTAGAGTTAAAGAAAGACTTTCCATCTGGTGATTCACTCCCCAAATGGCCACAATAGCCAAAGCTGGGCCAGTCTGAAGCCAGGAGCCAGGTGTTTCATTTAAGTTCTGTCCCCCCTACCCCACCCAGGGGTGATAGGAACCCAAGCACTTAAGTCATCTTCCACTGCTTTCCCAGGTAATCAGTGGAACAGCTGGGACTCGAACCAGCATTCATTTGAAATGCTGGCACTGCAGGTGGCAGCTTTACCCACTGCACCACAACACCAGCCCTCGAAATTCTTAGAGTTCTAGAGGTTGAGGTGACATAACACTGCCAACGATTCTGTCACACCTCCCCACCAGTACAGTCCCCAGCGTCACCTCCGCTTTGGCCACCTCCGTTCCCCCGCCTTTCCAGTCCTGGCTGGGAAAGGTGCCCACGGTGGATGGTGGTATCTGAGTGTCAATGCTCATGGGGCAGTGAAATCACCACTCCTGGTTAAAGTTCCCTTGGTCCTCCTTGAAAGGGGGAGGGCAGGGGAACGCTCAGGGTATGAAAGATCCTGTGGGGGCAGAGGATGGGAGTGGGTCCACCTGAGCCCCTGCCAATCTCCAGCCCCAGAATCACAGGTTTGGCCCAGGAACAGAGACCTCGCAATGCAATGGTGCAGCTAATGTGAGGCGTGTGTCTCCATGGCAGCCCTCCAAGGACCGTCTTCCTGTTTTGAGCCATTTCTGTTTGCTTTTGATTATCTTGGCTCCTGCTGGAGATGGAGCACTGAGCATTTTTTCCAGGACTGTTTGCACAACGTCAGGTCTTCGGAAGGCACAGAAAGATATGAGAAGAAACAGACCGAGAGAGAGGGGCTGGAGTTAAGAGGTAAGCCACAGCCGGCATACCATACAACTGCTGGTCCCAGTCCTGGCTCTTCCAGCTCCCTGCTAATGCACCTGGGCAAGTAGCTGAGGATAGCCCAAGGGCTTGTGTCCCTGCTACTCACAGGAGGAGACCCGGATGGAGCGCCAGGGTTCCCAGCTCAGCCTGGCCCAGTCCTGGCTGTTTCAGGTGTTTGGGGAATGAACCAGTGGAGAGGAGAGCTCCACCTCACTGTTTCTGTCTCTGTGTATCTCTCTCTCTCTCTCTCTCTCTCTCTCTCTCTCTCTCTCTCTCAAATGTAAATGAAAATAAATTGATAAATTTTGTGACTCTTTAAATCAACAAAAGTGGCACAACCAGGAAGAAGGAAGGAAACAAAGCTTGTTACAGTTGCATGAAAACAGAGGCGAGTCAGCAACAGTGTTTCATTTGGGTCTTTGAAGAACAAAGAAAACAAGCCAGCCATAGACAAAAAGCTGCCAACTGCAATGCCATGCCCTTCAGGTCCTGGCTACTCTACCTAAGATCCAGTTCCCTGCTAATACACCTGGGAAAGCAGCAGATGGCCCAAGCCTTGGAAATCTGTACCATGTGGGAGATCCAGAAGAAGCTCCTGGTTCCTGGCTTCAGATTAGCCCAGCTCTGGCTATTGCAACTATTTGGGAAGTAAAGCAGCAGATGGACATTATCCCTTTCTCTCTGTCTCTCTCTGTGACTCTGATTTTCAAACAAATACATAAATCTTAAATATATATATATATATATATATATGTATGTATATATATACAGAGCTACACTTGGGGTTTTTTTGTTTTTTGTTTGTTTGTTTGTTTTTGCATCTTACAGGGAACCACTAGCACAACTGCAGTACAATGACTGTATCTGGACATAAATGTAACAGCCAAAAAAGTGGCCCAGGAACTCGACCTAGTATTTCAAATACCGCGTCTTATGTCAGAGGTCCTGTGTTCCGTGCCTGACCCCCGATTCCAGCTTCCTGCTAATGCAGCACTATGGCTCAGATAACTAGGTTCGTGTCACCCACATGGAGGACCCAGAGTGCATTCTAGGCTCTGGCGGGCATTTGAGGAGTGCTCCAGAAAGTGGAAGATCCCTGGGCTCAGCGTGACGGCTCAGTGGCTGAAATCCTCGCCTTGCATGTGCCAACATCCCATATGGGCATCAGTTCATGTCCTAGCTGCCCCACTTCCCATCCAACCTTTGGTCTGGGAAAGCAGACGAGGGCGGCCCAAAGCCTTGGGACCCTGCACCTGCGTGGGAGACCCGGAAGAAGCTCCTGACTTCAGATCGGCTCAGTTCCAGCCGTTGTGGCCACTTGGAGAGTGAAGCAGCAGATGGGAGATTTTTCTGTCTCTCCTCTCTGTAAACCTGACTTTCCAATAAAATAAGTAAATTTTTGAGACACACACACAGAGAAAGAGAGAGAGAGAGAGAGAGAGAGAGAGAGAGAGAGAGAGAGAGAGAGGATATCTAACTCTGCCCTTCAAATAAATGAATAAATCTTTAGAAATAATACCAGGACCAGCAGAAGGGGGGAGGAAAGGAATGGAGGAGTGGTAAAAGGGTACAGGGAGGTGGCATTGGCCATGAAAGCCAGAAGAGGCGCCTGGCTCCTGGCTTCGGATCGGCTCAGCTCCAGCCATTGCAGCTGCTTGGGGAGTGAACCAGTAGATGGAAGTTCTTTCTGTCTCTCCTCTGTAAATCTGCCTTTCCAACAAAAAAAAAATAAATCTTTTTTTAAAAAATTACTGTAACAGCAGATGTACAGCCTCGCCTTGAAGAAGCCAGTGGACACCTGCACATCACATCAGAGAGGCTGTGACACTCCCGACTCCACCTTCCTGTCACAGCAGGCCCTGGGAGACAGTGACAATGGCTCAAGTAGCCCGGTCCCTGCCACCCAGAGGCAAGACCCATATGAAGTTCCCGGCTTCCAGCCCTGGTTCTGTCCCAGTCCTGGCTCTCTTGTAGGCATTTAGGGATGAACCAGTGGATGGAAGCACTCCCCTCCCTCCTGCTCTCCTCCTTCTCAAATCTATAGCTTCCTTTAAAACACTGAAATGTCACTTTTTAAAAAAGATTTATTTATTTATTGTTGGAAAGTCAGATAGACAGGAAGATCTTCCGTCTGAGGATTCACTCCCCAAGTGGCCGCAAAGGTTGGTGCTGTGCCGATCTGAAGCCAGGATCCCTGAGCCTCCTCCAGGTCTCCCACGCAGATGCAGGGTCCCAAGGCATTGGGCCATCCTCAACTGCCTTCCCAGGCCACAAGCAGGGAGCTGGATGGGAAGTGGGGCTGCCAGGATAGAACTGGCACCCATTGGGATCCCAGCACGTGTAAGGCAAGGAATTTAGCCACTAGGCTACCGCACCAGACCCTGAAATGTCACTTTTAAAAATCCTTTCTGTGTCTATTTTCATTTTAGTATTTGCCAGTTTATAGCGTTGAAGCATAATTTTGCTAAACCTGGCAGTTTTTTGGGTAGTCTAAATTAGCTTATAACTCTAGTAAGACATATGTCAACAGTTTAAGCGCAGAACAGTTTTAGGAGGGGTGTGCAGAGAAATCAAGGTGTATAGAATCCGGTTGTATATAAACTAAAATTGAAATGTCAATGAAAAAGTCACAGGATATGGTTAAGAACTTGCCTTTTTTTTTTTAACATATTGGTTACTCAATACCATGTCAATTAATTCCATAACGTTATAAATTGTGGCTGATGTTATGCTGGGGCTTTTAATTGATCAGGATGATACTCTGCCAACTGTACCTTCAGACCAGAGATAGTCTCCCCAAGAAAACATTGAATTTATCTGGACAATAAGATGCTGGACTCTATGCTTGGTATATGCTTGCAATGAAAGAATCTCAACTGAATTTGAACTGTAATACTGCAACAAGGTGGAGGAATCCACCATGGGGGAAGGGTTTGGGGAGGGGTGGGGGGAATCTCAAAGCCAATGAAACTGTGTCACATAATGCAATGTAATTCATTTTTTAAAAAATCCTTTCTGATGGCTAGAGGACTGCTCCTTTGGGGCATCAGGACAACAGAAAGGAGTTGATTTGAAACCACATTCTCTGTTGTTAATTTTTGCCTTATTTTAAAATTTTCTTTTTATGGCATGTCTGCAATTTGCTTTAAGACATTCTAGCCAAGGGGGAAAGAAAGCAGGAAGCAAAGACTGGAGGAAGCCAACTGGCAAAATCCAGGCAGCTCTTTAGGATCTCTTCTTTCTAGAATGTTCAAAACATGTTTCCATTATTAAAAAAACAAAAAGTTTTCCATTTTGTTTCAGTGGGAAGAAAAAATAGTGTTTAGTTGCTTTTTTATTTAATAAAATTTTGTATTTATTTATTTGAATCAGAAAGAGAGAGAGAGCATCATCTATTGGTTCACTTCGGAAATGCCTATGACAGCCAGCACTGGACCAGTTTGAAGCCAGGAGCCTGGAACTCCTTGGAGGTCTCCCAGATGAATGGCAGGAATCCATATACTTGAGCCCCCATCACCTGCTGCCTCCCGCGGTCTGTGTGAGCAGGGAGCTGGAATCTGGACCAGAGCCAGGACTCAAATTCGGGCACCTGGATACGGGATGAGTTGTCCCTTGCGGGTACTTAACTACTGTGCCAAATGCTCCCCCCCTTCCCTCCACCCAGATGTTCCGTTCCAATGTAAAAACGTACAGATCGCTTTGCTACAATGTAACTGAATGTATACACAGGATTTGAATGGCTTTCCTCCAGAGCAGATCTTACACCAGGTTTGCTGGTATAATGTACTACATTAATGGAACACCGCTGAGCCATGTGGATTCTTTTAACCTCTCAGTGGCTGTCATCCAACTGACATTCAACTCTTCACTGCATACAACTCTATACAACCGGTTGATATATACAACTCTGAAACTACCATGTAGCTCACTCTTAAGTATTTGCTCGCCCCACCCCCCGCCCCAGATTGATGGTTTAAAAGCTGGACCAAGCTCTGGCATTGTGACACAGTGGGTTAAGCCAACTGCTTGCAATGCCAGTGTCCCACCTCAGAGTCCTGCCTGGAAACTCGGCTGATCTGCTTCCGATCCAGCTCCCTGCTTGTGGCCTGGGAAGACAGCAAGGATAGTCCAACGCCTTGGGACTCTGCACCCATGTGGGGGCCCGGAGGAGGCTCCTGGCTCCTGGCTCCTGGCTTTGCCTGTTGTGGCCGCTTTGGGAATGATTCATCAAACGGAAGATCTTTCTCTCTGTCTCTTCTCTCCTCTCTGTATATCCGACTTTCCAATAAAAATCTTTAAAAAAAAAAAAAGTTAAGTGTGGGTTCACTCAGGTTTCTTGGGAGACTTCCCAAATAAACTACTAGAATCAGACCCTGGCCACAAGAGAAATCACAGGATGCGTAGTCTGACCTTGGAGTGCATATGTTGAAACTAGGCCTCCTCAGTTGCTGATGTCTGTGCAGTGGACGGCATGCCTAGATGCACACGGAGGACATGAGTCAGCTCATCCAGGTCGGCAGAGGACGTTGGCTGCCTCATCAGAGGAGGGAAAGCAGAACAGGTTGGACCACTCTCCTGACAGGCTTTGTAGCAAGTGGCTGGGTCTGTGGATGCACTAAGGTGGACTCTGTCAACCAAAAGACCTTGAAAGATTTTCTCAACCCTGAAACAATGAAACCAACAACTTCTCAAAACTATCAAAACCACTCTGGGCCTGGTGTAATGGCTCTGTGGCTAAGTTCTTGTCTTGTATGCACTGGAATCCCATAGTGCTGGTTCATGTCCCAGGTGCTCCCCTTCCCATCCAGCTCACTGCCTGTGGCCTAGGAAAGCAGCACAGGATGGCTCAAAGCCTTGGGACCCTAAACCTGCAAGGGAGACCTAGAGGAAGCTCCTGGCTCCTGCCTTTGGATTGGTTCAGTTCTGGTTGTTACAGCCACTTGGGAAGTGAATTATTGGATGGAAGATCTTTCTCTCCATATTGCCTTCTCTCTCTGTAAATCTGTATTTTTAATATAAACAAATAACTTTTTAAAAATACTTCAATAACACCTCTGGAACTATTTTCCCCACATCGGGGTCTCTAAGGAGTCATCAACAGACTGTCCCCCATTCCCTGGTGTTGATGTAATTTGACAACAGGAATGAATTCTTCCACCTGTGCCACTGAGATAAAATACTGAGATAATTGTCCCAACCACCTTCCTCCATACCTGACCCTCTGCACCCTAATCAGAGGCTCTCATTATGCACAGCCCTCTCAACTATGTAAACCGTATTAAAAAGAAAATAAAAAGGTAAAACAAATAAAATTCCAAATTACGTCAATAAGATAGCTTAAAAATAATCAAAGAGTAAACATATACTGAGACAGGATATTGGCTGCTCACCCAGAGGCGTATAACCCAGGAGTATTTGGAAGACAGAGGGCAGAATTCACATAATTCAAAAAAAAAAAAAAAAGGATGGGCATTTGGGCATTTGGTAGTGATTTAAGTCATCCTGCGGTATGGCCAGGTCCCATAGCAGAGTGATGCTTTGAGTCCTGGCTACTTCACCTCTCATCCAGCTTCCTGCTGGTGTGCCTGAGGAGGCAGCAAGTGGCAGTCCAGTGCTTGGGTCCCTGCCAACCACAAGGTAGACCAGACGGAGATGAAGGTTCCTGGCATCAGTTTGGCTGTAGGGGTTTTGGGGAAGGAACCACTGGATGCAAGACCTCCCACCATCTGTGAAACCCGATAAAGATGGAAATACAAAGAAGAAAATACACAGAACACAAAGCCAGGTTGAAAAAAAAATAAGCCAGGAGGACAAAGAAATCACTCACAGAAGAAAAATTTGACACATGTGTATAGTCAGTCCTGAAATTGCAAATAAAACAGCAACGTGACAGAACTTCACATTTACCACCTTAGTGAACGTTCAAGTCTGGTAATACTGAGTATTGATGGAAATGCAAACAAACGGAACTCGTTTTTGGGAGAACGTCCACTGGCTCCATACCCTTAAAAGGCAATGTGATGCTGTTCAGAATCTTTGTCCCACCTGTTCCATTTACCAGGCTGGGTAAATATCCTGCAGCAACATCCCTTTGCTCAAGGTGCAAAATATATTTGCAGGAATGCTGGTTGCAACATTGTTTAAAACCAAAATAAGGCACTAGCATCAGGGCATAGGAAAAGAGGCCTCTGCCTGCAGCACTGGCATCCCATATGGATGCCGGTTCAAATCCCAGCTGCTCCACTTCCAATCCAGCTCCCTGCTAAATGCCTGGGAAAGCAGCTGAGGATGGTCCAAGTGCTTGGGTCCCTGCATCCATGGAGGAAACCTGGAAGAAGCTCCTGGCTCCTGGCTTCAGACTGGCTCAGTTTAGGCCATTGCAGTCATTTGAAAAATGAACCAGCAGATGGAAGGTTTCTTTCTGTCTCTTTCTTTTTTCTTAAGTTTTATTTTTATTTGTTTTAAAGGCAGATTTATAGAGAGAAGGAGAGACAGAAAGATCTTCCATCCACTGGTTCACTCCCCAAACAATCACAAGGCTGTAGCTGAACTGAAGCCAGGAGCCAGGAGCTTCTTTCAGTTTTCACACAAAGGTGCAGGGTCCCAAGGCTTTGGGCCATCTTCCACTGCTTTCCCAGGCCATAAGCAATGAGCTGGATAGGAAGTGGAGCAGCTGGGACATGAACTGGCACCCATATAAGATGCTGGTGCTCACAGGCAGAGGATTAGCCAATTGAGCCATTGTTCCAGCCCCCAACATGTTGACTTTTTATAAGAATTTGCCAAACTGTTTTCCAAATTGCCTGGTTAACTGCTGAGAATTTTGGCTGATCTGCCTCTTCCCCAGAACTTGATACTTCCAAGTCTGTTACACACACACTAGTTCACTCCTCTCTTCCCTCCGCCCCACCCCCAAATGCCCACAACAGCCAGGGCTGAGAAAGGCCAAGCCAGGAATTCAATCCCGCTCTCCATGAGAATGGCAGCCAACCCACCGCCTCCCATCTCCCAGGATGTGCAGAAAGCCGAGCCTCTGCTCTAGCATACAGGAATGCACAGTGCATGAGCCAGGCGCCCATCTCCAGCTCAGTGTTTAAGCCACCGTGATGGGCATCTGGGGTGGTTTTCCTGTGCTTTCCTGAATAGCCAACAGTGGAGAGTGTGTGTCCTCCTGCATGTCTCTCCCACACTCAGGTACCTTCTTTGCTACGGGGTGCACTCCAGTCTTCTGGCCATTTGTCATTGGGTTGTTTGTTTTCCTGAGTTTCGCGACTGCCTCCCATGTTGGATACGAGTCTTTTATCACATATGTGTTTTGCAAATATTTTCTCCCAGTCTGTGGCTTCCTTTGCCATCTTCTCAAAAGTGCGTTTTGACAATGTGGTTTTTAATTTGGATGAGATCTAATCGGGCATACTTTCTCATTAATGGCTCATGGATAGCCAAGACACATTAAAGAAACTTTTGCCTAGTCTAAGCACCAAAATTTCCCCTTGTTTCCTTTTTCTTTTTTAAGATTTATTTATTTTTATTACAAAGTCAGATATACAGAGAGGAGGAGAGACAGAGAGGAACATCTTCTGTCTGATGATTCACTCCCCAAGTGACCGCAATGGCCGCTGCTAGCCAATCCGAAGCCAGGAACCAAGAACCTCCTCCGGGTCTCCCACATGGGTGCAGGGTCCCAAAGCTTTGGGCCGTCCTCGACTGCTTTCCCAGGCCACAAGCAGGGAGCTGGATGGGAAGTGGAGCCGCAGGGACTAGAACCGGTGCCCATATGGGATCCCGGGGCGTTCAAGGTGAGGACTTCAGCCACTTTAGCCACTGGGCCCCCCTTGTTTCCTTTTGGAAGTAACTTAGAGTTTGCTGGGTCTAGAATCCATTTTGAGACAATTTTCATATAAGATGTGAGTGATTTTTCTTTTTAAAAGACTTCTTTATGTTTACTAAAAAGATTGCAGAGAGGAAGATATTCCATCTGTTGATTCACTCTCCAAGTGGCCACCACAGCTGGAGCTGAGCTGATCTGAAGCCAGGAGCCAAGAGCTTCTTCTGGGTCTCACATGTGGGTGCAGGGTCCCAAGGCTTTGGGCTATCCTGCACTGCTTTCCCAGACCACAAGCAGGGAGTTGGAAGGGAAGTGGAACTACCAGGATTAAAACCAGTACCCATACGGGATCCTGGTGCGTGCAAGCTGAGGATTTAGCTGCTAGACTACTGTGCCAGACCCGAATGATCACTTTAAAAAAAAAAAAAAAAGTTATTTTTATTGGAAAGACAGATCAGATTTAAGGGGGGAGAGACAAAGAAAGATCTTCCATCCAGTAGGTCATTCCCAAACGGCCAGAGCTGAGCCAATCAGAAGCCAGGAGCCAGAATTTTCCTCTGGGTCTCTCACACAGGTACAGGATCCCAAAAACTTGGGTCACCCTCTACTGCTTTCCCAGGCCACAAGCCGGGAGCTGGATGGGATGTGGAGCAGCCGGGACACAAACCAGTGCTCTTACGGGATCCCAGCACTTGAAGAGGGAGAATTTAGCCATTGAGCCATTATGCCAGGCCCAAGCAATCACTCTTTTTTTAGCAGAAACATCCCATTGTTACGAAGCATTGGTTAAAATAATGCTTCCCTCCCCCCCACCTGCCTTCTAAGATTTATTTCTTTTTATTGGAAAAGCAGTGTTACAGAGAAGAGACACAGAGATCTTCCATCTGCTGGCTCACTTCCCAAATGACCAAAACAACTGGAGTTGGGCCAACCTGTAGCCAGGAGCCAGGAGCTTCTTCTGGGTCTCCCACATGGGTGCAGGGTCTTAAGGACTTGAGCCATCCTCTGCTACTTTCCCAGGCCACAAACAAAGAGCTGGATCAGAAGAGGGGCAGCCGGGACTTGAACCAGCACCTGCCCAGATGCGGGCATCTCAGGCAGAAACTTTATTCAATACACCACCCTACTGCATACTTTCAAGTTAAATAAATATGCTCAGGCCACGTCTAAAGGACACCCAGTGGTTCCCACAGAATCCATGCAGGTGTCACCACAGTCTGCAAGAGGAAGCCAAGAGCTGAGGAGGCCAGGAACCAGCCGTTGGCCTGAAGCATGGGCTCCCAGGCTAGATCGCAGCTGCTGCTGCTGCCTCTGGCCTGCAGGGTGGACGCTGACTGACCCACTCACCCCATCTGGAAGCTTAACAGCATATGAATACGCTTCATTATCTCACATGACAATGGAATGCACCCTTTGGGAATGCTGGTGCACTCACAGCAGTCAAGTTCAGAAAGGTCCTTGGTCACCCATGGGGGACAGCTCCTGCTCACTGCTGTCCGCACTCCGCAACGTGGCTTCTGGCAGATTTAGAAGCGGTCTCTGCAGCAGCAGCCAGTGACACATCTTCTGCCTCTTTCTAAAGGATTTTAAATTTTTTGTTTGTTTTCAGCATATCTGAAGACACAGAGACAAAGGGAGGAGAAACACAGAGAGATCTTCCAACCACTGGCTTACTCCCCCAGATACCCACAACAGCCAGGCTTGGGGCAGGCTGAAGCCAGGAGCCAGGGACTGCATCTGAGTTGCCCACGTGGGTGACAGGGTTCCAAGGACTTCAACGGTCGCCTGCCGCCTCCCAGGTTGTCCTGGAATCCGATGCAGAGAGACCAGGAATTGAACCCAGGCACTTTAATACAGGATGTGGACTTCCCAGGCAGTGACTTAACCTCTGCATCACACACAAAATTTTTTTTAAGACCACAGATTCCTTTCCTGGAAAGCAGATCATATTTTGCAAAGTGCAACAGGATGCCCTGGCACAGCTCCCCCTGCTGGTACCTGCTGAGAAGGGATCCTAGGGCTGGCTGTCCTGTCTTCATCCCACCTCTACCCCCAGCACACCCCACCTGCAAGTCACCACTCAGGAGCTGGAAGTCCCTCCACAGTTCCAAGCATCACACTGGGGATTGGGAACATGTCTTGTTCCCATTGCAAACTCACGTTACGCCTTGAGTGTGTGTTGAAGCCATTTAAGGGCAAGTGAAGGGTTTTTTTTTTTGTCAAATCATGGCAGATGCAAGGGTGACGACACTGCTTGGGACACACTGGTCCCATCCTTGGAATCCTGGGTCGAAGCTGGCTCTGCTTCTGATCCAAGCTTCTGGAAGCAGGGGATGGCTTAAGTCACCCATCACCCATGTGCAAGACTCAGATTTGGCCTACCCCCGTCCTGGCTGTCGTCCCTTGCCTGCTCAGCCCCAGGCAGGGTCCTTAGGAAAACTACACCCACAGGCTCCCTTCCTGTCTTCCCACCTGTAGAAACCGCATCTGCATCCATGTGTATGAATCAAGCCATCCCGGGTTTCATTATTCCAGTCTGCTGCACTTCAGAAACCAGTGGTCTTTGCCTGTGCAGGGAAACGAGGAGGGAGGGGGCCATGCTAGCACCTTCCCACTTTCTGTCGCCCTTGAGGAAGTGCGAGAGGGGAAGCTGAAGGATGCTGAGGCCTGGGACCCCCTCGGGACAGCCCCCATGGGCTCCTCTCCTGCTCAAAAGCCCTCCGTGGCTCCCTGTGGTCCTTATTGTTGGCTCTGTCAGATTGCCACGGGGAGATTCACAGTCAGCTCTCCTAAGGATGAGAGAAAGATCCAGAAAAGAGCCTGAATCCAGGAAAAGACATCTCGTTGGCCAGAAAGAATAGTCCTGACCCTCTTCTCCCTCCCCCATCTGAGCTGCTTATCCTGGGGGAAGGGTGAGGGAATCTTCCCGCTCCAGGTCAAGTTCAAAGTCAGACTTGCAGTTTCCCACAACTTGGCTCCAATTCCACCCCCCACCCGCCCTGCCCACACTTCTCAAATCTAATCTCCCAGCCCTCTCTGGGACTCCTGCAGTATTGCTGGCTGATACTCCTAACTACGGGGAACTCACTACCATGCGATTGTGGGCACTGAGCCTTACTAACCCACCTGATACAGCTGCCAGCAGGGGCCTGCACTCTGCTGCCACAGTTGGAAGGGTCTGATTCCAGCAGTCCGTTTGAAAGTCCCCCAAGACACCTCACCCGGGTGAACTCACACTTGACTCTTATGTACACCAGCCAGTGCAAGGTCATGTTTGGTCTGTCACCTGTACCAGCCAATGCACATACCATTAGCTACAGCTGTCTAGTCAGTTTGGCTCCAGCCCCATAACTCATGTGAACCGATGTGCCAGCTTTCCACAGACCCGGCCCTCACATATACCAGCATGGCCTAGTTGGAGTGACCCCCAATAACCCCTACCAAACCAGCCCCCAGCCCAGGATTTTGTGTATGTCAGCCTGTGTTGTGGCCTAGCTGACTCTATCCTACATCCCATCTGTCTCTTGTACACACTCATGGGTGTTGCAGCCCAGCTCAGCCTAACCCGCCCCAAGACCCAGCCCTCACATATATGCCAACTGGTGCTGCCACCTTGTCCAGCCTGGCCTGTCCCCAGTCCTGGCTCTCAGGCTCACCAGCAGGAGTGAGCCCACAGTTCCCCTGCCAGGCCTTCTCCCAGCCTTGGATGTTGATCCTGCCAGGGAGTACTGTGGTTCAGCCTGAAATGACCCACACCTAGTCCCAGAACTTGCCAATGGGTGCTACAGCCTAGTCCAGTTGGTCCACTCCCATTCTATGTTTCATACATGTCAGTGGCTATAGTAGTAAAACCCAGGTTGGCCTGCCTCCAGTCCCAGCTCTCACACTCCCCAGTGAAAGCAGCAGCCCAGCAACGAGTCCCCAGAGTTCCCCCACCAGGCCTGCTCCCATCCTCGGGTTTTACGCATGCCAGTGGGCACTGTGGCCCAGTCTGGGATGGCCCATTCCCTGTCTCAGCATTTGCCAGCAGGTGCTATAGCCTGGTTTAGCCTGGAAACCCCTAGCTCCCATGTGAACTAGTGGGTGTTGCAGTCCTGCCCAACTTGGCCTGTACTCTGTTTGGCTCTCGGTCATGCCAGTGTATGCTGTGGACTGGCCCAGACCAGCCTACGCTCAGACCAGGCACACATATATGCCGGTCAGTGCTGCAGCCTTGCCTAGCCTGGCCCACCTCCATCCCAGGCTACTGTGCTCCTCAATGGGAGCTGCAGCCTAGCAGTGGAGTTCCCCTACCAGGTCAGCTCCTAACCCTGGATTTCACACCTGCTGGCAAGTGTCATAACCCTAGTTGGCATGGCTTGCCCAGTTCCAGTCTTTGTGTGTGCCAGTGAATGCTGCAGCCTAGCCCAGCCCAGCTCCTTCCCAGCTCCAGTCAAGTGTCAGGTAAGTTCCACAGTCCAGACTAGCTCAGCCTGTTACACTCCCACTCCACACAGCCTTGAACCCAAGCTTCTTGGACAGCAGCCTAGTCTTAGCGCTGCGTCAGAGGCTGGCAGGTGGACCACGCAGTGCTCACAAAGCCTGTCTGCTAATACTTCACCAATCAGACTCCTGGACGTCATGTGGCCAAGCCCCGAACCCCTGTGGGAGTACTTCCGGGAGGTGCCAGCCCTTGAAGGCCAGCTCTGTGTCAATGTACTCCAGGAGGGAGTGGCAGGTGACTTTATACTCAGAGTAGAACCACAGTGAGAAGTCCAGAGCAAAGGCCAGTGGCGCTGTTACACAGCACGTTAAGGCTCTGTCTGCGGTGCTGGTTCAAGTTCCAGCTGCTCCATTTGCCATCCAGCTCTCTGCTGATGCTGGGAAAGAAGCAGACGATGGCTCAAGTGCTTGAGCCCCTCCATCCATGTGCGAGATCTGGATGAAGCTCCTGGCTTCAGACCAGCCCAGGTTTGAGGTCACTTGGGGACTGAACCAGAGGACAGAAGATCTCTCTCTGTTCCACTCCCCTCTCTGTAACTCTGCCTTTCCAGTTCCAATAAATAAAGTTTAAAATAATGGAAGAACTTGAGAATGCCATGACCGGGAACTGATGTGGGAGGAGGGGAACTCGCCTGGGCCAGTGCCCACCTCGCAGTGTCATGGCCTGAAGAATTCAACAGGGCACAGCCAGCCTCGCCGGCCTCCACCTTGGGATCTGGCAACTCAAGAGGTCAATCTCCTACTCCCACCCAAACTGCAAGAGTGACAGTCACAGAAATCTTAAGCCCAAGGGCCTGCTGCAATGGCTCAATTGGCTGATCCTCCACCTGCAAGCGTCAGCATCCCATACGGGTGCCAGATCGTGTCCTAGTTGCTCCACATCCCATCTAGCTCCCTACTTGTGATCTAAGGAGCAAAGGATGGCCCAAAGTCTTAGGCCCCTGCACCTATGTGGGACACCTAAAAGAAGCTCCTGGCTCCTGGCTCCTGGCTCCTCCAGAACCACTGTGGCCATTTAGGGAGCAAACCATTGGATGGAAGATATCTCTCCGTCTCTCCTTTCTGTAGATCTGACTTTCCAATGAAAATCAAGAAAGAAGGGCCCAGCACAGTAGCCTCGTGGCTAAAGTCCTCGTCTTGCATGTACTAGGATCCCATATGGTACCGGTGTGTGTCCTGGCAGCCCTGCCTCCCTCTTTATGGCCTGGGAAAGCAGTCAAGGACGGCCCAAAGCCTTGGGTCCCTGCACCATGTGGGAGACCCAGAAGAGACTCTGGGCTCCTGGCTTTGGATCAGCTAAGCTCTGACCACTGCAGTCACCTGGGGAGAGAATCAGCAGATGGAAGATCTTCCTTTCTGTCTCTCTTCCTCTCTATATATCTGACTTTCCGATAAAAATCAATCTTCAAAAAATTTTTTAAAAGTAATAGTAACCTTTCCTTACAATGATCTCTCCCATTTTCTTTGTTATCACTGGTTTGTTTGTTTTTGTTTTGTTTACTTATTTACTTGAAAGGCAGAGTGACAGGGAAAGAGACTCTCCCATCTGCTGGTTCTCTCTGAGCTCTGGGCCAGGCCAAAGTCTCCTTCATGGATACAGGGGCCCAAGCACTTGGAGGCATCTTCGGCTGCCTTCCCAGGTGCATTAGCAGGGAGCTGGATTGGAAGTGGAGCAGCCAGGACTCGAACTGATGCTCCCATAGGGGATGTTGGCAGCACCGCAACCTGTCATTTAGCCCACCTTGCCACAACACCATTCCCCACCCAGCCCTGCCTTTCTTTCTTTTGAAGGGGACAGAGCAAAGCTGGTCATGCCTTGCTAAATCCTTGCACCATCTGCCAGTGAGTCACATCAGCCATACAGAGCTGAAGTCAGAACACGGGCCCCAGACCACCTGCAGCCTTGTTTATTTTGTTTCATCCCCTGTTGGCGCTGCTGTGAGACGCTGAACGCTACCCTTTTGAAGGGGCCTCCCTCTTCCGCCTGCCCTCGCTGACCGCAGGGACCCAACGGAGTTCCAAAGCTGCGCCCCTTGGCTGCCCGCCCCCACCCCGCTCCTGGACCTGAAGGCTCTGAAGGCCAACACGGGTGCACGAACTGAACACTCCTATTATTTTTTTTCTTTTCTTACAAGGTGAGAAGTTTCTTAGCAAAACTAAATTAGTGAGAGGGATACAACCTGAAATGAAAGCTCTTGTCCCGAAAAAGCCCCTAGCCAACGGGATGGTAGTGAACACAGACAACCTCGTCCTAGCCAACCCGCGCTGCCAAAGGGCAAAGCACCAGCAACTTTGACCTAGAAAAAGTTCAGCCCTGGCAACCACCCAGGAGGGGAGGCGATGGGGTAGGGCCTGGAAAGGGCTGCTGCTGTATCCCAGGTGCCTCCGGGAAGCGACTGCTCACCCCTTCCTCCCTGCCCCAGCTCTGGGGTTCAAGGCCATCCAGGCCAGCTGATCCCCCTGCACCCACCCAACACACACACACACAACGCACAGCCCGACGCGCCTGCCTTATCTCTCGCCTCTCCTCCTTCATATTTTCCACCACAGCAAAAAGCCAAGCACGGCTCCGTGAGGGCTGTCACGCTCCCGTGACTCGGGACGCGCTGTTCCTTCGGCCTGGAAGGCCGCGGCTGGGCCCTCTCTGCAACCTGCACCCTGCAGAACCCAGCCTGCAAGGTCCCTTACCGCACCTCTATCCCAACCTCAAACCCGCCGCCCTGCACAGCCCCCCTGGACCCTCCTCTTTCGGTTTAAATTTCCCTGCACGGCCGTAAACCTCTCTCCCCTTCCAGAACACCGGGCATCCTCCCACGCAGGGAGTCTTTTGGGGTGACTCTCTGGTCACCCCCCCACCCCCACACCAACCGAGACCAAACGCCGAATCCCGGGCCCTCACAAGAGCCACAGAGCACGGACCGAGGCTCCAGCGGGCTTTTGGCGCCCCCAGTCTCCGCCTCGGCCGCCTCTGCGCCTCCGCCGGGCCCCGCGCTGCCGCATTTCCAAATGCAACCTGCGGCCCAGCTCCCGGACCCCAGCCGCCGGTGGCGACGACGACGGACGACGACGGACGACGACGGACGACGACGACGACGACGCAGCTTTGGGGTCGCGTGGACTACAAATCCCGGCAAGCGCCGCGCGGCCGCGCCTGCGCAGCGCGGCGGCCGGCGTTTGAGTGGCAAGTTGTTTGTTCCAGCGAACACCAGCTGCTCCCCGCGCCGGTCGCCGCGAGCCGCCGCTCCGTCGCTCGGGTGCTCTGCCGGCGCTGTCGCCCTCAGCTGCCGCCGCCGCTTTCGCCGCCGCGGACCCCTCACAACTTGGCGGGGCCCCCCTGTTGGGTGCGGCCCGGCTCCCGGTGCCCCGGCCGGCTGCCCGCGGAGGGGGCGGGGGCCGCGGCTCGCCCCCCGCCGATGCGCCGCCGCGGAGCGCGCAGCGCGGGCGGACGATGGAACTCCACATCCTGGAACACCGGCTGCAAGTTGCCAGCGTCGCCAAGGAGAGTCTGCCGCTCTTCACCTACGGCCTCATCAAACTTGCCTTCCTGTCGTCCAAGACCAGGTGAGCGCGCGGGGAGGTCGGGGGTTGGAGGGGAGGAGTGGGGGGGCCCGCGACGACGGCCCGGGGTACAGACAAAGGCGCAGCCCGGGCGCCGGGGCTCGCCGCCGCGCCTCAGGAAAACAACTTGGGGCCCGGAGCGCCCCCGCCGCCTGCCCCGGCGGCCACAAAAGCCCGAGCCCTGCCGGGCTTGGAGAGGGTAGAGTGGGGGATGGAACCTACGGCCGCTCCACCCGCACACACCCCCCCCACCACGACGGCGATGCGCCCCTTCCCCAACCCTCCCCATCGCAATCCCCACTCCACCCCCAGAAAAACCGGGGATGGGGGATGGGGGGGAAGGGAAGAGCGAATCCGCGAATGAATGGATGGGCGAACGAATGAATGAATGAAAAACAGGTGTGAAGACGCGGCAGTGGCAAAAACAAACTCACGCCCCCTCCCATCCCCCATCCTCCCCTCATTGGACCGGGTCCCCCCACACACACATTCCCCTTCCCCAAGGCCGTGGTGGGGCGGGGGGGCTTGGGGAGCGGGAGGGTGGGGTGGGGGGTTGGGGAGTTCTTACCCTAGCGCCGCTAACCCGGAGCAGGAAAAAAAAATTGTAAAATCGTTAGTGAGTGTTGATCTGAAGGTGCCTGCAAGGGTTGCGGACGGTGGGGGAGGGTCTATACGATTCTTTTCTCCATAGGGTCCAAGGCAAGGGTGCTGGGATGGTGGGGGTGGGGGGGCTACTGAACCGTGGAAGAGTGTGTTTGTGCATCGCCCTGGAGGCTGGCCATAAATGCTGTAGGCCTTGGGAGGTAGACGGAAGAGGGGGGTGAAAAGTTGAATTTTCCCCCATGCCAGGTAAAGGTAGGTGACAGGGTTAGGGGTGGAGGTTTTTTTTTTTGTAGTTTTTTTTTTTTTTTTTTTTTTAGGAAGCAGCGGAAGCCCAATGCTGCCAGCTGCTCCAGCTGGAGTCTCCAGGTTTGCCTTATCTCTGGTTCGGGGTTCCTGGGCTTGCCTTGAGGTTCTCCCCTGATGGCCGTGACAGGTCAAGGTGAACATGAACATTGACAGGGGCCCCTCTCCCCCACCCCCAGCGGCCCTCCTTGGCCGCAGGGAGATCATTCTGTGGGAGTCTGTGATTTGCCTGTGAAAGTTCTTGCTGGGAAATCTCACTTTGATGTGTGTAGCTGCACCGGGAGCTGAGTCCCGGCCATTGTTCCAAGAACTGGAGCCGGAGCTGGGGGGGGGGGGGGGCATTTTGTTTACTTTCTTTCTCCCTGCTGCTGCTTTCTTGTTGTGGTGGTTGTTGGGGGGGGGGGGGGGGTCCTTCCCTTCTACTCCTGTGAGATTGCAAGAGGTAATTGTTAAACACATCATCTGGAAACAGATTCTGGACTCCCCCCACAACACACCTCCATGACACGCACCAGTCGGGCCCCCTTGGCCCACCCCCCTGGCTGCTCGCCTCCCACCTGGTCTGCCTGCCCTTCCTTGGGGCACACAGACTAGAGGTCAGCGGATCATGCTTGTCCCCCCTCCCCCCATCCGAGCCCTCAACCTTTGGTGGCAGCCCCCTGGCTTCTCTCTGCTGCCATTCAGAAGAAGAGGATGACTCAGGCTGCGGCTGTGCCTGGGTGCTGGGAGGAGGAGGGACTTGGGGGGGCTTCTTAGAAAGGCCCCCCCAAAAGTGGGCTCCCAGGGTTCCTCTTCCATGATGGGATGAACACCACGCCGTGTTGCAGCCCCTCCCTCCGCCCCTCCCAGTGTCCGTTTGGAGGACTCCTAGACAGGCTGGGCTCAGTGGGAAATGTATCCCCAGTAGGCCCAGGTGACAGGTCCCACCTCCCAATGACTCAGAGGTCAAAGGTTAGCTGCCTGGCTCCAGAAGGTGCTGAGCGCATTTGACCAATAAGTTCGCTCCTGTCTTGAGGCATGTCTTGAGTCGCCGCAAGTCCTCTTCCCCCACCCCACCTGAGTGGCCCAGGAAAAGGGCCCCCTCTCCCTCAACTCTTTCCCTCTGGAGAATGGACATCGCACCCACTTTGCCGAGCTGCTGTATGTGTATGTGTCTCATGGAATAATGTAGAAAATAGCTTTTTAGCAAGTCGTCAGCGGTGCTGGGGTCCAGGTAAAAGACTTGAGCCGATTGCCCTCCTCGGTCACCAGGTGACAGAGTCACACTGGCTCTTCCCACACAGCTTGCCCCCGGCTGGCGGCCCGCAGCTCCGTCCTTGCCTCCCACGCCCCACCTGAGCTTCACACAGAGCCCCCCCCCCAGGATCATGGAGTCGCCTCTGAAGCCAGTGCCCAACAGAGCCTCCAGTGACCCCCGGTTCACCTTGTCCTTCCCCCCACACCTCCATCCCTGTGCACCTGCACAGCCTGCGTCTCTTGCTTGGAACACACCCCACCCCCTAGAACATTCCCATCTGGCCCTTAAGATCCAGTGATATCACCCCGAAACCTTCCCAAGCCCCCCTCCTCTCCACTCCCCGGCACACTTAGTCACTTCCTCCCTCATGCCTACCTGGGGTGGAGGCGTGGGAAGGGAAATGGCATTGGGAGAGACCCACTCCGTGCTGGGGGCAGGGAAGGGAGCCGCTGGGTCCAGGAGATGCTAAGTGAGCCACACTGCCCCGCCCTTTCTGAAGCCCAGGGCCTGGTGGGAAGGGAGAGAGAAGGTCGCGGCAGGGAAGGGATAGTCTTCAAACAGAGTAGCCAACTGTGGAACTCCTGGAGCGGGTGCTGGGAGGCTTCCTGTAGGAGGTGGCACTGAATCTTAGGCCTTTCATAGGGATTAGTGAGGTGGAAGCAGGCACCCTGGTCCCCCAAGTTCACCTCCCCGCAGCGTGCATTCCATACCCCTGCTCTGACTGGCTGCCTTCAACAGCGGGAACCCGGGTCCCCCACAGTCCAAGATGGAGCTGGGATTTGCACCTGCGGCTAAGGGCCACATCTCCTTGGGGGTTCCAGCATCTGCCTTGGCAGCACCCTAGCCTGAAACGTTGGGGAGCACAGGTCTGAACCGCTAGGCCATCTCTATTCCTCCCCGCCCATCCACCTTGGGGGGCCTCTCCTCCTCCCAAGAGCGCTTGTCTTTCAGCACGCCCACCTACACTTCCTTCCTGTAACCCAGTCACCGTCCAGCCCTCCCACGATTCCATCATAAACAGAAGGTATGGGGCACTGTGCCCACAGCCCCCCGGCCACCTCCGAGAGTTGGAGCCACACTGGGCTTGGCTCAGGGTCACACACCTGGGAAAAACCCTGAAGCAGAACCTGGCCCCACGCACACACCCTGCACCAAGCCCTCCACGTTGTTGGCGCTTAGTTAACTGTTGGGCTGATGGATTTCCAACCCTGGCAGCAGGTTGACCCAGATTCCAGCCAGATGTTGGCCAGAGTTGCTGATGAGTGTCCCCCCTGGCTGGGGGCGGGAGGGCACAGCAGACTCTCACCTGGTAGCAGTGCCCCATCCCCAACCCTGGCCCCCAGGCCATTGGGGGCGGTGTGGGTGCAGTTGGAATAGGGATTGAAGGAATGTTGGGAACGCTTCTAGAAACTCCCAAGACCCTCTCTGGCAGCAGACTGCCGGCTGCCCGTGGTATTTCCTCTCTGCCCTTTCTGGAAATCTCTTCAGCCCACCCCACCAGCCTCTTCAGCCCCTCCAGCCCCACATCCTCCCGGTGCCTTGAGCCTTTGGGCCTGTAAATCCGACTCCTTCCATGCTCTGTGCCTTTTGTCTGCCTGCTCACTCCTTCTATTCTGTTTTTGCTTTGTTTTGTTTGCTTCACCACCTCCAGGAAGCCTTCCCTGAATGCACAGCTGGACTCAGACACTAACTCTGGCTTGATGGACTTCATCTTAAGGAGATGAGCCTGGGGACTCTCAGCCAGCGATTCTTTGTGACTTAACTTGACTCAAACAATAAGAGGTTTGAGCTGAGTGAGATAAGAGCTTATGAGTTGGACCGCCCCAGGACTGGGTGACTTAAAGCTTTGATAATGCCACCAGGGACTTGTGTTTTTCTGTGTGGCACGGTAGAACCCTGTGTCATGGCTGGGGTAGTGCCAGGCATCCCAGGTGGGCAAGAGGGAGCCCAGCAAAGGAAAGAACTGTAGCCCACAGCCCTACATGCAGTGTCCTTATTTCATTGGTCAGAGTGGAGCCCTTGCAGGAGCTTCAGCCTATTCCTGAGGATAAGCACAGGGAATGACCACATCACCGGCCAATCAGCACTCAGCACAGGCAGGAGGGCGGGGCTACAGGGAGGTGGAAGCCCCTGATGTGGGCGGCTGGCCAGGGAAGTGCAGGGAGGTTCTGTTGTGACCCCCGCCCCTCCCCTCACCCTAGATCTTGGTCGGGGTCACTTGGTGCCTGGTTTGCTCAGATCATACTAAAATGTGTAGCTGTTTCAGTAAAGGGCTGTGGCTGGGGGCCCGCTGAGGGGCCTGCCACTGGAGGGGACTGACTGGAGGGCCAAGGGTCTCACCAGCTCCCTGTGTGTAGTAGGTCTCATCCAGAACCCCACAGGGCAAAACTGGGCAGAGTTAACAAGCAGACCACCAGCACTACGGCAGGACCAGGAATGGCAGCTCACACTGCCAGGCACTTAGTATGTACCAAACGCTCTGCTGGGTTGGTTGGTCGGTTGTTTTTTAAGGTTTGCTTTTGTATTTGAAAGGTGAATAGACAAGGAAAGAAGGGCCTTCCATCCTCTGGTTCACTCCCCAAGTGACCACAGTGGCTGGACCTGGAACAATCCAAAGCCAAGAGCCAGGAGCTTCGTGCGGGTCTCCCACAAGGGTGCAGGATTCTAAGGCTTTGGGCCATTCTCTACAGCTTTCCCAGGGCACAGACAGGGAGCTGGGTGGGAAGTGGAACAGCTGGGACCTGAACCAGCACCCATATGAGGTGCTGGCACTTGCAGGTGGAGGATTAACCAGTTAGCCATCATGCTGGCCCCCAAGATCTGTTTTTTAAAGATTTATTTATTTATTTTCTTGGGAAAAGCAGAGAGGAGAGACAGAAAGATCTTCTATCCACTGGTTCGCTCCCCAGATGGCCTCCATGTTGGAGCTGAGCTGATCTGAAGCCAGAACTTCCACCCACATCTCCCACATGAGTGTCAGGCAGGAACCCGAGGACTTGAGCCAGCCTGCTCCACTGCTTCCCCAGGCCCGCTGGCAGGGAAGCTGCATCCGAAGTGGAGCAGCCAGGCTTGAACTGGTGCTCCAGGATCCCGTGCTGAACTCACAGGCAGAGGCTTTACCCCCTGCCACACAATACCAGCTTATCTAGTCCTCACAGCAACCCTATAGCTGGTGCCCAGCCTACGGGTGCAGAGACCAAGGATACCGAGTAGTACTCAAGGCATCCAGGCATGGCAGAACCGTGACTGGAACCCAAGAAGTCCGACTGGGAATCAGTCTCCATGACAACTCAGCCAGGCATCTGGGCAGGCTGATTTGGGCTCTTAGCCCAAGTGTCACAGTGAAAGGGGCCAAGATCATTATCCCAGAAAGTTGGGAGTTAGCAGAAGGCCACAGCTTCCTCTTTCTGTTACCCATGAAATACGGTTACCTGTCAGTTGCATCCCCCAAAGCCCATCTTTCTTGATCGGCAAAGACAACCAGTGGATGAGAGGGCAGTCAGCCCACGGCCACAAGAACCCCCCCCCCCCCCCGTCAGCCCAGCCTGTCTTCTGGACTCTGTGCGCGCCTGCACAGGGGCCCTCGTGTTGCTGCCTGAAGGAAACGCATCCTCCAGGCCTCCATGAGCACGGCTGGCTTCGGAGATGTCCCTGGGCTTGAGTGGGCTTGAGGTGGCCAGAAGTTTGCCTGGAGACCTTCCTCCGTCACGTGTGGCCAGTCTGACACCGTGACCTTGGATGAGTCCCAGGCTGAACTGGAACTGCCAGAGTCTGGGTCATAAGCTCTGCCGAGGTCTTGGGGAGGACTGAGGAAGATAAATCGCTCTCTGGGGGGGTGGGGCTCTCAGGACAGGGCAATCCATCCCCACCCACCGGGCACTCACTCAGCTGAGAACCCGTGCCTTGTAGAGCGAAGGCCTGGCCTCCAAAGGCCCACCAAGTGGGCTTCCTAGAGGAGGCGACTCCACCGGAGGCCGCAGAGATGGGCAGACGCGAGAAGAGGTGAGAAAGGCACAGAAGAATCGGGGGACACGTGAACCCCACAGGCAAGTGGGCTACCCACCTGTCCACCCTGCGGGGCCGGTCCAGGACAACCCCAGGGGTTTAGCGCAGCTCTGGGGCCTGGGCTTGCTACAAATCTGTGAGTTCTGTTCACGCAGGCGCGGGGGGTGCTAGTGAGAAACACAAAAGAAACTTTTGTCCCATAGGAAGAAAAGATGCCTACTTCCCAGTGAGGGCAGGGAGGGAGAGGCCCACGTACCCAGAAGGAGGCACCGCCGGAAGTGCAGAGCCCCGCAGAGGGTGCTGGGGTGATTCCCACGCTGACCCCTCAGCACATCTCCCTGTCACACTGCATCCCTGGCGTGGTGGACCATCCTTGATCTTTGTGCATCCTTGGCTGTGTCCTGTCCCTGCCCCCCGACGCACACACCCTATCATAGCTCAACCACGATTGTTAGAAAATACCCCAAATCCTGGCGCTCTTCCCTTAGAAAAAGAGGCCCCCCCCCACACACACACACACACAAGCAATAGCTCCAAATTGGCGCTGTGGCACAGCTGGTAAAGCAACTGCCTGTCATGCTGGCATCCCATGTGGGTGCTAGTTCAAGTCCTGGCTGCTCCACTGCCCATCCAGCTCCCTGCCAGTGCGGCTGGAGAAGCAGCAGAGGATGGCCAGAGGGACTGAATCAGCGGGTGGAAGATCTCTCCCTTGCATTCGGTGACTCTAACTTTCAAATACATTTTTTTAAAAAATAATAATGTAAAAAGAGAAGCAGTAGCTACAGATTGCCGAAGCTAAACCTAAAAGGTTGCCTTCTCCCTGCTACTCCATCACGGCTCCATGGAAACTGACCACCATGTTGGAAGGACACTGAGACAGGCCTGCGGAGACGTGGCAGCAGGAGCTGGTACCAGTGGGGAGCCCACCCCCTGAAGCACTGATCCTCTGCCCCAGGTGCAGGCCTACCCAGGTGATCAGACATCTGACAAGCAGACCTGCCCCCCGTGTCGCCACACCCGGATTCCTCCCGCGTGGGAACCATGTGCACAAGCCCTTCACTTGAACTCTTCCCCCGCCCCCAAGATTTAGGGTAATTTGTTATGTAGCAGTAGATAAGTAACTGAGTGGCTGCGTCATTTATCATCCAAATGGGGACATCTTTGGAGAATTTGCAGAAAAGACTAAAAATAGCTACTCCCAGACAAACCAGGCAAACCAGAACGTGCGTGTGGCTAACCCTCTCTATAGTCCAACCAGGCAGCTCCCACGAGTCTCCTCGGGCTCAGCCCTCCTCCGTCCTCCAGCGAAGGTGTGTGTCCTTGCCTGATCACTCGTGTTCCCCGGCGTGCGACTCCTTGCAGGGGGTCCAGGAGGGCCATGATGAGGTATTTGGGTCCCTGCCACCCATGGGGGAGACCTAGATAAAGTTTAGCCTGGTTCAGTCCCAGTTGTTAGTGGGCTTGGGGAGAGTGAACTAGCAGACAGGGTCATTCTCTCTGTCTCGCTCTGCCTATGTTTCTTTCTCTCAAATAAGTAAAATAGATAAACATTCTTTAAAAAGAAAAATGGGGAGCTGATCTTGCGGCACAGGTCAGGCCACCACCTGCAACGCCCGCTTCCCGTAGCAGTGCTGGTGGCTGCTCCACTTCTGATGCAGCTCCCTGCTTACGCGCCTGGAGAAGCCAGAAGATGGCACACCTGCTTGGGTCCCGACCCCACCTGGGAGACCTGGGTGAAGCTCCTGCCTTCTGCCAGGCCCATTTCTTGCTGTTGCAACCGTTTGGGAAGTGAACCAGCAGATGAAAGATCTCTCTGTATAACTCTACCTTTCCAATAAGTAAATCATTTTTTAAAAAGAAGAATGAGGCTCCCGGGCGCCCCCGCCGCCGCCTGAGCCGTGGAGCCGCGCGGAGCCGAGCCCGGGAGCTCTCACCCCGAGCCAGTGACCCAGAGCCAGCCGGTGGGCGTCCGGGAGGAGGCGGCGGCGCAGGGAGGGGACCGGCTGGTGCACGTGGCCCCAGCCGCCGCCATGGCGGACAGCGGCCCCGCGGGGGGCGCGGCGTTGGCAGCGGCGGCCCAGGGCCCCCCGCGTGTACTTCCAGAGCCCCCCTGGGGCCGCGGGCGAGGGCCCCATGAGGCGCCAAGGAAAGGTCACCGTCAAGTACGACCGTAAGGAGCTCCGGAAGCGCCTCAACCTGGAGGAGTGGATCCTGGAGCAGCTCACGGGCCTTTACGACTGCCAGGAACAGGAGATCCCTGAGCTGGAGATCGACGTGGATGAGCTCCTGGACATGGAAAGCGATGAAGCCTGGGCTGCCAGGGTCAAGGAGCTGCTAGTTGACTGTTACAAACCCACGGAGGCCTTCATCTCTGGCCTGCTGGACAAGATCCGAGGCATGCAGAAGCTGAGCACACCCCAGAAGAAGTGAGGGTCCCTGAGCCGCATGATGAACAGTGGCTCCCACAGGACAATCGCTGCCCCTGACTTCGTAGCAACAGCAATACCGGGGACCCTGCGACCAGGCCTGGTGCCAGAGTGGGACTCCCTGGGCCCCTGCTCCAGGGGCCTCCTCCCAACCCCTCAGTTTTCCATTTTGGGGTTTTTTAATTGTTATTAAGCTAATGGGACTTTTTGTGTTTTTATATTGACTCTGTGGTGCGGCCCCTGCAATAAAGCCTAGGGTAAGCCAAAAAGAAGAAGAATGAGCCGGTGTTGTAGTGTGACATTTTAAGGCACTGCCCGTGAGGCAGGCATCCAGTATCAGCATCAGTGTGAGTCCCGCCTGCTCCACTCTGTCCCTCCTCCCTGTCGAGGCACCTGAGAAAGCAGGAGATAGCCCAAGACCTTGGGTCCCTGTCACCCACGTGGGAGATCCAGATGAAGTATCTCTTTGTCTCTCTCTGTCCCTCTGGCCTTCAAACAAATAAAATCTTACCCCAAAAGCAAAATCTGAGGTTCCGTTTATCCACCTGTGGTCATAGCAGCATTATTCACAAGAGCAAGAGCCAAAAGTAGAAACCACAGTGGTGACTCCTGATGGCTGAGGGGACAAGCACGTCATAGTGTATCCACACAGTGGAATCTGATGGGAAGAATGAGGAAATGCTGGGCCCGGCGGCGTGGCCTAGTGGCTAAAGTCCTCGCCTTGAACACGCCGGGATCCCATATGGGCGCCGTTTCTTATCCCGGCAGCTCTACTTCCCATCCAGCTCCCTGCTTGTGGCCTGGGAAGGTAGTTGAGGACGGCCCAAAGCTCTGGGACCCTGCACCCACATGGAGACCCGGAAAAGGTTCCTGGTTCCCGGCTTCAGATCAGCACAGCACCAGCCATTGCGCTCACTTGGGGAGTGATTCATCGGACGGAAGATCTTTCTCTCTGTCTCTCCTCCTCTCTGTGTATCTGACTTTGTAATATAAATAAATAAATCTTAAAAAAAAAAAGAATGAGGAAATGCTGACACCTGCTGCCTCATTGCTAAGGGTGAGGGGCTGCTGAGCAAAACCAGCTAGTCCCAAAATGACAAAGTTGGGGGAAAAAAAAACATTGGAACTCCAATGCCAGGGGCCTATACAACTTTAATGCTCAGTGCATATGATGGAAAAAAACCTATGCATGGATTTCCAAAAAAAAAAAAAAATGAAAACAAAATAAATTGACTTAATGCTGGATTTTGATGAACTTTCAGGAGGCCCTCTGTGTGAACAGTCCAAGGCCTAAGCTAGGACTCTAGAAAGTAGAACAGCAGCGGCCAGGTGACGGCTGGAGGGTGCGTGTGTGCTCCTGGGGCCGGGCTGTCTGCAGCCCGTGTCAGCTCACTTAGCTGTGATGCCCAGCTGTGATGCGGACCCTAGCAGGGAGCCCTGACATCACAGCGACTGGCTCCTACCACCCACATGGGCAGCCTGGACTTGAACTCCGGGCTCCTGGCTTGACCCCCAGCAGGGGCCATCGTGGGCATCTGGGGAGTAAACCAGCAGCCGGGAGCTCTGTCTGTGGCTGGCTGCCTCTCTCTCTGGCTCCCTGAACCAAACACTTAGAAAAGATCAAGATAGCAAGACTAATGTTGTATATCTTCCTGGATTTTTTGCTTGCTTGTTTGTTTGAAAATACATTTATTTGAAAGTGACAGAGAAAGTGAGAAGCAGAGAGGAGGAGGTCTTCTATGTGCTGGTTCGCTCCTCAAATGGCCACAGCAGCCAGAGTTGGGCTGGTCTGGAGCCAGGAGCCTCCTCCAGGCTCCTACGTGGGTGCAGGGATCTAGGCAGTTTGGCCATCTTCTGCTTTCCCAGGCAAGCATTAGCAAGAGCTGGGTCAGAAGTGGAGCAGCTGGGACTTGAACCAGTACCCATATGGGATTCCAGCATCATAAGCAGCAGCTTTACTCGCTGCACCACAGCACCAGCCCCCTTACCACATTTCTAAAAATAGTTTTTTGTTTGTTTGTATGGATTGATTTTTAAGCTTGGGGACTCATCTGTGCCCCAGCTGTTCTGTGCGTTGGCCACACACACATCCCACTGTGCAGGTATCAGGGTGTTGGCCCCTGCCCCAGTGGCCCAGGCGACCATGGAATGCAGCTCCTCGCTGTCCCGTGTAACCATGAGCTGCTGCCGTTGGTGGCCTTGAGACTGGACAAACTGACCTTTTGAGTCTCCTGACCCTGCCTTGCCCCCTGTTTCTCTGACATTCCTGCTTGCCAGGCACCGTCCTCGCCCCGGGCGGTGCCCAAAGGGAAGTGTGCCTGGGACTTATCTTGTTGCCAAGGACAGACAGTAAACACACAGGAAGAGTGGGAAAGAACACCGAAGTGGCCGGAGGACCAAGGAGGGAGGCTGCGACTCCCACAGTGGATAGCTGCTGTGCAAGAAACCACAGAAATCAAAGAACAAGCGTTGGCAAAGATGGGGCAGCATCTCGGCTCCATGCACCCTTGGCGGGAATGTGGCACAGTTGCCATGCAGAAGTGTGGCACTTCCTCAGAAATGACAGGCCGACTTCCCATGGGACACAGTGTGGCGTCCCAGAAACAGGGAGAGGAGACTCTCCAAGGGACCTGTGCACATGCAGGTGTGCAGCCCCCCCAGAGCGGAAGCCCCAGGGGTCAGTCAGCAGCTGAGTGGGCAAATGGCAGGTGAATTTAGCACCTGTAAGCCCAAGGCGATATTCCTCAGCCTCACTGGGGAGAGACCTCCTGAGATGTGCTCCAGTGTGGGAGAACCTTGAGGAAGTGGCGGCAGTCTCAGACAGAGGTCGGTGCTCGGCAGGGTCAGGGTTTGGATTCTGCACCACGAAAGACACCTGCAAGTGCATGGTGCTGATGGTGGCTGGGCAGTGAGGCGTCCTGGGTGCTGCAGAACTGGTGAAGGAGGACAAAAATTAATGTGTAAGACTTCACTGCAGTTTAGGAAGGGGAAATGGCAGTGTGGATAGGCGCTAGCCAGGAGCATGCAGTGGCAGTGGCTCAGGCTGCCGGAAGGAGCTGCGTGCATGAAGTCGGTGAACCCTCGCAGTCGCCCTTCAAAGAGGCACCATCAGCAGCCCCGTGGTACAGATGGGAAGACTGAAGCACCGCTTGTCTCAGTAACTTGCTCAGGACTACAAAAAAAAAATAGGTGATTTATTTTTTTAAGATTTATTTATTTTGAAAGGTAGAGTGGCAGAGTAGAGAGATGGGAGACCCAGTGGGTCACTCCTCAGATGCCTACGGCAGCCAAGGCTGGACCAAGCGAGAGCCAGGACTTGCGAACCCAGGCCTGGTTTCCCATGTGGGTGGAAAGGACCCAAGAACTGCTGTGCGCGCTCATGTCTGAGTTCCCATGTGGGTGGTCCTTTCTCCTGGGGTATACCTGAAGGTAGAATTGGCTAGATCATGTGAGTACTTTCTGCTTGGAATTTGAGATCTTGCCCAATTGTTTTGCCATGGCAGCCATGCCATTGGACTTTTTTTTTGGTGGGGGGGGGGGTAAAATTTATCCCCTTCCCCCAGGAAAAATAAAAAAGAAATAGAAAATCTGGAAGCAATGAGTTCACCCAGTTTTCCCTAAACCTCAATCCTTCCCACCCTGATCAGCCATTATAATCATTATTTTAAAGTAAAATTAAAATAATAATAAAAAGACTTACTTTTATTTGAAAGACAGATTTACAGAGAGAAGGAGAGAGAGAAAGAGAGAGAAATTTCCATCTGCTGATTCACTACCATGTGGCTGCAAAAGCCAGAACCAGGCTTGAGCTGACCCAAAGCCAGGAGCTGCCTCCAGATCTCTGATGCAGGTACACTGGGCCACTGCTTTGGGCTGTCCTCCACTGCTTTCCCAGGCCACAAGGAGGGAGCTGGAAGGGAAGTGGAGCAGCCAGGATACGAACCGTGGCTAATATGAGATGCTGGCATGTGGTGGGCGGAGCCAATTGAGTCATAATGTGGTCCTTCTTTCCCCCCCACTCCATTGGATATTCTCAAGGAACAGGGATTTAAACCCAGGTCCTTGGGCAGTGGAACTTCTATTCTTTTTCAGACATTTATTTGGCAAACATATCTGCAAAACACCCACAATCACCAGGCCGAAACCAGGAGACAAGGTCCCCTGCCTGGTCTCTTTCCTGGGTAGTGGTGACCTAGCCACTTGGGCTGGCACCTGCTGCCTCTCATGGTACACATTAGCGAGCAGCTGGAAACAGGTGGAGCTGGGACTGGAATGCAGGTGCTGCACCATGGTGAGATACAGCCAGCCCACCCAGCGGTTGAAACTGCTACACCAAACACCCACCAGCCAGCATGACTGGGTGCTTGGAAGCTGGAGGTCCTGACCAGCCAGGTCCCCAATGGGAGACCTGGACTGGGTCCCTGGCTTCTGCCAGGCCAACCCTAGCCATTGCAGGCTTTTAGGGACCAAACTAGGGAATGAGATCTGTCTCTGTTTCTCAAGTAAATAAAAACCAAAAATCCAGGTCAGGTTTATTTTCCCTCGACAGATGGCTCTCCCCAAGACCAGGCTGGGTCTCCTGGACACTTGGGGTACCTCCTTCTCGCCACTTCCCAGCTACCTGCACCAACACACAGACACACACACACGCAGTCTCTCTCTGTCTCTCTCCCTCTCTCTCTCTCTCCCTCCCTCTGCTTCCCTCCCATGATTTGTTCCCTTCTTGAGCAAGAAAGGCAGAGGTCAAGGGGAAGTATCTGAGTTCAGTCCTGTGGCTCCACAGAGTTCCACAGTCACCTCGGCCGCGTCTGCTAAGATGATGGAAGCCTCCAGAATCACCAGTGGACACAGCCACAAAGGGAGGTCACCCCACCCCCAAGTTCAGAACAGGCAGCATGTGGTCACAAAGCAGATGAACCACAGGCTGGGGGTTTGGGGTTCAACCCCAGCTCTTGCGCACCTGGACCTGTACTCACCCTTGCATCCCCCTCTGTGGTCGGAGTCAGAGTCCCCACCACAGGAATATATGTGTGGACTTGAGCTTGGCAAACCGCTAAACCCAGCAGGTGGCCTGTGGTGACTGTAAGATGGATCAGTATTCCCGTCTGTAGAATGGGGGAATAATTCTGGGTCAATTGTGAGCATTCAACAGGCCAGTTTATACGCTGGTCTCCTTGGTTATTGGGCAGCCTTGGAATTGGTTTTCTTCCTCATTTGGCAGATCCTACATGAGGATCGGAGCCCCTGCAGGCTAAATGTAAGACCCCGTGCAGGAGGTGGCTGTAGTGGCCTTGGCCCCTGCAGCGCCCACAGCCAACGCTGCCGTCCAGCCACTGGGCTGGTGCCTCTGGTAGCTGCAGAGGAAATGACTAGTCTGGTTGTGACTTGCCAGGCATTTTTGGTTGGTTCTGCTGTGTGCTGTGGGCCCAGGGAAGGTTAGGCCAGCTGGAGGAGGGGTCTGCAGACAGAGCCGTGGGGGTGGTGGGAAGAGCAGGCAGTGCCAGGCCCGGAACAGGTGTGACCTCCCGCACTCCACGCAAGGTCTGCGAGACCCTCCTGTGCCCTGTGCACATCCCTGGGTACTCATCGTCCTCCTCCCACTCTGTGTCCCCTGTCTGCCTTCCCCTCTCAGTCTCTCTGTTTATCTTCCTTCTCTGTCACTCGATTTTTCAAATGAATACACAAATACTTGCCCTCCCTCCTGTGTCCTGGGCCCCCTGCTCTGCAGCCCCTCCTTCCTGGCACCTGACCTTGGGTCCCTAGACAGTCTCAGCCCCTCCTGACAGGGTGGTTTCAGCTCACCTGGACATCTGATCCAGTCCTGTGCACCTGGGAGCAGCGCCCCGCCCCTGACACTGGCCTTGGCCTTCCCCCCACCCCCAGCCTTCTCACCCCCCTACCTTCCCTTCTGGCTTGCTTGTGGGTTTCTCCAGCCACAACCATTCCTGCCATCCGAGTGGGATGCCCAGATCTGCAGGGTGCAAGCTGTGTGGCCCTGGCCATGTTCCTTTCCTTCTCTGAGCCCTTCAGTGCTGATCTGGGAGAGAGTTGGGGCAGTAAGCGGGCCTCCCACAAGGCCATCACTGAGATGCCCGGGTCTCCTGGTACAGTGTGTGGCTTCCAGCCCAGCCCCCTCTCATTCAGCTCCCTACTGAGAGACACCTGGGAGGCAGCATGGGATGGCTCTAGTATGGGAGGGTCCCTGCCACCCACATGGGAAACCACTTTGAGTTCCAGGCTCCAGGCTTTCGCCTGGCCCGGCCCTGGCTGCTGCAGGCTTCTGAGGAGTGAGCCAGCAGCTAAGACATCCTGTCTCTTTCTCTGCATCTCTAACTACATTTCAAATGGGTCATTTCTTACACCCTTGGGAGAGGAGTTCAGTGATCGTGTAAAGCAGCCTTCCCAGCCCCAGTGGTCAGCGGAGGGAAGACAGCATCCCATCTTTTTCTCAGTCTGTTGCTCACAGACACTCACTGTTCTGTCCACACCGTTGTGGTCTCCCTTCAGCTTTCCTTGCCCCAACAGCTCCTCGGGGCCCAGTGACAGGCCCTGGGGGTCATGCTCACAGGCTGCTCACCCCTCCTCACCCCCTGCACCTGACACCTTCCTGGCCCTGCCCCACAGAGGACGTGAAGTTCAAGGTCACGGGGTGGAGCCAATGGTTCAGGTCAGGAGTCCAGGCCATGCAAAGGCTCATCCATCTTTGCCAGCAGAGACTCAAGCCCATGATACAGAGGCTGGGCACCAGGCCCTCAAGACTTCCTCAATCCAAGTGTGTCTGAAGGCCCACCCCATGCCGAGTGCACGTGCCATGGAGACCCAGACCCCAACGCTGAAATCAAGACCGCCCTTTAGCACAATGGCAGGAGAGCCTAGCAGGCTCCAGGGAGGTGGTGTCCCTTGGTGCAGGGAGAGGGAGGGCTGAGCTGGGCTTCAGGCATTCAGATAGGGAAGGGACACCCAGGAAAGAGGACCAGCATGTGCAAAGAAGCTGGAGCCCAGGGCTGGGATAGAGGGAGAGAGGGTTGGCGATTCCCAGGGCCACAGCTCAGGCGAGCTGACCACTGTACCCTGCTGCCGCCTGCAGAAAGCCCTCCCGGCCCCACAGCCTTGTTTCCTTTTTTCCCCTCTATTAAAATGTCTGTGTAGATGGGGCCAGCACGATGAAGCCACTGCCTGTGATGCCAGCATCCTGTATGAGCTCTGGTTGGATTCCCAGCTGCTCCATTTTTGATCCAACTCCTTGCTAATGCGCCTGGGAATACGATGTAGGACAGCCCGAGTGCCTGGATCGCCAGGAGGCTGGAATGAAGCTCCTGGCTTCGGCTCCAGCTATTGCAGCCATTTGAGGAGTAAACCAGAGATGAACCCTCTCTCTCTCTCTCTCTCTCTCTCTCTCTCTCTCTCTCTCTGTCTAATGTTGTCTTTCAAACACATAAAGCTTAAAACATTTTTTCTGATACAAAGTCATGTGGTTCGGGATTCCAAAGAGATACACAAGGTGGCCCAGCAAAGGCCCCTCTTCCCATTGTGACCTCAGCCCCCAGGTCCACCCTGGTGGACAGCCAGACCACAGGAATCTGGGCTGTGCTGCTGGGGTGTGCGCACATGCAGGTGTGCTACTGTCTTGTTTGTTTTTTGATTTTTTTTTTTGAAGTTATATCTATTTGAAAGAGTGCCAGGGAGAAAGAGAGAAAAAGATCTTCCATCCACCGACTCACTCCTCCAAAGACCTGCAACAGCTGGCTCTGGGCCAGACCAAAGCCAGGAGCCAAGAACTCCATCCAGACCTCTCACATGGGTAGAAAGGAGCCATGTCCTTGGGCCGTGCTCCACTGCCTCCCAGACGCAGTAGCAGGGCGCTAAATCAAAACCAGAACTGGGACTTGATGCCAGGCACCCTGACATAGAATTCAGGGGGCCCAAGCAGCAGCTCACCCCACTACACCACAGTGCCGGTCCCTATCGTGACTCCTTTATTTGAAAGAGAGAAAGGGAGAGAGATCTTTCAGCCACTGGTTTACTCCCTAAATGGCCACAGCAACCAGGGTGCGGAGTTTCGTCCAGATCTGCCAAGCACTGGCCGTCCTCCACTGCTTTCCCAGGTGCATTAGCAGGGAGCCGGATCAGTAGCAGAGCAGCCGGGAGCATTGTGATGTTTTTGCCTCCTGCAGGTGGGCGGGCATTGGCTCCCAGGCCTTCTGCTCATGTTGTTCACAGTTCATACCGCGATTCCTAGCTTGGTGCATGGACCTCATCCTGCACACGTGGGAATGTGCCAGGAGCCTTCTGAAAATCCCAAGAGAATGTGTATGCTGAAAAAAACCAGTGCTGAGTGTCTTTCTTTCTTTCTTTTTTTTTCCTTTTTTTCCTTTTGCACCAAAATAAACCTGACTTCTAATTCTACATTTTTCCACGAACGTTTGCAGCACCCAGGTATTTATAGGCAAATGCTTAGAAGCAGAATCCAGGCTGGAGCGTGCCAACCTGGGTCACATCCTTGGAGGTTGCCTCCAGCAGGGAGGAGTCCCTCTGTCCCATCAGCCAGTCAGTGAGCACACACTCATGTGGGACCCCCCAACACCCGGAGACGTCCATCACTGTCCCCTGGCTGGGGGCTGTCGGTCTTGTTCTTTCAGACTCCCAGCCGCTTGGCAGTTCTCTGCTCACCCCTGGGGCTGCAGGGTTCCAGCATCTTTGACCTACATCATGCCCTGGAGTCAGAGCCCAGGTGCACCTGCTCCTGTCTGGGACAGCAGCTCAGCCCATTCCTTGGAGCTGGGTTTCCCCCATCAGGGGCGGTCCCCTCCCAGCTCCAGGAATGTCCCCTCTGGAACATTGGGTCTTGAGTGTTCCCAACTTCTCTCTGTCTCTGATTCTTGCTGCTCTTAGTTAACTCCTCAGCAAACTGCAGATACTGGGAGCAGCTGGGCCAGCAGCTGCCTTCAGGATCTGCCTGGAGCATGGAATTCACCATGGCCCAGAGACAACTTTGAGATTCCTCCCAGTCCTGGGGCAAGCCAGCCCTCTGCCAGCACTCACTGGCCCCTGAGGGTCCCAACTCCTGTGTGTGGGCAGATAGGGCGTTGGCCCTAGCAGGTCAAGCCCCCTGCTGGCCCAGGCAGCTCCTGGCTAACTCCCAGCTCACAGCGTTTAGCAGTGTTGACCTCTCTGCACCTCAGTTTTGTCATCTATAAGATGGGCTTAAAAGGCATTGGGTTCTGATGATTTCCTGTTGCTGGAGCACAGGACTCCTTCGCCTTCCTTGCTCTGACAGCATAACACGTGATCTGGGAGCCCTTTTTTTTTTTTTTTTTTTTGCTGTGGGATATGGAGCCAGCGCTGTGTTATAGGAGGTTAAGCTGCCGTCTGTGGTGTGAACATCCCTTATGGACACCAGTTAGAGTCCTGGCTGCTCCACCTCTAATCTGGCTCCTTGCTTATGGCCTGAAACAACAGCAAAGGATGGCTAAAGGCATTGGGCCCTGCACCCACATGGGAGACTCGGCTCTCAGCTTCGCCCATTGTGGCCACTGAGGGAATGAACCAGTAGATGAAAGAGCTCTGTCTCTCCTTCTATCTGCAAATCTGCCTTTTCAATAAAAGCAATACCTGCAGAATTTGATCTGAAGCCCTGGAGCATCTCTAAGGAGTCGCTGGACCTTCACCCACCTACTCCAGGCAGCTGCCAGAGAGGGTGGGGGCGTCTGGGAATTTGTGTGACCCGGGAGGGGGCCTAGCACCAACCTTGCAGCAGCAAATATCTGGATTTGTGTCTTGTCTTGAAAAACTGGAAAATCGGGCAGCGCAGGGTGCTCCTAGCAGGTGTCTGGTGACTGGTGAGGAGCAGGTGTGATCTCTGCCCCCTCCCCCACGCCCCCACACACACTGAGACCACAGAAGGGACTCACTGTGTTGCCACTGTGCTGACATCAGCCTGTTTAGGGGGGTTACAGGAATGTATGTTGCCACCATTCTTGAATGTACAAGGAAGGAAAATGGGGAAGAGGATACACCTGGTGTTTCTCAGCACATCTCCATCCTGGTCCCTTCGCTCCTGACCCAGTGCCACTGCCTGAGTGGGGCCCCACCCCAGCAGCCGCTGACCGGAGCCTCACACAGCCAACTGACGCCAGGAAAAGAGAGAAGGCTCGGCAGACTGCACTGCTGGGGGTCACCATGCTCCTGTCGGGGCAGGGGCAGCATGTGACTTTGGGCAGATCCCAGGTCTATCCAAGTAACCAAGGGTCTTTAGGGACACCCTACTGGCTGGCCTGGGACTGAGGGATTCCTTTGACAAGTTCTGGGGTACAGGAGGACTTCTGGTACTGAAGCTGGGAAAGCCCCAGACCATCAGAACCTGGTACCCAGATGGCACCTGTGCCCTGCATCCACACAGCCCTACAGGGCAGCACTCAGCTGTGTCTCTCTGCTCACAGCCAGCAGGGCCGTGGTCTGTAACCTGTAACTCGGGGTACAGAACCTCCCCACCCCCCAGCATGGTTTAGCACTCAGAGAAGTGAATTTAAGACTTTTAAGTCCTATTTATTTGAAAAGAAAAATAGAGATCTTTCATCTGTTGCTTCACTCCCTAGATGGTTGCAAGTCCTCGGCCAGGGGGTCCAGACACTAGGGACATCTTCGGCTGCTTTCCCAGGTGCGTTAGCAGGAAGCAAGCAGCTAGAACTCAAGCCAGCGATAGATGTGGCATCGATGTTCAGGGAATGCCGTGGTGCCTTCCCCACAGCTGCCCTGGGCACAGGGTGAGGCAGCCACCCCAAGAAGGGTCGAGAGAGAGACCCTGAAGTCACCCCTGGCCTGGCCTACAGCTAGGCCGTCGCCTGGGGAGGCCACCAGAGCCCGGCCCAGAAGCTTTCCAGAAGGGAAGCTGTATTGCAAACCCCAGCTCCAGCCTTAGCACCAGCAGTCAGGGCTGCCGTCCTGCCCCGAGCCCTGTTCCTCCCACTTCCCTGCAAGGCATGGCAGCTTTGTTGGGCTCCCCTCCCACTCGGCCAGCTGGAGCCCTTCTGAAGGCCCAGTTACGTACAAGGAGGCCACATTGATAGCAAGCATAGAGGAGGAAACCAGTCACCAACACAGGGAGTGACCTCCCCATCCCTAGGGGTATGTAAGTGGAAGCTACATCACAGCACAAAGCAGCCTTAACGTTTTGATTCCACGCTTCCCTGCACTCCTGCTGCCCCTGCCTGGCTGGCCCAGGAAGATCACTCCTTTTGGTTTTTCATAGGGACCTGTGGTGAACTGTCTCACAGATTAAACAAGCCAGCCCTGTGCTGGATTATTGGGGTGGGTTGCACCTGCCACCCTGACTCTACGGCTCCCCACACCCCTCTGATTCCTGCACCCGAGGTAGGACGTTCAGCCGTCACAGAGCTCAGGACCTGACCCATGCTGGTGGTGACCCAGGATCCCCGAGCAGGGCCGCGCTCCACTGGGTCAGGCATCCGAGAGTAAACAGATCAAGTTTCCAGCGCCGGCTGGGCGGCTGGGCCGTGCACAACAGGCGGTGGCAGGAAAGCTGAGAATGCTCCTCTCCAAGATGATTCAGCTCCTGCCCCCCCCACCAGGCCCAGGCTGTGCCCCCGTGGCTGGCGGGAGGCCAAGGCCCAGAGGGAACAGAGTAGGGTTTTTCGAGTTGGACTGGAGTGAGGTTCTAGTCCATTCCACCAGGGTGAGGGTGGGTGGAGGAGGGGAGGAGTTGCCAATGGCCTGTCAGACCGCTCTGGACTCAGTTTGCTCAGTTTATAAAATGGGGACCCATCCTCTTGCCCTCAGAGTGCTGGTGGCAGAAGGAAGTCTGAGAGGGCATAGGGAGGGGCCGGTGGCAGTTGGTGGTTGGAGGCAAGTTGAACCCAGTCCACTGGAGGGCATGGGGGCCAGCCAGCCTTGGCACGGGAAGTGAGGAAGGTAAGGGCTCAAGGAGGAGGAGGTGATGGGAGTCAGGCATAGAAAAAAAAAAATTTTTTTTTTCTTTAGGATGGAGGAGGAAGAGGCAGAGGAGGAGGCAGGTGCTCCGAGATGCCCAGCAGAAGGGCCTTGAAGGGTGGGCTGTCCGAGGTGATCTGAGAGGGGCTCCAGCAGCAGGCCCAGGACTTGGGGAATCTAGGCTGTGAGCCAGGGCACCCAGCACCCCTACATGGGAGCAACAGGAGACCAGGCCAAGGCAAGCTGGGCGGACACTGGAGGGAGCAGGTACCAGGCCAGCGTGGGCAGTGGCGCTGGAGTGAGTGATGGCTCAGAGTCGCCCTCCCGGACCCCTCCCCACTTTAAGTCCCACAGCCTTGGGATGGCAAAACCCTTGGGAATACCGACTCCCCAGGACCTGGTGGGAAGGTGGCTTTTGGCTAGTGGTTGTCGCTGAGTGACAGCAAGCCAAACTATTTGCCCTTTCAGGGGTGAGAGACCATGTGTGTGCGCATTCAGCTGCCCTGGGGGTGGGGCAGGTAAAAGAATCCCTGGCCTGCCTGGGGCCATGTCTGCCAAGGAACACTGACTTCCACCCCGTCCCCAAGGATGGGGAACTGGTGCTGCTCTTGGTGGTGGCGGCAGGGGCAGGCTCAGGAACTGGTCCGAGATGAATGAGGAGCCCGCAGGCCATGGGCCACGCGAAGCCAACAGCATCATTTGGTGTGCAGCCCTGCCAAGGCCCCACATGGGGCACTCAAAATGCAGCACATCTATGTAGCAGGATGATTTTTTTTTCTTAAGCAGATAATTTTGGGCCTGGCGTGGTGGCCTGTCGGTTAAAGTCGTTGCCTTGAATGTGTCAGGATCCCATATGGGTGCTGGTTCTAATCCCGGCAGCTCCACTTCCCATCCCGGTGGCCCCACTTCCCATCCAGCTCCCTGCTTGTGGCCTGGGAATAGCAGTCGAGGACAGCCCGAAGTCTTGGGACCCTGCACCCACGTGGGAGACCCGGAAGAAGCTCCTGGCTCCTGGCTCCTGGCTTCGGATAGGCTCAGATCTGGCCATTGCAGTCACTTGGGAAGTGAATCAGTGGATGAAAGATCTTCCCTCTCTGCATATCTGACTTTGCAATAAATAAATATACATACACATATATATATATATTTTAAAAAAAGGTAATTTTGCACAGCCCTCAGATGATGTTCCATGTGCCCATATGGCTCTGGGCAGAATGAAAAAAGATAAGTCCCCACACCCGGCTAAGACTCCAGAGCTGAGCTTCCAGCTCAGGTTCCGTCCCCAAACTCCAAAGTATTGACTGCTGTTTCTGGGGCAGCCCCAGTGCAGGGTAGCTAGAGGCTGCATTAATGTGGGGGGTGACTCCACGGTGAGCCCCCACATCACCCAGCAGCCCAGGCCAGACAGGAGGCAGAGGGGGAGATATGGTCCCAGGGCCAGCCCTGCCTGTATTTCCCCGGGATCCTGGTACCTAATTCTGGGTTACTGGACCCTCTGTGGCCACTTCTTCCGGGCAGCCCTCTCAGTTCACACCCTGCTTCTTGCTGAGGCCTGCAGTGCTGTGGGGCCAGGTCCTGCATGCCTTTCTGCCAGATCCCAGCCCCCCTCCCCACCTGCCTTTTGACCCAGGATCCCTGGCGCCAGGACACACCTGCCACCCTCACTCTGGCACAGTGGCCAACCTCACGCAGTCACAGGCCCTCACCCAGTCCTCTACATGCCTGGTTCTCTGTGGAGGGTGTTAACTGTGCTATCTGCACACGGAAGCCACTTCAGCTGGTGGCTCATGGCCTCCCCTCCTGACCTAGGAGATGCCGCGTTTTCCCCTCCCTCGCTCTTTGAGGCTCTTTAAAAAACGAAAAAAAATTATTTTTATTGGAAAGGCAAGATTTATAGAGATAAGGGGAGAGAGAGATCTTCCATCCACCAGTGCAATCCCCAAGTGGCCGCAAAGGCAGGCCAGAACTGAGCTGATCAGGAGCCAGGAGCTTCTTCCAGGTCTCCCACGAGTACAGAGTCTTAAGGCTTTGAACCGTCCTCAGCTGCCTTTCCAGACCAGAGGCAGGGAGCTGGATGGGAAGCGGAGCATCCAGGACATGAACTCGTTCCCATATGGGTTCCTGGCACTTGCAAGGTGGAGGATTAGCCAATCGAGCCATTGCACCAAACCCTATCCACTTTTCTTTTTAAGAGCTCCTTCTTTAAAAGGCATAGTGGGCCCAGTGCAATAGCAGGGCAGTTAACTCCTCGCCTTGAACACGCCGGGATCCCATATGGGTGCCGCTTCTGGTCCTGGCAGCTCCGCTTCCCATCCAGCTCCCTGCTTGTGGCCTGGGAAAGCAGTCGAGGACAGCCCAAAGCCTTGGGACCCTGCACCCGCATGGGAGACCCGGAAGAGCTCCTGGCTTCTGGCTTCGGATTGGCTCAGCTCTAGCCGTTGTGGCCGTTTGGGGAGTGAACCATCAGACGGAAGAACTTGCTGTCTGTCTCTCCTCTCTATATGTCCGCCTTTCCGATAAAAATAAATAAATCTGGGCCCTGCGGCATGGCCTAGCGGCTAAAGTCCTCACCTTGAACACACCAGGATCCCATATGGGCTCCGGTTCTAATCCCGGCAGCTCCACTTCCCATCCAGCTCCCTGCTTGTGGCCTGGGAAAGCAGTTGAGGACAGCCCAAAGGTTTGGGACCCTGCACCCATGCGGGAGACCTGGAAGAGGTTCCTGGTTCCCGGCATCGGATTGGCGCGCACCAGCCCGTTGCGGCTCACTTGGGGAGTGAATCATCAGACGGAAGATCTTCCTCTCTGTCTCTCCTCCTCTCTGTATATCCGGCTTTCCAATAATAATAAATCTTTAAAAAAATAATAAAAAATAAATAAATAAATCTTTAACCAAAAAAATGACATAGCAATAGGAAAGAAAGAAAGCAGCTTGGATCCACTGGTCTACTCCCAAAATGCCAAAGTGAAGCCCGGGAGTCAGAAATCCGTTTCTGATCTCCCCAGCATGGGTAGCAGGAACCCAAGCGCTTGGGCTGTCACCTGTTGCCTCCCAGGCACACTGGGGAGGGAGCTGGGTTGGAGCAGCACGACTGGGACTGTGGACTTCCCAAGGGGTGGCCTTAGCCTGCAGCACGTGACAGGGCCTGTTCCTTCTAGCTGCATTCCGCTCTGGACGGAAGCATCACACAGGGCCATCATACTTGGGGACTTAGGAATCTATCTGCCGTGAAGGAGCTGTGGTTCCACCCGTGTGCTGCCTGCTGGGGACTGCCCATCTGCCTCTTGCCTTCCACGCCCGCCACTGGGCAACCGTGGCGCAGTTATGGAGACCCAGCTGTCGAAGAGTTCTCCTGTTAGGCATCTGTAGAGGCCAGGCACCTCTTGACAGGAGAACAGGCTACACGTGGGAGAGGTGGCTGGCTGTGCCTGCCCTCAACCAGTGAGCATCAGTCTTGCCGTCTGTGAAATGGGACTCGCAATATTGTGCTAGGGCCTCCAGATCCTCAGATTCAATCCACTATAGGGCAGAAAGACTCAGGGAAACATCACTCCAGAAATTCCAGAAAGCCAAACCGGAGTTTCCCAAGTGCTGTGCCATGCAGGCCTGCTTTTGGGTTTTGATGTAAAGTCGACAAGGAGTATGTCTAGGTTCAAGTAACCAGCGTACCGCCATCCAGAAGGGTCTGGGAACCGGCAGTGCTGATATCTCCAGGGGTACAGGCACCACCTGCACCCCTGGCCATGGGTGCCAAGGGACCCATGGGCACTGATTAGGCACATGTGCTAATCAGGGCACCTGGGGGAGAGCAGCAGGTGGCCCGAGCGCACGCATGTACACACACACCCAGCCCTGGAAGTGATGGATGAATAGTTAGTTCTGAGACAGGTATCGGCATCCCAGGGAGCCCAGCAACTGGAGGTGGGCTAGGGAAGATCTGGAATCTGCAGTCTTTTTGGTTTATTGGTTTGAAGATTTGCTTTATTTTACTTCAAAATCAAAATTACAGAGAGCCTCCGTCTGCTGGTTCACTCCCCAAATGGCCACAGTGGCTGGAAGTGGGCCAGTCCAAAGCCAGGAGCCTGTAGCACCTTCTGTTCTCCCTCATGGGTGTAAGAGTCCAAGCCCCTGGGCCACCCTCCACTGCTTTCCCAGACCGTTACCAGGAAGCTGGATTGCAAGTAGAACATCTGGGACTTGAACCGGTACCCATATGGGATGTCGGCACATCAGGTGGATTAGCTTGCTGTACCACCACACCATCCCCGAAATCTGTGGTCTTTTTGCCCTCAGCTCCGCCAACTCCATCCCCACCTTCCCGATTTCCCCGTGGGCTGCCCCACGCCACCACCACACTCATTATCTGATTGATTTTTTTCTAATTGTCTGTAACAGCAATGAGTTAATTTCCCATCTTAGAACAAAAGAAATCTCCCTTCTAAGTGTGAACCAACACGAGGGCTTTCTTGTAACGACAGCCCGACACAGCCATGGCATCAGCTTGTCGGAGATGGGAGGAGTGAACTGTCAGTGACACAGGGACCTGCCAAGGACCCAGGAGAGACCCAGGAAGAGGCTGTGGCTGTCTCGGAGGAGGAAGCCGGATGTCCACCGTCCCTGCTTTCCCACACAGGCCAGCAGGAGGAGGAGGAGGCCTGATGTACCTGCTGTGCAGGAGACGCCTGAGCCAGGGCAGCTGTCAGGGACAGGGTGTGCAGTGTCGGGAAGCACCTTGTCCCACCAACACTGTGACAGGTCCAGACAACATGGATGCCACTTCTACAACAAACAGCTGCGGGGACCAGCACTGTGGCACAGTGAATAAAATTGCCACATGTAATGCCAACATCCCATATGGGCACCTGTTTGTGTCCCATAAGCTGTTCTTCCAATCTAGCTCTCTGTTAATGGCCACGAAAAAGCAGTGAAAAATGGTCCAAATCACCTACATGGGAGACCCGGATGAGCCCTGGCCGTTATGGTCATCTGGGAAGCAAGCCAACTGATGGAAGATTTTCTCTCTCTTTCAGATAAATAACGTTTAAAAAAAAATAAGAATGAGGGTAAAAGGCTTGGGGCAAGCTCTGTGGTGGAGTGGATTAAGCCACCTTTTGGAACGCTTGCATCTCCTGGTGGAGTCCCTGGGTCAAGCTCCAGCTTCTTTCTATAACACACTTGGGAGGCAGCAGGTGATGGCTCAGGATCAGAGGCCCTGTCACCCACGTGGGAGATCCAGGTGGGAACTCCGGCTCCTCGCCTCAGCCTGGCTCAGCTGCTAGGTTTTGCAGCTGTTTGAGAAGTGGATCAGTGGATGGAAGATCTCGCTTGTCCCTTTGAAATAAATAAACATGTCAGGGGAAAACAGAATAGGACGAGGCTGTTTCCAGCTCCCTGGCCAGAGTTCCCACTGGGGATATTGGTCGGGCAAGGGAAGGCATGTCAGAGCAACAGAGGACACCAGGGGTAAGAGGGAGGCTGAGCTGGTGACCAGAATGGTGGTGACAGGTGTTTCTGGCAGATCTGCCCTCTGTGAGACCTTGCCTGTGCCAGGGTGCACATTTCAGGACAAGTATCTGACAGCTGGCAGGGCCAAGGGGGCACCAGCCCCAGGGGACGGGTCACTTAAACAACTTATTTATCCCCAGCAGCCACACCTGCTGTCTGCTCGTGTTTGTGTCCTGCAGCCACACGGGTTCCTGGGCTCTGTTCCCAGAGTGTCCCTTCCAGCCAGGACGGCCTTGGGAATGAGCATCACATCCACAGTGCTGGCTCCTTGAGAGGCTGAGGGGCCCCCTCCCTACCCAATCCAGGCAGCTGAGGATTAGGGTGGGCAGTGCTCCAGAGGCTGGCTCTGAGCCCACAAGGGTCCCCAGGAAGAAACCAGGCCCAACAGGTGACTGCCACCTACTAAGGCACTGTGACTCGGCTACGGATTGCCTTGGTCCTGGCAGTAGCTACAGTGTTTCATTGGAAAGCCCAGGCCTGCAAGGAAATGAGAGACTCCCTTTGTTGGCTGAGCAGATCAGAGGGGGGCACCCAGAGCTGCCACAACACTGCCCCAGCCCAGCGGAACTGCCACAACACTCCCCCAGCGCGGCCTTCTCCCTCATGCCATATTTAGCAAGTTGCCTTTCATGTTCAGCAAGTCAGCCTTGGTTTTGTAACCAAGAGGCCAGGCCGACCTATCACCCCCAAAATTGTCCGGAGCCTCTCTGCCCAGCTCCTACCTATCCCCTAACAGCTGCAAGTTCATTCTTTTGTTTAAAAAAAAAAAAATTATTTGAGAGGCTAGTATTGCAGGTCAAGCTGTCACTTGTAGCACAGGCAACCCATGTGTGAACACTGGTTCAAATCCCAACTGCTCTGTTTCCCATCTGGCTCCCTGCTGACGTGCCTAGGAAAGCAGCAGAAGATGGTCCGAGTCCCGGTCCCCATCACCTACATGGGAGACCCACATGGAGTTCCTGGCTCCCGGCATCAGCCTGGCCGAGCCTCAGCTGTTGCAGTGCTTTGGGGGCTGAACCAGCTAATAGACATCTTTCTCTGTATCACTCTGCCTTTCAAATAAATAAAGCTTTTATTTAAAAAAAAAACAAATGAGAGACAAAGAGAGCTTCTATCCGCTGGTTCACTCTCCAAAGGTACACAATAGCCAAGGTTATGCCGGCTGAAGGCAGGAGCCCAGAACTGCATCCAGTCCCTCACGTGGGTGCCAGGGACCCAAGCACCTGTGGCTTGCCAGGTGCACATCAGCAGGAAGCTGGATGGGAAGTGGGGTCAGGAGTTGGCCCCAGCCCTCTGGTATGGACTGTGGGCATCCCTAGTGGCCACTTCACCTAAATGCCTGCCCTCCTCCTCCCTCTCCAGCTAGTGTGGCCTCTTCCAGGATGTCAGGTACACAGAACCATCACGAATCGACCCCCGGGAGCCACCTGTTGCAGGTGGTTTCCGTGCTGCGTCCCGTGAATCTGGGCTTCACTCCTGTGTGTTGTGACTGGAAGTCCCAGGGGTGCGCAGGCCCAGGTTTTCCCTTCGCAGCTGGGGACAGCACCTAAGGGTTGTCTCTGGCTGGTGGCTTGCAGTGATGACAGAGGCAGATAGCATCTGCCGGCTGGGCTCTGTGACGGCAGATGTTCCCTCCACTCTCAGGTGGACCTTTAGGCAGAACGTCGCCCACGTCACGTGGCCAGTATGCACTTGACTCTGTAAGAAACTGCTGAGTGGTTGTCCCGATGACTGGGCCGTTTTGCATTCCCGACAGCCACATGGAAGAACAACGTTGCCCCGTAGGCTTATGGGAAAATTGTTTAGTGTCTATTTTATTTGTATTGGGAAGGAGGAGTTACAGAGAGAGAAAGAGAAAGATCTTCCATCCACTGATTCACTCCCCAAATGGCCACAAGGGCTGAAGTTGGACTGGGCTGAAGCCCACGTGGGTGCAGGGACCCAAGCACTTGGGCCTCCTCCACTGCTTTCCCAGGTGCATTAGCAGGGAACTGGATTGGAAATGGAGCAGGCAGGATTTGAGCCACACCCCACCCCTGGGGATGCCAGTGCTACAGGCAGAAGTTTGGTCTATACCACAGCACCAGCCCCAGCTTATGTCAATATCAAGAGCATGTGTGTTCAAAGGGTGCCCTGAATGGAGGCACTTGGCCTGGTGGGAGACTCCTGTGTTCACTGTTGGAGTACTGAGTTTGAGTCCCTGACCCCAGCTTCCTGCTAATAGAGATGCTGGGTGATGGCTCAGGTGATTGAGTCCCTGCCATCCGTGACGTGGGAGACCTGTCCTGATACTCTGACCCCTTGCTCCTGCCCAACTCTTGTGGGCGTTTGGGGACTGGATCCAAAGATTGGGGTGCGTGTGCGTACTTCGGTGCCTCTCCCCCTCTGTCAAGTTTGTACATCACCTGACCCCTGAGACAAGGGCTGGGCAGGTTGATGAGAACTGCAGGTCAGCTGAGAGAGGAAGACGACCTTGAGGGAGGGCCCTTCAGTCCTGGGTCCTCATCCAGAGAGGCCCTGCGCTTACTGCTGAGGGAAGGGAGACCACGCCTGGCTGCCTCTCTGGCATCCTGTGGCCAATGGGCTTCACGCCCTGGGCGCAGAACCCATGCCAGGCAGCATACTGAAGGGCACCGATGCCAGAGAAGTGACTGCCTGCACACCATCACACTCGTGTCTGGGGGCAGGCAGCTGTGGCTAGACAGCAGAAAGCAGACACAGACACTGAGCGGTCATGACCTTCTGGTTCCTGGAGACTGGAAGTTGCACAGACCAACCCGGAACCAAGCCCTGAGCCCCATGCCAGGGTAGTCGTGGCTCTATTGTTGGGGGCGGGGAGGTAGAAGGCAGAGTCATTGTCAAGGGCGCTGTGTGGCCACATAGGGTTCGGGCCCACAAAATACACCAGTGCCCACACCCCTGTCTTCCGCAGGGGAAAAACCAGACAGGTCTAAACTGGGCTGGGCTGGGGTGGAAGGAATTCAGGCCTTAAGGCAACAGAGAACAAGTGGTCCCCTGTCTCCCTCTGAGGGAAGTGGGGCTCTCAGCCTCCTGTCTGGTGGGCGCAGGGACCCCGCAAATGAGGGGGTGCAGCAGGAACAGTCAGGACCTTTAGGCCTACCTGAGTCAGAACTGGAGGAACAGGCAATGGGGGCCAGAGGAGTAAACAAGCAACTTGCCCGAGACCTCCCAACACCCCGGGCTGGAGCTCTGCGTGGACTGGGTCATGGCTCTGGGCCCAGGGCTGCCATGGGGTGCCTGCTGAGGCTGATGGAACTCCATCTCTGTGTGTCCATCTGTTTCTCCAGGTGCAAGTTCTTCAGCCTGACCGAGACGCCGGAGGATTACACCATCATCGTGGACGAGGAGGGCTTCCTAGGTAAGCGCTTCTCCTCTGTGGACGCACTAGGCCACGGCCTGGGCTCTGCCCTGCTGCCCACTGCCTCTTCTGCGGCTTTGCCACAGAGTCAGCTGAGCACCCGTGTCCTCATCACCCTGTCCATCTTCCCTGATGCAGCCTGGGCCAGACAGCAGCGCCACAGGGGCCAGTAAGACTTAGTGTTCCTGAACGAGACAGAAAAGTCACAGCCAGGGATACTAGGAGGGCTCAGTGGCTTGCTCCTCACCTTGAACACACTGGGATCACATGTGGCTGCCAGTTTATGTCCCGGCTGCTCCACTTCCCATCCAGCTCCCTGCTGGTGGCCTGGAAGAGCACTAAAGGACGGCCCAAAGCCTTGGGACCCTGCACCTGCATGGGAGACGTAGAGGCGGTTCCTGGCTCCTGGCTTCAGATCAGCTTGTCTCTGCTGTGGCCACTTGGGGAGTGAACCAGTGAATAGAACATCTTCATCTCTGTCTTTCCTACTCTCTGTAAATCTGCCTTTCCAATAACAGTAAGTAAATCTAAAAAAAAAAAAAAAAAAAAAAAGTTGCATCAACTGGTTCATGCTCCCCCAGCCCCAAAATGACCTCACAGTGCTGGGGCGAACCAGGACCTCCATGCGGGTCTCCCACATGGATACAGGAGCCCAAACACTTGGACCATCTTGCACTACTTTCCCATTTGCAGGGAGCTGGATCAGAAGTGTCAGAAGTGGAGCTGCCAGGACACAAACTGGCATTCATCGGATGCTAGCATGGCAGGCAGTGGCTTAACACCCTGTGCCACAACACCAGCCCCACTCTTATTTTCTTTCGGGTACTCCTGTATCTTTACCAAGCACTAAGACTCGCATACTGTGCAGACAAAAGGAACCTAACCCCAAGAGACAGAATATTCTGTTTGCTCCACCTCCCACGACAAGGCTGCTCCCGGCCTCTTCTGGAGGCAGCAGGTGTAGGAAAGGTGAGCAGAGGGGACAGACGCGACTGGACTCGGTGTGCTGGTTCTGCACACCCTGGGAGGGAGGGGCCCAGGGTGCTTCCTCTGAGCACCCCCATGGGGCAAGCACCTGCTGTGTGCTGATTCTGCACCGACAGCCTCAAGGAACAGCCAGGGAGCCTCAGGGCCTGCCAGCAGGCTGCACTGATAACCGTGACCTTGCCTCTGTAGCAGGCTATGATGGTATAAGGTCTGTGTTGTGCTGTCCTGGAGACCAGGTGGGAGGGGGGTCCTTCAACTAGAGTAGCACCAAATACAGGAGCCCCTTGGGTTACACTGCTCATCCTGAGTGGAAAACATCATAAGGTAGAAACGCATGAGCTGCGCCTCACCCACCAAGCCCCATAGCTAAGCTCCGCCCACCTTGAGTGTGCTGGGAGCACTTCCATTGGCCCGCAGCTAGGCCTGCTTCTCACACTAAGGTGTGGCTGCCTCGCGCAGTTCACCGAACTCTGCATTGAAAGTAAAAGACATGAGGGTCATGTGGGAGTCCTTCTGCACCTGCCATCGTAAAGTCGAGAAATCATCAGCTGAACCATTGCACGTCGGGAACCGTGGGGAGCCGGACCCGCCAGTTGCACGTGTGTTGACTCATTTCCTCTCCACTCCTGGGCATCTCCTGGGCAGGGAGGAACATGGCGCTCCAGAGCTCAGAGACACGGGAGCCAGAGACAAGGAGAGCGGTGCCCCAGGCCAGCTGGCACATGCACAAGCAAGGAGGACTTCCTGGAGGAGGCAGGACTTGAGGCAAACTCAAGGAGAAGAATCAAGAGCCCCTCCCCCTAGGTGGAAGCCATTTGGGGCAGGGAAGGGCACGGGTCCCAGCAATTGGGACTCACTCGGCGTTTCTGGGGACCAGAGTGTGAGAAGAGGCTGGAAGGACCAGCCTGGAGGGCTCCCCAGTGGAGGAGCATGGGCAGTGGGGACGGAGCAAAGACCAAGACTCCAGAGGCACATGTCCCTGGGCCTGCTGCTCAGCTCGTGCCCTGACTTAGAAGCATCCCCATCCACACTGTAGAAGGTGCATGGGGGGCTTTCTAAACTCTGGCCCCTCCCAGGGACTCAAAAAGGAAGCTTTCGGTGACCCTCTGTGGTAGGCAGGAAATGCCAAAAGTGGGGTTCTGTGCAGAGGTAGACTGTTAAGCCAGGCTGGTCATGACAGGGGCGGTACTTGGGTGTGGTCCCCTGGGGACTTTTTTTTTTTTTTGAGATTTATTTGTTTTTATTGGAAAGAATTACAGAAAGAAGAGACAGAGATGAAGATCTTCCATCCACTGGTTCACTACCCAAATGACCATAACGGCCAGAGCTGAGCTGATCTGAAGCCAAGAGCCAGGAGCTTCTTCCAGGTCTTCCACAGGGGGCGGCCAGGGTCCCAAGGCTTTGGGCCATCCTGTACTGCTTTCCCAGGGTACAAGCAGGGAGCTGGGTGGGAAGTGGAGCTGCTGGGACACGAACCACCGCCCATATGAGAGATCCTGGCACTTGTAGGTGGAGGATTAACAGATTGAACCATCGCACCAGACCCAACTCTGCCTTCCAAACAAAAATAAATCTTTTTAGGAAACAATACTGGCATGAGCCAGCAGAGTTCCCTGTTCCCTGGAAAAGTTTGTAGAGGGTCTGGGTGCTCAGTGGACACAGTGTGGGGCTGTGCAGCACAGACCATGTGCTTGTATGTATTTCCATGTTTACTGAATGAGCAGTAGCTTGGTGCAGTGCAGGGCATTCCTGGGAACCCACCACAGCATCAGAAGTCTGTGGGTGGAAACAAGGGCTCTCAAGTTTGGAGTTCCATGGGGTACAGAGCTAGTCACGGCTCCACTTCACAGCCTCCCCAGTCACAGCTCCTTGTGTGTAAAGCAGGACAGAGATGGGTCAGTGTGACTCCTTCCTCCCTGCATGTGACCTGTCGGAAGGTAGAAAGGAGGAACACATTAAAAAGTCACTCCCTGGGGGCCCGGCGCAGTGGCCTAGCAGCTAAAGTCCTCACCATGAATGCACCAGAATTCCATATGGGCGCTGGTTCTAATCCTGGAGGCTCTGCTTGCCATCCAACTCCCTGCTTGTGGCCTGGGAAAGCAGTCGAGGATGGCCCAAAGCCTTGGGACCCTGCACCTGAGTGGAAGACCTGGAGGAGGTTCCTGGTCTCCTGGCTTTGGATTGGCTCAATTCCAGCCATTGCAGCCCCTTGGGGAGTGAATCATTGGACAGAAGATCTTTCTCTCTGTCTCTGCTCCTCTGTGTATATCTGACTTTGCAATAAAAGTTAATAAATATTTTTAAAAAATAATAAAATCACCCCCCTGGGTCCAGCGTGGTAGCCTAGAGGCTCTGGGCTCCTGGCTTTCCATCAGCTCAGATCCAGCCACTGAAAGAAATCACCCCCTGAGGGCCAGCATCATGGTGGTTAAGCAACCAGTATCCGGTATGAGCACCAGCTTGAGTCCCGGCTGCTCCATTTCTGATCCGGCTCCCTGCCAATGCACCTGGGAAGGCAGCAGAAGATGGCCCAAGTGCTGGAGTCCCTGATCCCACATGGAAGACCAGATGGAACTCCTGGCTCCTAAAACTGACCCTACCCATGAGCCCACTACTGGCTTAGGAGGGGCTGCCCCACTGTTTAAAGTGTCACCTTGGAGGGTTGGCCTGGAGCTGATGGGGAGAGGGTAGGATGGGCTGTGAGCACCCGTGGCCTCCTGCCGAGTTCTGAGTGCACCCCACCACTCACTCACCCCCACTCGGCATCGCAGAGCTGGCCTGCCGTGCATGCTTGTGCCGCTTTGTCTTTTTATAAACCGAAATTCTTTATCCGGGAGCCAGAGAGGCAAACATGCATGGAGAGTTCCTGGCCACTGATGGGCCACCGCCTCCAGATGCCCGCCATGGCTAGCTTTGTCATAGCGTGCATGGTCACGGACACCTGCTATGGGGTGGCCATCCCCCAAGGTGGGCAGTCAGGGCAGAAAGCCCTTGACCCTCAGGTTCCTAGGAGGGCCGTGAAGGACAGTCACCACCCACCCCAGTGTGGGCATCCTTGCTAAGACACCCAAGGCGCAGGCTTGGCTGCACTGGGAGGGAGACCCAGGACTCCCACCTCCACCCCAAGTTTGCAAGCTGCAGGTCTGTCCCCGTGGCCCAGTAGTGGCACACAACTCCCCAAGGGCTGTAAAGACCAGGAGGTAACATAGGACGTCAGGTTCCAGCCCCAGAAGCTGAGGCTGAGTATTGATAAGCTGCTTCCCATGGGCTCCAAGGCAAGCGCCTGTTTCATCTTGCCTGATTAACCAATGATAGCACTGAGGCCCAGAGAGGGACGGGCCAACCAAGATCACACAGCACGTCTGGGGTGCCAGAGCTGGCCGGTCTCAGCCCTGCGCTCCTCACCAGCCTCCAGGGATGCGCGGGGCCCCAGCAGTCACGGAGCCACCTTCTCTGTCTGTTTCCCGTTCCCCAGAGCTGCCCTCCTCCGAGCACCTGAGCGTGGCGGATGCCACCTGGCTGGCCCTGAACGTGGTGTCTGGTGGCGGCAGCTTCTCCAGCTCCCAGCCCATTGGTGTGACCAAAATCGCTAAGTCGGTCATCGCCCCGCTGGCCGACCAGAACATCTCCGTGTTCATGCTGTCCACCTACCAGACGGACTTCATCCTGGTGAGTATGTCACTCTCGCCACCAATCTCCTCCTGCTTCTGGGTGCGGGGACGGGTTGGGCTCCCTGCGGGATGCTCATGGCTCCACCTGCCTCAACCCACCCCACCCTCTGCAGGTACGCGAGCGGGACCTGCCCTTTGTCACCCACACCTTGTCATCAGAGTTCACCATCCTGCGGGTTGTCAATGGCGAGACGGTAGCCGCTGAGAGCCTCAGCATCACCAACGGCTTCGTGAAGCCCAAGATGGGTGAGTGGGGGGCGGGGCAGGGGCGGGGCAGGGGCGGAGCCCCACGGGTGCACAGGTTTCTGTCCTCCGAGCACCAGGCATGACCTGGCTGGATTCGGCTGTTCATGTCTGCCTGGGCCTGAGCCAGAGTTTGGGGAACAGGTAGGAGCGGAGCCGGATGGTGTGGGCAGGGAAAATCTATCCCCAGCAGCACATGCAAAGGCCCAGGGGCCCCTGGGCGGAGTCACAGGAGCACCACGGGCGGTGATGGAAGCTGAGAAGGCTCCTCTGGGTCCTGCCTGAGGCGGTTGCATCTCAGGACCCTCTTCCTGGACCACCCACGCTGTCCTGGCTGCAGTGTCCCTGTCTTTCTCCCTCCCGCAGTCCAGAGGCCAGTGATCCACCCACTGTCCAGCCCAAGCAACAGGTTCTGTGTGACCAGCCTGGACCCCGACACACTGCCCACTGTTGCCACCCTCCTCATGGACGTCATGTTCTACTCCAATGGGTAGGGACCCCAGGACTGCCGGCTGAGGGGGGGAGGCATGGAGCTGCCCTGGAAGGTGGCCTCATGGGACAGACGCCAGCAGCCCTGTGAAGTGTGGTGCCTGACCCCATGAATGCCACCCCATGTCGCTAAGAACACCAGGGAGGCAGGGCAGGGGGTGGGGACAAGGTTGTCTTAGTGCCCCTTCACCCACTCCCTGGCCCCCCCAGAGTGAAGGACCCCATGGCTGCCACTGGCGAAGACTGCGGCCACATCCGCTTCTTCTCCTTCTCCCTCATCGAGGGCTACATCTCCCTGGTGATGGACGTGCAGACCCAGCAGAGGTGAGAGGGGATGGGGGACTAGCACAGTGCCCGCCATGGGAAGGGTGTGGGGGACCACAGCCCCTGGGCCATGTGTGCCCGAATCCCACCCAGCCCACCCCACCCCCAGCTGTTTCCGTTGAGTGAATCAGGCCAGCTGCCCCCTTGTCTCAGCTGCACCTGAAGACTGGCCCTGCCTCATGGGGGGGAGCACCAGGGTGGGTGAGGGATGTATGGTTAATCTCGAGGGGGCCCCCCTCTCTCACCCCACGTAGGTTTCCTGGGAACCTGCTGTTCACCAGCGCATCCAGGGAGCTGTGGAAGATGGTGCGCATCGGCGGGCAGCCACTGGGATTTGGTGAGCCTCGCAGGGCACGGGGTCACACTAAGCTCAGAGGAGGAAGGCGAGGAGGCGGAAGAGGAAGCTAAGAGCCAAACCCCAGGGCTCTGGGGATGGGTGAGGGGTGGACACTGCCTGCTGAGGGACCTTGCAGGCGGAGCAGCCAGGCCGAGGCATCTGAATGCGCCCTGCCTCCTAGATGAATGCGGCATCGTGGCCCAGATCTCCGAGCCCCTGGCTGCGGCAGACATCCCTGCCTACTACATCAGTACCTTCAAGTTCGACCATGCACTGGTGAGTGGGGGCTAGGGGCGGGGCCAGCGCTGGGGGCGGGGTCCTGGGTCCATGGGGGCGGGGCAATGGCCGGGCTCTGGGCTCCCATTGGGAGTGGAGTTCGAGGGCGGGGGCTGGGGCGTGGTCACAGCTCACCTGCGGGCGGGCGGGCGGGCGGGCGGGTGTCCTTCCCCTGCCCAGGTACCGGAAGAGAACATCAGTGGCGTCATCAGCGCCCTGCAGGTCAGTCAGGCTGAGAAGCACTAGGAGCGTGCCGGGCCCGGGCCCAGCCCCCGCCCCAAGATCGTCCTCGCAGTATTTCTCCACGGACTGGAAAATCGGCCTCAGAGACTCCAAGGCAGGGGCCTCTAAGACCTCCCCGATTGTGACCCCTCCAGGCCTGGGGCCCAAGCCAAGGCCTCCCCCAGGCCCTCCTTCCTGCCTGCCCCAAGTCCCCAGGTCCTCCAGCCATGATCCCCATCCCTCCCCCTCCAGCCTCACCCCCGAAAAGATAAGCTGGGCTTGGAGGGGGTGGCCGGGAACCACTCATGGGTGGAAGTGGCAGCTGGGCAGCGTCTCCTGCCGCCTGGTGGCTGAGTAGGGCCGAGTGAGTGTGTGGACCCCTGGAGAAGCCTGGATGGCCTCAGTGTCCACCAGCTCTGTGCCCGCTCCCTCGGACGCACACAGCGAGACTGTGGAGAGGGACCCTGTCCACGCCCTCCCCTGTCAAGCCTCAGTCCTGGCCAGGAGGGAGTCCCAGGAGACCCAGCAGCCTGGAGTGCCAGCCCCTGTCCTCCTGCTGTCCCCTAGAGCCTGCTCGGGCAGGCAGAGCCTCAGCTCCCCTGACGGGGGCATCCCCAGCCTCCTAGATCTAGACCAGCACAGGGCTCCCCCATGGTCCTACCCCCCTGCCCTGTCCCCCACTCCCTGGGGTCATGCAAGGTCTCTGCCCCCAGGCCCCTGCCTGCCTGCCCCCCCTGTACCTGGGGCCACAGCGCTCAGGAGCATTTAACCTGGGAGGCAGCTTAACTGAGCCTTAATAGACGAACCCGTGCTTTGCTTTAGTTCTTTATTTAACGTACTTGTGCCCGGGCTGCTGCCAGCCAACGGTCTCGCTGCTGTTTTCGGGAGATGAAGCAGGGCGGGGCCTCAGGAGCTCCGCGTTACCTGCCCAGCACCGTGCCCAGGGACAGATGTGAGCAGTGACCCTCCCTGGTGCGTGGGGGCTAGGGGCAGGGATCTGGTACGAGCTGAGGGGGCCGGGGGCTTCCCTCTGGGCCTCCCAAGCCAGCCTGGTTCTGTCAGACCACAAGGCCACAGAGAGCTGGGCAGCAAGTGGCAGCCCTCCAGGTTGGGGAGCTCCTGCCCAGGAGGCCCAGGACCTGCTGTTTCGTTGATATTGGGGCCTAGCCGAGTTGGGCTGCTGCCGGAAGGTCAGAGAGGGTTTTGCTTGTTCCGCCAATGGTGGTCTGTGGGTCCTTCCGCCCCCTTCTCCCACCAGGGTGGGTCAGAGAGGGGAGCTCTTCTTCAGGCTCCCTGGGGGGCTGCGTGGGACCAGCCACTCCTGTGAGAAACCCACCCTTGGGTTTTGTGGATTTTTTGTTTGTTTTTGTTTTGTTTGTTTTGGATGAATTCATTCTTTTTGCACAAAAGCTCCCAAAATAAACCAAATCTTAGCTGTTGTCTGCTGGTCCCACAAGGTGGCCCTGGCAGTGGCGGAAGTGTCCCCCCCTCTGACCTCGGAAGGCCTTGCTTGTCCGTGGCTCATCCGTCGCTTTTTCGCCTCTCCTTCATGCCAGGCGAGCAGCAGCCCCTTGTCACCCCCTCCCTTGCCCCCCACCCACGGCGTATGTCCCTAGACCTCCTCGGACCTGTCCGCTGTCCACATCTATAAATACCTGTGTTTTATGTTGATAGAGCTGTATACTGTACATAGCATATATACTTGAGCAATATAGACGTTAATATATACTGTGTGCGCGTGGGAGTGGGCCCGCGCCTGCAGGCATGGTTTTCTGTTGTTGTTGTTGGGGTTTTTTTTTGTTTTGTTCTGTTTTGTTTTCCCAAGCCGCCGTCTATTTTACCTTGAAGTATATGGGCAATATGGTCACCAGAGAAGCCCAGGGAGGGTTCCTTGAGACCTGACCAGAGAGAAAAACGAAGCCAGCAACCCAAGCAGCCAGCATCCAGGGCCTGCCACGGCCTGGGCGTGAGTCTGGGCCCCCCACTGCCCCTGCACCTCCTTGTCCGCTCTGAGCAGAGGGCAGGGGACATTGGCCCTCAGAGTTTGGAATAGAACAGCACCCTCCGCACCCCCGCTCGGAGTTTCCCCCGCCTCCACACCCAGACCTGGTGACCTCGCTGCTGGCGGCTCACCTGGCACATGTGGTTTGGGTTTGTTTTGGTTTTTTGTTTTGTTTGATTTTTTTCTTTAACCTGCAAGCTTAGAGATCTCAGGTTCTCCTCCCAGGTCTCTTCCTGGGGACCGGTTGACAAAAGCGCGCGTGACCTTGATATTAGTGTGTGGGACCCCACTTCTTGGCCACAGGGGGCCCTGTGCTTCTCCCACACCTTCCTCCTGCTTATTTGTGTCCTCTGTGTGCTGTCACCTCTCTGTGGAATCCGCTTTTGGGTTGGGGCTGGGGGTGGCTTTCCCTGGGGCCAGCTACCCTTGTCTGTTTCCCATGCCACCTGCCATGGCCTGGCTTGCTGGGTGTGAGGGTCTCTCTGAAGCCCTTGGTCTCAGATCACCTGCCCCAGCCTGGCCCTGCTGAGGAAAAATAGGGAGGGGACACCCCCTGTAGGGTCTGCAGGGACAGGACAGGCTGCCGAGCCCCGAGCTGCCTGCTGAGCATCAGGGGCTCTGGTCAGAAAGGTCCAGGAGTCGGAACTCCACCCTCGCTGCTCACCTCCCCAGCCCTGCACCCTGCAGCCTGGACAGAGCCTGAGCAGGGACCACCCCTCTTCTGGTGATCAGGATCCTCTCCCATTCACCTCTCCGCACAGGGGAACCTCAAGCCCCCAACCTTGACTCAGCCAAGGTTCAGGCATGGCCAGCTCTGCAGCCCCTTCCTCTATCCAGGGAGGCCGCCAGAGCCTTGGCTCAAGGCACACGGCCGGGCAGGAGAGCCCCTGTTCTCCCAAGATGCCTCCCAAAGCACCAGCATCCATCCTGTCCCAGGCCTGGGCACCTTGGCTGTGCTGATCAGCCAGGGTTTAGCCTGGTAGGGCTTGATCCAGCTCCTGTCCCAGCCCTGACCCCGTCTACCTGACAGATCTCTTTAAGGACGCACCCCCAGCCCGTCCTGCCTTTTAGCTGGGTTTCAAAATCTGGCCCCAGGACAAGGAGGGGCCTTCCCGAGGGGTAGAATGAAACACTGGGACCAACAGGAAGAGGCCCCCCAACAGTGTCGGGGCGCCGGGTGTGGAGCTTATTGACCAAGAGTTTCCGAAGCTGGGGTCAGTCCGCAGCATCAGGCCCAGAGAGGCACAGTGGCAGCTGGGCAGCTAGGGGAACTAAGCAGGCACAGCAGACCCCGTGCAACCCTTTCCATGATGGGGCATGGTCGGGAGCTTTGGTCTCCAGGCCTCCCTGGGAAGGTGGCTGCCTTGGGGGGAAGGTGGAGATCGGGGCAGGTCTGTGGCACACAGGAGGCTGTGAGGGCTGCAAGTGCAGGTGGTCCCTGCCCCTGGGGGAGTCAAGGAGGCGGATGTGTGCATGTCTGTCAAACATAGGTGTATGTGAGCATGTCCGTATGCTAGAACATGTATGTGCGTGTACAGAGCTCACACCTGAGCCCAGGTATTCAGAGGCTCAGGGATAGAGGTGGCTGGGGGTGGAGATAGGGGGCTACCGTGGCAGGAAGCCTCACCCTGCTCCCACCTGACTGACCTGCCCACCTTGTCTTCAGGAGCACCAGGTGTCCTGAAGGCAAGGTCATGGGGGTAGACATCCCCTCACCAACAGGGACTCGTCCTAGCCTGGTGGGGGAGGACAGGAAGCAGGCAGAATTCAGGAGCCGACACAGTCCAGGCCCAGCCCAGTCTCCTTTGCACAGCTTAAGTTTACCCACATTCAGAAAAGCCAGAGTTGAGCAGGGTTGGCTCCCCCAAGAAAAGGGAAAAGAAAAATCCCTGAGTCCTCCTGTTGTTGCTCTATGCCAAAATCATTTCCGTTACCCTGAGTTGGGGAGGGGGATGCTGGCGGGGGAAGCTGTGTCTGGGGGAAGGCAGGGCAGGTGTGTCCTGGCCGCACCCCTCTAGCCCTCCCACCCACATGCCATGCCTGGGTCACCAGCAACAGAAGACACATCCACTGTCCCAGGTCTGGGGGGGAGGGGAACTGGTGGTCCCACCCCACCCCTGGGCCCTCCCATAAGCCCTCTAGACTCATGTACTGTATGATGGAGAAAAAAAAAGTACCTAATGTTCCCCCGCAAAAAAAAAGACAGTATATTTTGTACTTTGTAAAGTGTTCATTAAAATGAAGAAGAAAAAAGACGTGACGTGCGTCCGTGGTGGTCTGAACGTGTACGCGTCATTCCAGGCCTGTTTCCCATTCCCATCTTGCTGCCTTTCCCCATTTTGGGGGATGGAAGGGTGGGAGACACTGGCCAGGCTTCCAGCACAGCACCCTGGACCCCAGAGGTGGCACCTGAAGCCAGAGCATTCACCCAAGGCTGCCCCCAAGTCTCAGTGGCTGAGTTAGACATCTCCCATCTGCTGACTGACTCCCCAAATGGCCACAATGGCCAGAGCAGGACCAGCCTGAAGCCAGGAGCTTCATCTGGATCTCCCACACGCACAGAGGCCCAGGCGCTTGCGTCGTCGTCTGCTGCTGCTTTTTCCAGACCGCCAGCAGGGATCTGGATGGGAAGTGGAGCAGTGGGGACTCGATGCTGGCACCAACGGTGATGGCTTCCCTTGCTATGCCACAGTGCTGTGATTGCAACCAAAGGCTGGGTACTGTTACAAAGGAGAGTGGCTGACTCAGCTCGCTGTGCCACCGGTGACAAGTCCAAGACTGAGCAGCTCCATCACTCAGGGTCCTGGGCAGCGTCCCAACAGGAGCAGGGGCCTGGGGCGGCTGAGGGACTCAGGGTCACGCTGCTTGTTGTTACCGCAACTCCTCCTCGGGCAGCGGTGGAGCTGACCTCAACCCTCTCCCAGGGCTGTGACTCCAGCCAACACACAGACCCCTAAAGGACACACCTCAACTCCAACACTGGGCTGCGGCTGCCTCCAGGGCATTTATTCACACTGCCAGCATGTCAGGCCGCAGCCTTCGGTTCTCAACACTTGCCCACGTTTTCCTCACAGAATCACCCACCTGGGTGTCCTCCCAGTGTCTTCAAGGCAAGGGACTTGGGGGGCCTGAGGCTAATGTGCAGATGTGTGTGGTCCTTGACATTGGACATCACAGCCCCAAGGTGTCTACCTTACTCTGTTGCCAGGAGGTCCAGCCCTGATTTGCATGATTCCCAGCCTGGCTGGCATGGAAAGGAAGCTACACTAAGCAGGCGTAAGCCAGCAGGTGACAGTCACCTTTGGGGCCATTTTGGAGAGACTGGCTATCGCACCCACCTCTGGCAGTGGTTGGCCTGAGAGCCAGGCAGCCCATGCAGTTGGCCAGGGCCTTGGGGGATGGCAAGGTAGGGTAAGGGGCTGCATTTCTGCATTTCCATCCCCCATTTCTGTTTTTAACAGTCCCAGGATGGATTTTCTTTCCCAGAAACCCAGACCGGACATGCTAGGGGCAGGGGCACCAACGTATGAATGCACTTTGTGTTGCTACAAAAACTCCCTTACTTCATCCTGGCCCAGCCCTGGCTGTTGCAGCCATTCAGGAAGTGAACCAATGGATGGAAGATCTCTCAGTGCTTTGTAACTCTGCCTTGCAAATAAATTCTTTAAAAAATGATTGGGCCCGGCGCAGTGGCCTAGTGGCTAAAGTTCTCATCTTGGACACGCCAGGATTCCATGTGGGTGCCAGTTCTAATCCCAGCAGCCCCGCTTCCCATCCAGCTCCCTGCTTGTGGCCTGGGAAAGCAGCTGATGAAGGCCCAAAGCCTTGGGACCCTGCACCCGCGTGGGAAACCCGGAGGAAGTTCCTGGCTTCAGATCGGCGCAGCACCAGCCGTTGCAGTCACTTGGGGAGTGAATCATTGGATGGAAGATCTTCCTCTCTGCCTCTGTTCCTCTGCATCCCATATGGAAGCATCGATTCGATTCACATCTGCTCTGCTTCTGCTCCCTGCTAAGGTACCTGGAGGTAGCAAGTGCTGGCTCGAGTACTTGGGCCTCTGCAACCCCCATGGGAAGCCTGAGTGGACTTCTGGGCTCCTGGCTTCAGACTGGTCCAGTTCTATCAAAACTGTGAACAGTTAGGGAGCGAACCAGGGGATGGAAGAGCTCTGTCTCCTCTGTCACTCAGCCTATCAAATACTGAACTCATATATATCTGTCTAAGCAGGGCTGGCACATGGCCCCTACCATGAACTTAACAGGAGGCTGCAGCTTCCTCGTGGAGCATGTCAAACACAGCAGGAGCTGGGAACAAAGGCACAAACGCCAAGACCCAGACACGAAAGGGGAGGGCGTCTGGTCTGTGGCAGGAGCAGCCCAGGACCAACCGAAGGCACAACCCCCAGGATGGCTCCTACTATACACTGCCTGCTGCGTCCAAGGTCAAATTACTGGAGCTGCACCTGGATTAGTGTCTCATAGGAAAACTTTGGTACATCTAAAGTTGGCATCATGGTTTAGGTCAGAATAACAAAATATTGTTTTGGAGGGTTTTTTAAAGATTTTTTTTTTTAATTGGAAAGTTAGATTTACAGAACAAAAGAGAGAAACATCTTTCATCCACTGGTTCCCTCCCAAGGTGGCCACAACTGCTGGAGCTGCGCCAATCTGAAGCCAGGAACTTCCTCCAGGTCTTCCTTGTGGGTGCAGGGTCCCAAGGCTTTGGGCCTTCATCAGCTGCTTTCCCAGGCCACAAGCAGGGAGCTGGATGGGAAGCGGTGCTGCTAGGATTAGAACCGGTGCCCGTATGGGATCCTGGCACAGGCAAGGTGAGGACTTCAGCCACTAGGCTACCACACGGGCCTGAAGCAGGCCTGTTCCCAGGGGTCGGTGATACATTTTAGAGGGTTAAGCTGCTGCTTGGGACACCTGTAACCCATGTGGGAGTACTGGTTGGAGTCCTGGCTGCTTTGCTTCTGATGCAGCTCCCTGCTCATCCATCCTGAGAGGCAGCCGGTGATGGATGGCCCAAGTACTTGGCCCTGCTACCGCATGGGAGACCTGAATGGAGTTCAGCTTGGCATGGTGCTGGCTATTGTAGGCATCTGGGGAGTGAGCCAACGGATGGAAAACAAATTTGTTGTTGTTGCTGTGCCTTTCAAATATGTGAAAATAAGCACTTAAAAAATTGCTCCCTGGACACGCAGTCAGCTGATACCTCAGCCTAGGGATCAGCTCCAATCTTTTTTTTTTTCCTGTTTACCCACTTTAAAAAAAAAAAAAAAAAAGCTTTTTTATTGGACAGATATATAGAGAGGAGAGACAGAGAGGAAGATCTTCCATCCAATGATTCACTCTCCAAATGACCACAATGGCCAGAGCTGTGCTGATCTGAAGCCAGGAGCCAAGAGCCTCTTCCAGGTCTCCCACACGGGTACAGGGGCCCAAGGCTTTGGGCTGTCCTCGACTGCTTTCCCAGGCCACAAGCAGGGAGCTGGATGGGAAGAAGAGCAGCCGGGATTAGAACCAGCGCCCATATGGGATCCCAGTGCATGCCAGGCAAGGACTTTAGCCACTAGGCTACCACACCGGGGCCACTGTTTATTCACTTTTGCCTAATTCATCACGACCTGTGACTAGGTGTCCCTGTGTTCTGCTGAGAGCTTCAAAACCAACACCAGACAGACTGATCTATCTTCCCTTCATGTTTGAAGCTTACTGCTCTCGTATTTTAGACACTTACAGCCATTTTGTAGAAACACAAAAAAGGCAGCTCAGTAAGAAAATCCCATTTGGCAGCAGGCGGGCACTCCAACAAATCTTCAGAACAAACACTAGTGAAAAAATCAGCTTACTTTGGTGCACAACACTTTCAAAATCCATGTGTGGTTCTTGCATCGTATTTACCCGGAATTAAACTGGGTGGCGAGGGAGGAGTGACGTGGCTCTGTCCTCCGGCTCACTACCTTTGTACTTGAGCAAGTCACCTGCTGCCTCTTGGGGTGTGCACAAACAGGCATCAGGAGCCGAGCACACTGCATTGTGTCACGCTGACACCCTTACAGACCTCAGGTGTGTCTAGCCCCTTCTCTAGCTTTTCCAGTGGAGCTTAACACAGAGTAAAACAGGGCGTGGGAACTCGGCATGTTCGTGACACCGCGGCTTGGAAGCCCAGCTTCCTGTACTGGGAGTGCCTGGGCTCAACTCAGCTTGCAGTTCCAGCTCCCGGCCAGTGCACACCCTCGGAGGCTCCAGTACTGGGGGCCGTGCGTGCCACCCACCACCGGAAGCCTTGGATGGAGTTCTGGGCACCAGGCTTCAGCCTGGCCTGGCTTTGGCTGTGGTGTGCCTTGGCATCTGGGGCGTGAACCAGCAGGTGGAAGCTATCTTTCTGCCTTTCAAATAAAAATGAAGACAGGGAGGGCAGTCGTTATGATCCTGCAGGGTATGGGCAACACAAGATGGTTCTGGAAGCGCAGCCTTCCCACTCCCGCCCCCCAATTCTGGCTTCCCCACAGTCCACTTGCCCCCCCCCAGCACGTTCATTGTGGTTCCTCCACCCCTGAAGTGTCAGCTGCATGACCCAGCATGGCAGACGGGCCCTGTACCCAGGGCGGCCCACGGTGTTTACAGAGTGGATGAACAGAAGGTGCGGGGTGGGCAGGCTGCAGCGTGCCTACTGCTGTCTTCTCCCACCACCCTCAGCAGAGCAGGAGCGGCTCAGGAACACAGGGGTCTTCTAGAATGTTCTTCATTGCTTTGCATCTTTACCAAAAGCCTAGCTTTTTTTTTTTAGGTTAATCTCTAAATGATCAAGGAGGAAAAAAAAACAAAGACCTCTTTAAGCCCTTACAAAACACAAAAGGCCAAAAATAGACTTTTATTCCAAAAGACATTTTTTTATAAGTTATTTTCAAAGACAGAGACAAGCTGGGGTCCCAAATCAAATGGTTGGGCTTTTTGGGTTTTGGGGTTTTTGTGTGTGTGTATGTGTGTGAGATTTCTGGATCCTTCCCCCTCCTGGGCCAAACTCTGCCCACAAAACCTGGCCCCAGGTCAAGCAGAGAGAACCAGCCCAGCCTACCAGGGCAGCCGTGGGCAGGATCCCCAGCTGGGTGCGTGTCCCAGCAGCCAGCCTGCGGTGATTGGTGATGGACAGCCCTAGGCTGTGGCCAGCCTGGCTGCCGCCACTAAACTGCAACCTGCCTGTCCCAGACACATGGCACAGCTAGTCCAAAGCGGAGGATGCGCTGCAAGGAGCCAGAGCCTGAGTCGGCCCACACCTTACAGCCGGACACAGTGACCCAGGAGACTACAGCTTTCCCAAACCCAGGGTCTCCTGCAGCACATGACGCGAGAGGCCAGCATGGCTTACCCACAAGCAGCCATGGAGTGTGGAATTGCCTCCCAGTCCCTGTCCCCTTGGAGGCCTGCCCGTTGGAGGCTACCCTCACTCCAGGACCCCCGCAGGGACCCGCTGAGGGCTTGGGAGCCAGCAAGCACCGGGCGTCTACACCGGCGGGCCTGGCCCCTGCCTCAGCAGAGCCGCCAGCGGGGGAGACTCAGATGAACGACTTGGCCAGAGTCACTGTGTGATCCACGCCACAGGCCACGTCCACGGGCTGCCCGGGCATCGTCACCTGAAACAAAAACAAGGCCCGGTGCACGTGAGTGGACATGGCGGGGACACAGGCAACCTTGGCCTCTTAGCAGGCAACCCTAGGACATGTCAGCCAGGCAAACACGATCAGGCCAGCTGGCTGCCCATGCACGCAGCAGGCTGATGCTCAGCGCACTTGGGCATCCCTGGCCCCGGCCCGGGCACATGGCCCCAAGCTCCCTGCCTACCAGACAGGTGGCCCTGCCTTGCCCCGGGGGGGCACCATGGCTCCATGGATCCTTCCTGTTCCCAGCCCCAGGCTTGGTTTTGGAACCAGGTCCTGCTGACCCGGTGGCTTCCATCACTGTGTCCCAGGTAGCCACCAGCCTCGAGGAGGAGCGCTTGCTATGTCTCTGAGGAGCACTGGGGCCTGGCCCTGGTCCCAAACACACAGCCCACTTCCCTGAGGGAGACCCAACCCGCTGAGTGGCTTCACGGCATGGGGGCACAGAGGGTTAAGTCACGGCCTGGGACACAGGCATCCCACAGGGTCACAAGTTTGAGTCTCGACTACTCCACTGCTCTGTGTGGACACACCTGGGAAAGCAGTGCCCCAAACATTCTCTCAACAAGGGTATCACTTTCTAATCAGTGTCTCCTGACCCTGGGAGAGCATCCACAGGCAATGAGTAGCAGGTACAAGTCCAGGGAGGCCCCTGAGGAAGCCCCGGCTGGTCCACAGCCCTGGCTGGGGTGCGCAGGTATGAATTCACCACCGGGCTGGGTTACAGCAGCCAGGAGCTCTATAGCCCGGGGTGCTTGCTCAGCTTGTTGGGGGGCATGCCTGAGCCAGATGGCCCCAGGCGCAAAGCACAGGTAACAGGTGCCAAGCCATGCCCACGGCCGGGGACACAGTCCATTAGGGACTCGGCGTACAAGGCAAACAGATGTTGGTAAACAAGTCCCACCGTCCTCCCGTGCTCCCAGGGCAGTCAGCCTCGGCCGAGCCTGTCCCAGCAGCCGCTCTGCAAACAGGCCCTGAGCCCCTGGCCATCACACGGGCGCCCCAGGTTGGTGGGGGGCACCGAGCAAAACGTGCTGCCTCCATGGTGACAGGACCCAGATGGGCTCCTAGCAACCCACACAGGCCATTAGGAGCGGGTATTTGCCTTGCCCACACAGGTGCCCTTCGGTTCGCTAACCTGTGTCCGCACCTCCCCCCACACCGCGCCCAAGCAAAGTAACCCACACAGTCCCGGGGTTCCCTGGCCAGGACGTGCGCCTCCTGGCAGAAACCCTGCTCCACAGGGTACCCCCCTCCCACACACAGGGTGCTTCTCTTCCATGCCACGGGAGGATTTGAGGCCAAGGGCAGGTGTGAGACACCCCCCCCTCACACATCCTACTCTGCCCTTCTCGTAAAACCTCTGCTCTGTCTGCTAAGGGTCAGTAGCTTTCAGCGGGCGGACACCCTTCCCAGTCCACAGCACACTCAAGGGTCATCCAGCAGCCCACCAGGCCCAGCCTTACCCTCCACGGGAAATATTGGTCCTCCAGGCGGCCAATCCCCAGGCACCCTCGCACGTTCTTGCCCCACATGAACAGCTCCCCACGGTCTGCAAAGGGAGGCAAACGGAGCCTGGGTCGGGGCAGGCTCTCCAGGAGGGGCAGCCTCTGATGGCTGGGACGTCACGGCCCACAGAGGAGACCACTCAAGCCAAACGCTTCATATGCATTTGCAAATGTTCAGTGTATATGGCTGAGCCTTAGAATACTCTGGAACAACAGAGCACACAGTGCCGTGCTCAGTATCGATCCCTGTGACTTTCCACTCACGGTCCCCAAGGGGGCAGATACCTGGCTCAGCGGTGACACTGCTGGCTGTGAGGGTCGCATGCCATGTCGCAGTGGCAAGGCAGCAGCCCCCCAGGGCTTTTCTGCATGGAGTCAGAGAAAAAAAACAAAAACAAAAACAAAAAATCTCGCAGTGTCGCCCTCACAGCCCACGCAGCAGCCAGCACATGTGATGGGGTCCCCCGTCAGGGCCAAAACTCTGGACAAGAGCTGGTCAGGACCCCGGAACAACAGCCGCCATCCAGCAGTCTCCAGGTCAGCATGAGCCCCAGTTTCATGGCCAAGAGTGGCCCAGAGGTTTAACAAGAAAATGTTTCTTGGGCTCACTGCAATGGCTCAAGTGGTTACTCCTTCACTTCCAAGTGTAGCATCCTAGATGGGCACTGGTTCATGTCCCAGCTGCTCCACTTTCCATCCAGCTCCCTGTCTGGGGCCTGGGAAAGCAATAGAGGATGGTCTAAGGCTTTGGGCCCCTGCACCTGCTTGGGAGACCCAGAAGAAGCTCCTGGCTTTGGATCAGCTCAGCTTTGGCTATTACGGCCATTTGGGGAGTGAACCAGTGGATGGAAAACCTTTCTATCTCTCCTCTCTGAAGTCTGTCTTTCCAATACAAATAAATAAATCTTAAGAGAGAGAAAAAGTCTCTCATTTACTTGAGAACGACAAAGAGGCTAATGAGGGACGGTTCTGTCATGGCAGCCTAATCGAGAGCAGCGCAGCAAACTGAGCCGACAGAGCCGGGCAGGCAACTTGCAAAAGCGCCCGCTCAGGGCCTCTCTGGAGTAGCTGGGAATTTTCTGGCTTTGGTATCAGGCAAGCCCTGGAAGCAGCCTCCGTGTTGAACCCCCTTTGACCAACCCTTCCCCCGACAGTCGGGAGGGATGGCGGCTCTGGCCCACCAACCACAGGATGGGCTGATAAACCCGCCGTGGCCAGCCCGCACACCTGCCTCAGAGCAGGACTCTGGTTTGGCCAGGGAGGAGGCGGGGTAAGCCTTCCACCCCACTTCCTAATCACCCGCCGCCCCTCTGGTGTCCTCCACTATCCTGCTGGCCCCTTCCCTCCCACCGACATCTCAAGCAAACTCACTTTCACATGAGCTCAACCACAAAGCCGATGAGGCAGAGACAAAATTCTAGGATGAGAGGGAAACACACACACACACACACACACACACACAGTGTACAGCCCCTAGCCAGGTGGGCCCCAGCACCGGCCTCCCTCCCAGAGGATCCACACAGTGGCTGGGCCACGCCACGCCATGCCACTGGGAGGGAGCAGCACATGGCGAGGCCTGGAGCCCGCAGCCGGCAAGGTTGGGTCACTTACTGGTGAGGGCAGCGAAGTGGCTGAGGCCACACCGGATGTGGGACACATGGACATCGGGGCTGAACTCCGTCAGGCCGAAGAGGGTGGGGGGAATCATTTCTGGAAGCGCCGTTTCCAGCAGGTTTGGGCCTTTCCCAAGAATTCCATAACCCCAGACAAACACATGGCCTTCTCCTGCACACACAGACAGTGGTCAGAGAGTCCCACCGCATGGGGTCCGCTCCCCCAAAATCCAGGCTGCACCCCCCCTCCCCACAATGGTGTTGCTTCCAGCCATATGACCTGCCCCTTCTCTCCTGACCAGAATGAACAGCCAGAAATTTCAAATAATCCCCTGTCCCCTGCTTAACCTCACCTGTGGAGTCTGTCTAGCCAGCCTCCCACAAACTTTCTGCGTCTTGAAGGGGACCCAGGAGTGGGCAGCGTGGTCCACAAAGGTGCCCCAAAACAGAGGACTTCAACATAGCGCCACCTGCTGACACCTCTGCAAGTCACACTGATCAGAATAAGCCAAATTGGCAAATGCTTCTGGCCAGAGGCTCTGGGCGCTGGGCAACAGGACGCTTGGTTAGGGAAGTTCAATGCTTCTCAGTGGTGTCGGCTGCTTAATGCCAGGAGCAGGGGCCCGGGCTCTGAGCTCGACCTCTCCCCCCTCATCTGCCTATTACTTCCTGCCTGGAGACCCCGGCTGCCATCCACCTGGAAGTCCTACTTCGCCAGGGATCTCATCCTGCCCAACGAGCTCTTCCCACTCGCCTGCGAGTCTAGTGGACCCCAATCCTGCCCTCGGCAATCCACCCCCCCCCGTGCCCCCTGAGCTGCTGGGATAAGGGTCTCACCGTTCACCACGGCACAGCCGGTGCCGCCACATGCAGCCTGCTTCACTGTTCCCACCCCTGAGAAGGGCAGGCATCGGGGGACGTTGACCTAAACCAAAGAAAGGATGCACACTGTTAGAAAACAAACCTGCGGGGACCTGTATGACAGCTCAACTGGCTAATCTTTTGCCTGCAAGTGCCAGCATCCCATGTGGGTGTGTGTTCGAGTCCCAGCTGCTATACTTCCCATCCAGGAACCTGCTTATGGTCTGGGAAAACAGCAGAGGACAGCTCAAAGCCTTAGGACCCTGCACCTACATGGAAGACGTAGAAGACACCCCAGGGTCCTGGCTCCTGGCTTTGGATCGGCTTAGTTCTGGCTGTTATGGCCATTTGGGGAATGAACCAGCAGGTGAAAGAGCTTTCTCTCTGCCTCTTTTTCTCTCTGTAAATCTGCCTTACAAACAGAAAAAGATAAATAAGCCTTTCTCTAAAACATGTCAACATGAAGGCAGGGTGCCAGGGCTCTGGCACAGCATATTACAGCTGCCTATGGGATGCTGGCATCCCATACAGGTGCCAGCTCAAGGCCTGGCTGCTCCACTTCCTATCCAGCTCCTTGCGGATGGCCTGGGAAAAAGCAGAGGAGGTTCAAGATTTTTGGATCCTGCATCCATGTGTGGGAGATCTGGAAGAAGCTCCTGGCTTCAGATCAGCTCAGTTTTGGCTATTTGGGGAAAGCCTCAGCAGATGAAAGATCTCCCCATTTCTCTCTGCTTCCTTCTCTCTGCAACTCTTTCAAACAAAAATAATTACATCTTAAATTAAAAAAAAAAAACCTCGTGATATTAAAAAAAAATGGAGGGGCTGGCAAAGGAAGGCAGCGAAGGAAGGAGACCCAGGTTAGCACCCACAGAAAGGAAAGAGCGAGGGCAGGTGCAGGGGTCAGCAGCTGCGTGGCAGGTCACGGTCAGCGTCAGACACACGGCAAACGTGAGCAAGAGGAGGACGTCGAGAGGCAACCCCAACGCGTCCTTCTTATTTTTACAAAGCCACCTGAAGATGCCCGCGTCAGGTGGCCAGGCCTTCCGCAAGGATGACCAGCAAAGGAGAGGGAGGGAGAGAGGTCTCTTGCTCAACTTAGAGGCAGACAGACGGCCAGAGTTCCCACCATGCTCTGCTTCCCACCTGTCTGCGAGGGCTGGCCCAGGGCTGGGAACAGACAACACCACAGGTCTCCCACGGGTGTGGCAGGCAGCCAAGGCCTTGAGGCATCAGGCACCACTGCTGCCTTCCATGTGGCAATGGCTGGGGCCTGAAGTCGGAGAGCTGGGGGCAGTGCCAAACCCAGGTACTCCGACATGGGACACGGGCGTCTGACTCGTGGTGCTGAACATCAGAACCCAGCAGGGAGGACTCTGGAGGGGTGCCAAGACACAGCCGGAAGTCAGAGCAAAGGGAAAAACATCACACCTACCAGTTTGCATGAAAGCCAGGGATGGGAGCAGCCTGGACAGAGCTGGGCTGCAGCACCCACCAGCCAGAGTTGTGACTGGGAATAGGCCAGACTGCAGCATCTGATGGCAAAGGCCAGGCTGGGTCAGAACAATCACTGGCATGTGCAAGATCTGTGGCTGGGAGTGAGCTTGGTTGGGGAGCTAAAGGGACATCCCTGCTGGGCTGCTGTTCCCATTGATGAGAACAAGAACTGGAATGGGGGTGACAAACTGGGTTGGACACAACTGCAGCACCCCTTGGTATGTTGTGGACTGGGTCTGGGGTGTGCCAGACTGGGCTGGGCTCAAGAGCCAGGGTAGGTGAGGAAAGGATGGGCTAGGTTTCTGCATCCACTGAACCACGCAAGAGCTGGGTCTGGGGGTGGACCAGGAGTGGCTGGGCTGTAGAAACCAATAGTAAGAGCCAGAATGGGTACGGGCTAGTTGGGCAAGGCTGCTGTTCCTACCAGGCCAGGAGGTGGACCAAGTCAAGCTGGGCCAAGGACTCACTGCTGTGTGCAAGATCTGCCACTGGCAGGAAACCTGACAGAGGCCAAGCCAGGTTACAGTACTAGCCAGCATATGCGTGGGTCAACTCTGGGTACAGACTGTGATAGGCCAGTTCATAACACCCACTGGCAGATGTGAGAACCAGGATGGGCCGGGTTGGACCACAATGCCAGCTAGTTCACATTAGGGCCAGGACTCGGGGGATGGTTGGGCTGGGCTAGGCTATAGTACTTGCCAACAAGAGCTGGAACTGGGGGTAGGCTGGGCCAAGCCAGGCTGCATCACCCACTGTTGGAGGCCGAGGCGAGGCAGGCCATGCCAGTCTGGACCACAACTCCCACCAGCACATGTAAGACCTGGAATGGGGTCGACCCCAGCGGGGAAGCTGCAGGGGCTTCCCTGCTGGGCCACTGCTCCTGCTGGTGAGCATGAGAGCTGAGACTGAGCACAGAGCAGACTGGGCAGAGCTACAACAATGCCTGCATGTGAGCTGGGTTAGCAGGAGAGCCAGGCTAGGCTAAACAACTGTATCCACTGGTGAGCATGCAGGAGCCACAGTAAGTGCAAGCTGGTCAGGTTTTGCTGCAGCATCAGCCGGCAAGTGCTGGGAATGGGGGCAAGTCCTCTCCAGCTAGACTGCAGAACCACCTGGAAAGTGCAAGACCCAAGGATGGGGGGTAGGCCTAGCAAGGAAACTGTGGGCACCTCTCCGATGGGCTGCAGCTCCCACTGGTGAGCATGAGAACCAGGGCTGGAGGTGGGCCTGGCTGGACAGGCAGTAGCACCCGCCAGCGTAAGTGAGGGCTGGATAGTGGAGTCAGTTGGGCTGAGCTAGGCTGCAGCACCCATGGGTGTGTACAGAAGCCGAATGGGATGCAGACAAACCAGTCTGTTGCACATACCAGCATGTGCAGGAACAAGGACGGGAGGGTGTCCTGGTTTGGGTCACTGGAAGTCGTTCTGACTGGAATGCAGTTTCTGCTGGGGTGCCTGAGGGCCGAGTGTGTGGTGGGCAAGGTTAGGCCGGGCTGCAGCATCCACTGGTTCGTGTATGAGATGGAGCTGGAGACAAAACTGATCCAGCAACTGCAACCACCAGAGTGTGTATGTGGGCTGATGTGGGTGACAGACTGAGCCGGATCCCATACCATAGTCCTGACCAGAGTCAGGACTGGGGGGTCACCTCAGATGAGGTTTCTTTATAGACCCCCACTAATTGAACCACTGAGCTCAGAATTCCAACTACGGGGAGCACCACAGTATCTGTGGTCCGACATGGAGTACAGGTGTCACAATGGGCCTCCCTGGTTGCTGAAATGCTGCCGTGGACAGCACGTCCAGATGCCCATGGGGGACATGCCAACCAGTTCACCGAGACCTGCAGAGGGTGTCTAGTACCACAGAGGGCAGAACAAATTAGACAGCTCCCCCAGACAAGCATCCGAACGAACCGAGACTCTAAGGTGGACTGTGGCAGCCAATGGACCTTAGAAGGGTTTCCTCAGCCTTACAGCAACAAATCAACAGCACCTCAGAACTATCAAAACCACTTAGGCAGGACCCTTGGAGCATGCTCCACATCAGGGGCCCTGGGGTGACATCAGTTGGCCTTCCCCTATTCCTGGGGGCTGATGCAGTTGGGCTGCTGGGAGCGGCCCTCTCCCCTTCTCTCTCTACATTCCCCAGATGCCAGAAGAAACAGAGACTGGAGGCAGCTGTCTCATCCACTTTGTCCCATTCCTCGAACTTTCTCACCCTAATCAGTGGTCCACATGGGCATACATCCTTCTCAGCTACGTGAACATCACCAAAAATAAAAGGAATTTATTATTAAAATACAGAGAGAAAAAGAAAAAAAAACGCAATTGTTGTAGGCCACTTCCCAAAGACCCCAGCCCCTTCCTCTCACATTCCTGCCTGACTCCCAAGACCATCCGTGGCCAGCGGCTGGCTCCTAATCTTAGCACCAGGAGGGGGTGTCGCTTCCAAGATCCAATCACGAGCCACAGGCAGCTGTCTCACTGGCGTTTCCCTGCCCTCCCACTGGCTTGCTCAGACCAACTGCAATGCCACGAGCTGGCCCATGGAGAAGGCCACGGGGCAAGGAAGCAGGGAAGGCCTGGCTGTGGGTACCGGCTGGCTGCAAGCGAGAGCAGGGGCCTTGGCTCAACGGTCCTACGTCCCGACCAACACCACAGAGCGGGCCTGGAAAGGCCCTGCTGCTGGGGCCCTGGGCAGCAGGATGAGCAGGCCTCCTCCTCTGCCCCTTCTCTCTACTGATCTTAGAAACAATGTACACCCTGGGCCTGGGGGAGGGACAGATCTGGCCCAGAGGTTAAGACACCTGCATCTCTCATCAGAGCACCCCGGGTTCAAGTCCTGGTTTTGCTCCACATTTCCGTTTCCTATTAACGCCCACACCAGGAGGCAGCAGGTGATGGCTTGAGGATCTGGGTCCCTGGCACCCACGCAGGAGACCCGGACTGAGTTCCCAGCCCCAGCCACTGCAGGCACTGGGTGAGTGAACCAGAGGGCGGGAACTCTCACTCTCTCTCTCTCTGCTTCTCTAAACACGTATCAAAGCTGTTACACTGAAAAACAAGTTTCAAGTAAATAAATAACCATGCTTTCTTTGCTCTGGTGACTAGAGAGAGCTCAGGACTAAATCTGCCACTGCTACTGGCCACTGTGCCAGACCACAAGGAAACTGGTTTTGTTTTGTTTCTCATCTTTGTGGCTGATCTTTGGTATACCCTTGTCTGGGAGAGCAGCAGCAGATGGCGCAAGTGCCTGGGCCCCTGCACCCACAGGGGAGATCCAGAAGCAGCTCCTGGCTCCTGTCTTCAGCCTGTTTAACCCTAGCCATTGTGGCCATGTGGGGAGTAAACCAGCAGATGGAAGATCTCCGTCCCTCCTCTCCCTGTAACTCATTCAAATACATAATTGCTTTTTCAATTTATATTTAAAAAGTTTATTTCCATTTTATTTGACCTACTGATTCACTCCCCAGATGCCCAGAATAGCCAGTGTTGGGCTAGGCCAAAGTCAGAAAACCTGGACCTCACCCCCTGGGCCGGGGGGTCCCCAGCCTTGAGCCGTAATCTGCAGCCTCCCAGGGTGTGTGAGCAGAGGAGCCGGCGCTTACACCAGGCACTCTGACACAGCACACATCCCGACTTCGGCACCGCACCAAGTGCCCGTCCCTGTAGCTCTAGTTTTTCAAAAAGAAGCCCTTGGTTTGAGAATTGCTGAGTTAGGACGATGAGTAGAAAGAAACGCCTCTGTAACAATCTCCACTTTGCTTAGGTTTGCCATTTTCCTTAACAAAATGCTAAAAATCCTGTCTTGCTAGCAGCTCGTCTCCGTGAGAAAGGGGCAGATTCAGGGGAGGGGCCACAGGCAGGCCCCCCCCCATGGCTGAGACTGAGATGGGGTCTCCAGGAAGCAGCAGACTGCCAATTGGGCACTTGCCTGCAGGTGTATTACACTGTGCCCTAAAGCATATGGTGGCACCCCGGGGACTCCAGAAACAGTCCCACGGCCCCACATATAGGCCAGTGGGCACAACCACACATAACTCCACCTGGGCCGTCTCCTCTACGTGCCAACAATGAGGGCCTAACCAACACCCTGCATCATGATGTGGTGGGGAGCCCCTTTGACCATGCCTCCTGCTCTGGGTGTTCAAGTTTCTCACCACGTGCTGGCGGTGAGCTCCTTACCTGTGTGGAGTCAGTGACGGAGGCCAGCTGCCGGTACTCAGAGTTGCCCCAACCGAAGAGACCCCCATCGGCAGACACGGCCAAGCAGCAGTCGCCGTAGGTGGCCACCTGGATGACACGCACGCCAGCGAGGTCTCCTCCCAGCCTGGTGGGGGCGCTGGTGATGTTGTAGTGGCCCAGACCTAACACAAGGGAAGAGAACTTTCTCATCCTTTCTAGTAGCACTTGGCAAAGCCTTCCTGGGTGACCAGGCCCAGTCTGTTCCTACAGCTGCTCATGTGACGGACGCCCTTCTCTGTGTTGTCTTGGATTGTAATTCGTTGCCTCTTCTCAACCCCTGGAATTTTCTAGGTCTAAGTCCAGTCAGAAACTCGGCCAAGGTGGAATATCAATACTGGGCGACCCCATCAGACTTTGCCACTCCCAGGGCACTGCTGGACTCACTACAAAACAGGAGGCTCACCAAGCGCCGCTCACACCCTCCCATCAAGGCTATGAAGCGAAGCTGGCATGGTGAACAGCCAACAGAGGATGCCTACACAGCACCCTGCTGAGAACACCTGCCAACGCCTGCACAGCCCCAGGCAGGGTTCCTCAGACAGCACCAAGGCAGCGACGGACCAGGGAGCCTGGTTTTAAAGCAGGGGACCCCCCCACCCCGGGGACCAGGACAGTATCTTGCTGGCAGTATCCCCAGGCAATAGGCACAATGCTCTCTAGAGGAAAGATGGCCACCTCAGGTCCTCAGGGCTTCCAGAAATGTAATACAAGGGCAGATCAGATCATGATCCAACGTGACTCCTCAGCTCATGTGGGAAAGAGCCACCAGGGGGGACAGTCAGCAAAACCAACAGCTAGCAACTCCCCCACGGTGGCTTCCTGGGTCATTCCAGTGGGAGCTGTGGCCATGGTGAACGGAACAGTGGGGCCCCCAGGGAAGTGAAGAGTCATAACAGGAAGGTGCATTGTGGCCCGGAAGGGCCTTCTAGGTCACTTCTTTATGACCTGGGCTGAGGCCCCACGCCACCCCAGTCCGGGGCCAGGGACAGTACCTGTTTGCCCGTCAGCGCCCCATCCACACGAATAGACTTCTCCTCGGTCTGTGACAAAGAGACTGTGATCCTGACCACAGGCGACCTGGCAGGTGGACACAAGAGGCTGCTGCGAGCCCAGCGCCCTCCCCGCCGCTCCTAACCCGCTCCACCTCCACACCTCACTCTCCCTGGATCTGCCAGTCTAGCTTCCACCTCATCCTCCACTGACACTGCACTTGCACAGTCAAGGGCCCAGGTTCTTTCACCAGCCTACATGAGCCCTGGGGCACCTCGGCCTCGCCCGCGCTCTGCATCTCGTCACCACGCAGTCCCCTCTCTGTGCCTGTGACAACCATGATCTTCTCCAAGATCTGTCTTCTGCCCTCCTCAACCCTCACACTGCCCTGGGACCCTGCTCCTACCCCCAAGGTGCACCTGTTACCTTACATTCCAGGCTCAGTCACTCTAGGGAGCACTACCCTTCTAAGGAGAAGCATTGCTTATTGAGCACCGGCTATGCCAGGCACCATGTTAAGGCGGTGCCCATGGCCACCCCCGGGCAGGAGGGGAGCCTCAAGAAGCTCAGTTAACACTCAGGCAGGGAGTTGAACTCAAAGCTGCATGACCCAGAAGCCTGCTTGAGAAGCACTACACGCAGGGCCAGTGTCGTGACACGGCTGGTTCAACTGTGACCTGTGATGCCCACATGCCCTTCCATGGTGCCCAGCTGTCCGACTCCCAGGTAACATCCATCCATCCATCCATCCATCCATTCACACAGTCTCCCTGATGACTATGCCACCATCCCATGCAACGTGTAACCTTGCAGAAAGCCCCCAAGGGCAGGCTGAGTGGCTCTTAGACCTGGCTCTCACCTGGACCACCTGTCCATCGAAGTCCTGCAGTCTGTGGACTTTGTGACTTTCACTGACATTGGAAGCCAAGTTGGGGAAAGGAAAGAAAAATGGTCACAGTGAGCTCCACGTCCACAGTCAGGGTTTGCTAGCGGGAGATCGACAACCCTCCCCCTCCCAACACTCCCGCGCCTCCACACCCAGTCAATGCTAGAGCAAGCCTCAAGGTCACAGACAAGGCAGGGATAGGATGGGACATGAAAACAAAGCCAAATCCCAGGTGACTTGACACAGGCAGCCAGGGCTGAGACTAAGACTGGGGCCTGGCAGGGCAATACAAGGAACTACAGAGCAAAGATTAAAAGTGACAGGGAGCTGGACTGGAAGCAGAGCAGCTGAGACTTGAACTGCCACCCTAGGTGGCAGCTTAATCTGCTATGCCACAGCACTGGCTCCCGGTGGGGGAGGGAGGGGAATGTGGATTGAATTGATACAACAAGAAGTTTACAGTTTGGTGATGTGAAACAACAGGTTGGGCCACGTGCTTAGTCAGAGTAGCGGACTCAAGTCCTGGCTGTTCGGCTGCCCATCCAGCTACCCATGCCTGGGTGTGGGTGATGAGGGTGATGAACCAAGTACTTGGGTCCTTGCTCCCCACACGGGGAGGCCAGTGGAACTCTAGGATCCTGGCTTTGACCCAGCCCAGTCTTGGCCATTGCGGCTATTAGGGGAGTGAACCAGCAGATAGATCTTTCTCTCTGCCTTTTAAAGAAATATAAGTAAATCTAAAGAAAAAAAGAAGAAGAAGAAGAAGAAAAAAGAAAAGAAAAAAAGAAACCGAGAAGAATTAACTCAGAGAACTTCCACATCACAACCCACCCTCTGCTCCCAGCACACCCCGGCGTGTTCCCACGCTCTCCGTCCCCGCAGCTCAGGAACTCTGAGCGGCTTCACTCGTGGCAGGAAGCAGAGGGGTGGCTAACGCCGGAGCATTCCCAGGAGGGCTGTGTTTCCAGAATCTCACCTGTAAACTTCACCTTCCACCACCTTCCTTCCACACTGCCCGTAGGAATTGTTCCCCATGCTGAAGACTAGAGAACACACACCATCAGCAGGTCAGACTGTGGGCTCCTGGGTCTAAGGACGTCAGGGCAATGGCGGGGAGGGAGGAAGGGAGAAGGGACTCCAAGTGGCCCCGACCATCCGTTCACCCAGACTTCCTTTCGGCAACACGCCCGGCATCTTCAGGCTTACCCATGGGGATGTTAGGCCCACCCCTTCCAGGCCCTAACTCCATCCTTCCATTCCCGACACCTGCTACTAGGCTGCCCCTGACATCAAATCCCCTCTTAGAAAAGCTCCTTGGGCCCGGCGGCGTGGCCTAGCGGCTAAAGTCCTCGTCTTGAAAGCCCCGGGATCCCATATGGGTGCCGGTTCTAATCCCGGCAGCTCCACTTCCCATCCAGTTCCCTGCTTGTGGCCTGGGAAAGCAGTCGAGGACAGCCCAATGCACTGGGACCCTGCACCCGCGTGGGAGACCCGGAAGAGGTTCCAGGTTCCCGGCATCGGATCAGCGCGCACCGGCCCGTTGCGGCTCACTTGGGGAGTGAATCATCGGACAGAAGATCTTCCTCTCTGTCTCTCCTCCTCTGTGTATATCTGGCTGTAATAAAATGAATAAATCTTTAAAAAAAAAAAAAAGAAAAGCTCCTAGGCATGACATCTTTTCCTATCTCGTGCACTTCTGCGCACACTCACACAATCAGGCAAGGCAGGTGCTTCGGGCCTTCCCTGGAAATGCGTGCTCTTCTTGAGGGGGACCAGGGCTCTGACAGACCTCCCACCACAGGAAGAAGACAGGACCAGCAGGCGTCACCTGGTCCAAGCGGACACATGGCCTGCTATGGTGACACGGGACAAGGGAGTGGGAGCGGAGGCCTGTGGGGGGCCTGCCAGGCACTGTCACTCAAATTGGCCACCTCTGCCCAATCCGGCTCTGCGGAAGCCAGCCACAGAGGGTGCTTATCCACCTGGGGTAACACGGCCCCTCCCACCACCAGGCTCCCACGGGGCCACCCACCTCCTTCGCTGTCCGTCAGCACCAGGGAGTGCGCCCTGCCACATGCCACCTGTAGCACCCGGGTCTCCTGAGGTCCGTCCAGAGGCAGCGGGACGGGCGAGGGTTCCAACACGTATTCGTAGCTCCTGTCTAAACAATCACCATGGTAATGTTCAGAGCATCACACCTAGACTGAGAGCCACCCGGCGTGCCTAACGCCCACGCCACCAGGGCCGACAAAAGAACAGAGTCAGGGAGGAATGACTCGTTCAAAGCCCCAAAGCCAGACCGATGCTCAACCCCAGCCCCATTGACCACATGGCCTTTGTTACACAAAGCCAGCTCACGGAAGACGCACTTGGTCTTCTCAAAGAAATCTCTCTACATATCAGCTAATATCGTTCATGCTTTTAAAACTGTTATTGGTTTGTATTTTATTGGAAAGGCAGAAGGGCAAAATGGAGAACTTCCATCCAATGGTTCACTCTCCAGGGCTGGGCCAGGCCAACTGCAGGAGCCCAGGGCTCAGGCCAGGTGCCCATGCGGGTGGCAGAGGCCCTCGCAGGTGAGCCGTCAGCCCTGTCCCACACACAGTGCATTCACAAGAAGCCAGGAGGGAAGTAGAACAGCTGCGATGGTACCTCAGCTGGCACTCTGACACAGAAAGCCAGTGTCACAGGCAGGGGCTTCACGTGCTGTGCCACTGCACTGGCCCCTACGACTGTTCCCTAAAATACTGAAGAAAGAGGGGTCGACATAGCGAGTTAAGCTGCAATGCCAGCATCCCATATGGACACTCGATACAGAGGACCGGCTTCCAGTCCAGCTCCTTGCTAATACACCTCAGGAGAGCAGCAGAGCATGATCCAAGTCTTGGGCCCCTGACACCCACATGGGACACCCAGCTGGAGTGGCTGGGCTCCTGATTTTGGCCTGGCCTAACCCTGACTACCACAACCTGTGAATGAACCACCAAATAGACAATCTCTCTCTGCAGTCCTTCCGGTCACCCTGCCTTTCAAATAAAAGAAAAAATCTTCTCTTGTCTGCCAGGGGCAGGTGGCTGAAGGACTGACACCCACAAGGGGCGTCCTGGGTGGGCGTTGGTGCCATGGCAACCGCGCGGCCAGGGCTGCGTGGCTCACTCTTATCTTTGCGGCTCCTCTGGAAGCCCAGCTGCGAGTCCTTGTTGAGCCCCATTCCCCAGACTTTGGTGACATCCTTGGTTCTGGAGGACAGTAAGGTGAAGCCATAGCCGCAGGCAGCAGATGAGATCTGGAAAAACAAAACCAAAAAATGAAGAGTTCCCGGAGAGCATGAAGGGACCTGGGACGTGCAGGTTTCTACAGCAACCAGCGATAGGCTGTGTGACCAAACGCCAGTAATGGGTGTGACAGACTCAGCCACTAACAGGGGGCTGAGCGCTTACGACGGCCACGGGTTAGCTCATCTCATCTCATCTTCCCCTCACCCCAGATGATTTACTTATTTTTATTAGAAAAGCAGATTTACAGAGAAGAAAGACATAGAAAGATCTTGCATCTGCTGATTCACTCCTCAAATGGCCACAACAGCCAGAGCTGGGCTGAGGTGATCTGAAGCCAAGAACCAGGAACCAGGAACTTTCTTTGGGTCTCCCATCACTTGGACCACCCTCCACAGCTTTTTCAGGCTGTAAGCAGGGAGCTAGAAGGGGAAATGAAGCAGCCGGGACACAAACTAGTGCTCATTTAGGATGCCAGTGCTTGCAGGTGGAAGATCAGCGTGCTCAGCCACCGCACTGGCCCCACCATCTCACCTTTTTTCCAAGAGGTATTTATTTACGTACATTTATCTGAAATGTTGAGCAAATGAGACAGGAAGAGAAGGACAGAGATTTTTCCACGGTAACCAACACTGACCCAAGTCAAAGCCAGGACCAGAATGCCATCTGGTCCCCCATACAGCTAGCAGGGATCCAACACTGGGTTCATTTCCTACTGCCTCCCCAGGTGCATCAGCAAGGAGCAGGATGGAAGGCAGAGCAGTACAGCCTTGGTCGACACTTGATATGGGATATCAGTGACGCAAACAGCAGCTTAACCCATTGTGCCAGGTGGGCCTCATCCCAACCAGCTCCCAACTTGTGGCCTGGGAAAGCAGTCGAGGACGGCCCAAAGGCCTTGGGACCCTGCACCCGCCTGGGAGACCCGGAAGAAGCTCCTGGCTCCTGGCTTCGGATTGGTGGGAGGCCACACGTGGCATGCACATGCACCTCTATAAAACTCAAATATCGTCTGGCTCCAGTATCAATGAGATGCCCAAGACCCAAAGACAAAAAAGAAAGGCAGGGCCCGGCACAGTGGCCTAGCAGCTAAAGTCCTTGCCTTGAATGCACCACGATCCCAAATGGGCGCCGGTTCTAATTCCGGTGGCCCACTTCCCATCCAGCCCCTGCTTGTGGCCTGGGAAGGTAGTCAAGGATGGCCCAAAGCCTTGGGACCCTGCACCCACGTGGGAGACCTGGAGGAAGTTCCTGGCTCCTGGCTTCGGACTGGCACAGTACTGGCTACCGTGGTCACTTGGGGAGTGAATCATCGGACAGAAGATCTTCCTGTGGCTCCTCCTCTCCGTATATCTGACTTTGCAACAAAAAATAAATAAATCTTTCAAAAAAGAAAACTAAAGTTGCCTGGCCTCTGGAGGGCTCACACCTGTCACGCTCTCGGCGGGAGGGAGTGAACAGGGTGAGGGGCAGAAGGTGGCCCCTGACCACACCGAGAAGCCGCCAACTCTGAAAATGACACCCGGTACCCCATGCTCACTCTCATCGCTTGGAGACGCAGGTTTGTTTAATATCCGACAAATATTTGGTGAGCACACATTTTACCGCAAGGCCCGTTCATCCGTGTGAAAGCTTTTGAGGGGGCACCTGCCCCACAGCAGCCTTAAGTGCTGGGGATGGATTAGGTACCAGGAGCACTCCTAGTTCGGGCACTGTGACCAGGTCAGCCCATCACTCTGCAGGAAGTAAGAGCGCTGGACCAAAAAAAAATTGGTAAAAATCAAAACAACTACCTTTGGGGCACGGACCAGTGGCAAATACACTGAGTACTATTTACTCATGAGAAACCGTGGGGGCTTTTCGCCTCGGCTGCTCCGGTGCCCAGAGCAGTCAGCACAGCCATGCCCTCTCCCGACATGATTACTAAGTTATTTAGGAAGGCAGAGGGGGCTGGCGCCCTGCTGTTGGAGCCTAAAGCCTCTGCCTCGGGCCCCAGCAACTTACACTGGTTCTAATCCCGGCGGCTCCACTTCCCATTCAGCTCCCTGCCTGTGGCCTGGGAAAGCAGTAGAGGATGGCCTAAAGCCTTGGGACCCTGCATAAACATAGAAGACCTAGAAGATTGGCTCGGCTCCGGCTGTTACAATCATTTGAGGAGTGAACCAGAAGGTAGAAGATCTTTCTCTTTTTCTTAATAAATCTAGCTTTCCGAAGAAATCAATAAATCTTTAAAAAAAATAAATAGATGAATGAATATCCTTACATTCACCTGCGGCTGGGCCAGGCCGAAGCTGGGAGCACACAACTGGATTATGTCTCTCCCACGCGGAAGGCAAAAGATGACACTCCATCCACCCGGGTGAACTCAGATGCCACCACGGGACGCAGATCGCCCAAACAGCACCTCAGCCATCGCGCCCAACGCCTGCCTAGGCGCGGACAGCAAGAGCCTCAAGTCCAACAGCCAACTCCATAGGAAACAGAACCTGATCAAAGCGGCCTGAGGAGGGCAAGGGCAGAGATGGTCACGGTCCGCACTTGAGGGGCTGAGAAACGAGCCATCCACGGAGGGTTCACAACTCAAAAGTGGTTCATGGATGTAAGAACTAACACTATGAAGGTTCTAGAAGAAAACAACCTTTGTGATCTTGAATCAGGCAAAGAATTGTTAACAGATTATGGGAAGGGGGGTCAGGGCCTGGTACCACTGCTCAATTGGCTAATTCTCCACCTTCAAGCACCAGCATCCCATAGGGAAGCTGGTTGGGGTCCCAGCTGCTCCACTTCCCATCCAGCTCCCTGCTTGTGGCCTGGGAAAGCAGTCGAGGACGGCCCAACGGCCTTGGGACCCTGCACCTATGTGGGAGACCCGGAAGAAGCTTCTGGCTCCTGGCTTCGCATCAGCTCAGCTCCAGCCATTGCAGTCATTTGGGGAGTGAGCCAATGGATCAAATAGACTATTCATTTTTGGTTCTCCTTCTCTCTGGAAATCTGCCTTTCCAATAAAAGTAGATAAGTCTTTCAAATAAAAGCAGAGCTAGAATACCAAATGTACAGTTCACAGCATTTGATATCAAAGTGATGAAAGGCATTCGGTGGTGTTCCACGGCCCTCCCCTAGGGCACGTTCACCACCTCAACCGCCCTTCTGGGTTCTCCTGCCCAGGAGTCAGGCTAGCCCCGCGGGCGACCCCATGCCAGGGATGCCCCATCACCTGTGGGGCCCCTTTCCTCCCCTCGAACTCACTCACAGGGATGGCTGAGCCATGACACGAGTCCCACCCAAACACACCCAGTCACCCCCTTTAGAAAGGTCAGCGACCAGCCCCCTAGGGTGGCTAGAACAGCGTCCCTCCACGGGGCAGAGGGCGGCAGGCAGGCAGGCCAGGAGGAGGACTGTTATGACGAGGGGGAGGACGATGATGAAGAGGAGGAAGATGATGAAGAGGAGGAAGGTGAGGAGAAAGATGAGGAGGAGGAAGATGAGGGGGAGGAGGAAGATGAGGGGGAGGAGGAGGAGGAAGGTGAGGAGGAGGAAGATGATGAGGGAGCAAGGAGGAAAGGAGAAGATGAGGAGGAGGAGGAAGAGTAAGAGGAGAAGGAAGACAAGGAAGAGGAAGACGATGATGAGGAGGAAGGCGAGGAAGATGAGGAGGAGGAGGAAGACGCCGATGAAGAGCAGCAGGCCGCGGCGCCCACCTTCTGGTCCAGCTCCAGGCGGTAGGGCACGTTCTGGATGCGGCGGCGCGGCCGGGAGCCGGCGCGGGGCTCGGGCGAGGAGCTGGGCACCACGAAGCCGGGCACGCCCAGCGCCCCCGAGAAGCTGAAGCCCCACACGAAGACGCGGTGGCCGCGCGCCGCCCGCTCGCCCACGTACTGCGCCACCGGCGCGTCCGCCTCGGCCTCGGCCGCCTCGCGCCGGCTCCGCGAGCGGCCGGCCGCCGTCCAGTGCCCGCGCCAGCACCCGGGGCCGCCCAGCCGAGCCCCCGCCACCGCCAGCGCCATCCTCCGCTGCATGCCTCAGCCGCTGATGGGCGCCGCCATCGTCCTCAACCTTTCACCCGACGCGCCGCCGGAAGTGGCGCCGCCATGTTTAGTCCTGGCTGAAGGCAGAGGCACTGAAGGGCAGCCCAGAAGGCTGGTGGGTTTCTGGGAGGCAGGAGGTCTCCCATCCACTCATCCTGTTCTCACCAGTTCTGTGCTAGGGTTGATCGGCAGCTAGGGACGCCCCAGCCCCCACATTAGTTCAAATTATTTTCTTGTCCTGGACTGTGTGCTGCCTGGGACACATAGTTTATCATCGTCACTTAACAGTCAAGCTTGCTCCAAGGTTTGGGGGGCCCTTCCGGCTCCACTCGGGTTCCATGTCCATGTCCTCTTATAAAACCATCTCTTCTAGTCAAAATGCACGCTGCTAGTCAGGCACTGGGGTGCAGCAGACTTAGGGACCACGTGGGATGCCAACATCCCTTATTCACTGCAGGTTTATGTCCTGGCTGACTTCCTGCTAGTGCACCCAGGGCCACCAAGGAGGAGCCATGCTGGAGGTCCAGGCTCCTGGCTTCAGCTGCATCCCAAGCAGGCACTTCGGGAGAGAGCCAACAGGGGCAAGATCTCTCTGTTTCTGTGTCTTGCTTTCCCTCTGTCTCACACCGACTCAAATATGTAAACCTGCAGAGAAATACTAAAGTACAGACCAGGGGTGAGAGGCGTGTACGTGTGTGTGTGTTGGAAAGTGACCTAACCAACCTAAGAAACAGCTTTGCACAACCCTTGGGTAGCTTCTAGTGGGTGCTGCTAGCTACAGAACGATTCACCATTATCCTAAACCATGGATAAAACCATTCGCAAGGAGCTGACATGATGTCTCAACTGGCTAATTCTCCACCTACAAGCACCGGCATCCCATATGGGCATCAGTTCACGTCCTGGCTGATCCACTTCCCATCCAATGCCCTGTTTGTGGCCTGGGAAAGCTGTGGAGGATGGCCCAAGTACTTGGGACTCTGCACCTACATGGGAGACCCAGAGAAAGTTCCTGGCTCCTGATTTCAGAGCAGCTCAGCTCTGGCCATTGTGGCCACTTGGGGAGTAAACCAGCAGATGGAAGGTCCTTCTGTCTGTCTCTTTCCTCTTTAAACCTGCCATTCCAATAAAATCAAATCTTTTTTTAAAAAATGAAACAGGGGCCTGGCAGCGTGGCCTAGTGGCTTAAGTCCTTGCCTTGAATGCACCGGGATCCCATGTGGGCGCTGGTTCTAATCCCGGCAGCCCCACTTCCCATCCAGCTCCCTGCTTGTGGCCTGGGAAAGCAGTCGAGGACAGCCCAATGCATTGGGACCCTGTACCTGGCTCCTGACTTCACATTGGCTCAGCTCCAGCCATTGCAGCAGCTTGGGAAGTGAACCATCGGACAGAAGATCTTCCTCTCTGTCTCTCCTCATCTCTGTGTATCTCCCTTTCCAATAAAAATAAATGTTTAAGAAAGAAAGAAAGAGAGAGAGAGAGAGAGAGAGAGAAAGAAAGAAAGAAAGAAAGAAAGAAAGAAAGAAAGAAAGAAAGAAAGAAAGAAAGAGAAAGAAAGAAAGAAAATAAACAAATCAGAATTACAGAGAGCAAGTAAGAGACAGACAATCTTCCATCCACATTATCCCTGGTGGATGACCAGAGTCAGGCCATGTTAAAGCGAGGAACCAGGAGCATCTTCCATGTTGCCCATGCAAATGCAGAGTCCCAAGGCTTTGGGCCATCTGTTACTGCGGTCCCAGGACACAAGCAGAGAGTGGGATGGTCAGTGAAGTAGCCTGGACATGAACCAATACCCGTAAGAAATGCAGGTGGTTGGAGGTGTAGAATTACACTGCAGAGCTATCATGCTGTTCTCAGTTTTCAAAATATTAAGACCAAGCAATTCTAGATGGGCCTCCTAAATTTCTGAATTTGAGGTTTAGCAGAAGTCTTGGATACAGTTTCAGGACAGAAGCCGCAATGTATATATTGGAAGGCAGGGGGCGCTGTTTCCCCATAAAATTTCCAAGCATGCCAAGCAGTGCCCTCTAATAACCAATTTTTAAATACGTATCAACCTGATACCCAAAACATATTTCATCATTAATTTACTTTGTATTTCTTTTTTTCCCCCGCTAAGCAATGTGCGTGAGTGTTCAAAAACACTTTCATTGTTTTTAAGAAACAGATTAAAAAAAAAAAGTTTCCCTCCCCAGATGTGTGCAACAGCTGGGAGCTCCATGTGGGTTTGCCACAGGGGTGCGGTGGGGCTCTAGGGACTCGAGCCAGCACCACTGCCCCCCGCTGAGCTTGCGGTGACCAGCAGCAGGAGCCAGAAACAGAGCCGGGAATCTGTAGCTCCTCAGGGTGAGACTCGGGCATCCCACGAGTGCTAACCATGGCACCAAACACCTGCCCATGGCTTGCACACCTGGGATCTTGAGGAAAATTACATCTCACCTTGCTTCCCCGGAGGAACTTGCTTCTCTATTCCAAATCAGAACCTCAGTTCATTTTTGCTTTTAAAGATTTTCTTTTTATCAGAAGGGCAGATCAGATTTATGGAGAGAAGGAGAAAAAGGGGGAAGATCTTCCATCCGCTGGTTCACTCCCCAAGTGGCTGCAACTGCCGCAGCTGAGCCAATCTGAAGCCAGGAGTCAGGAGTATGTATAAGACTCACATACTTTTCATGGTCATAAACTTTTAAGTCTTATTTTTAGGGCCTAGTGCAGTAGCCTAGTAGCTAAAGTCCTCACCTCATGTGCTGCGATCCCATATGGGCGCTGGTTCAAGTCCCAGCTGCTCCACTTCCCATCTAGCTCCGTTTGTGGCCTGGGAAAGCAGTTGAGGACGGCCCAATGCCTTGGGACCCTGTACCCGCGCTGGAGACCCAGAGGAAGCTCCTGGTTCTTGGCTTCGGATCAGCTCAGCTCGGGCCGTTGTGGCCACTTAGGGAGAGAATCATCAGACAGAAGATTTTCCTCTCTGTCTCTTCTCTCTGTACATCTGCCTTTCTAATAAAAATAGATAATCCATTGACCAAAAAAAAAAAGGGAAAACGAAAAAAAAACCTTGAGCAATGGGAACGGCTAATGGAACTTTTTAAAAAGATTTTATTTTTTATTTATTTTTATCGGAAAGGCAGGTCAGATAAACACAAGAGAAATTAGAAAGGGCTTTCATCCACTGGTTGATTCCCTAAATGGCCAGATGGACAGGACTAAGTTAATCCGAAGCCAGGAGCTTCTTCTGGGTCTCCCATGCGGGTACAGGGTCCCAAGGCTTTGGGCCGACCTCCACTGCCTTCCCAGGCCACGAACGGATCTGGAAGGGAAAGACAGCTGGGACACGAACCGGTGCCCATATGGGATCCTGATGCTTGCAAGGTGACAATTTAGCTATTGAGCCATCACACTGGGCACCCTTCTATTTTTTTTTTTTTTTTTTTTGACAATTTCAAAACACGTCACTGAAAAGCGAACTCAGTAAAGTCAGACTCTAATGGTTTGAATGGGTGGCTCAGGACTACATGGAAAGCCACTGAGTCCATGCGTGGGTCAGAACTGGTTGCTGGAGTTTCTGGAAGAAAAAAAAACCCAAACCGTGCAAGCGTTCAGGCCGTTGCACTGGTCATTCCCATTCCAATCCTGCAAAAAAGAAAAAAAAAAAAAAAAAGGAAAAAAGAAAAAAAACGAAATTGGCCGGGGCCAGGCCCCAGCAGGCCCCAGGGAAGAAGATACAGCGCGCGGCCCCCATTGGCTTCCCAAAGCACCGGAAACAGCAAACTCCCACTTGCGGCGCTACGGACACCCGGGTCCAGGCTGCCTTCCAGGAAGCAAACAAAAAAATTCAAAAATAAATAAATAAATGTTAAAGGAAACAAAAAAAAAAGGAGGGAAAGCAAGCAGAGAAGGGCGCGCGTGGAGAGCAGGGCCTCGGCCGCCGCCCACTCGGCCGCGCTCGCCCGAGCGCCGCCCTCAGTGCTCCCCGGCGGCCCAGGCCTCCGACCCCGCGGCCCGGCGTCCTCAGGTGCGTACCCCGCGCCCGGCCGCCATGAGGAGCGGCAGGCTGGCTGCCTGGGTGGGGGAAGCGTGTCCCTTCGGGGGGACCGGGGGACGGGAAGCCGCTGGCGGGGACCGGGCGCGCGGCTGAGGGAGGCCCCGGAGGCGTCAGGCTGTTCTCGAACCCCGGTTCCCCCAGAGCGGTGGGGTGGGGGTGGGGCGGGGCGGCGGGGGAGGGGGACCGCGGCCGCACGCCCGGCGCGCGCACGTCTCTCCTTTCTGATTGGTTGGATGTGGACGTGTGGATTGGCCAAGGGAACTAGGGGGCGGGACTTCCTCCCCGTTGCCTGGTAACTGCGTCCCGACTCCTCCCTCGAGGGAACATGGGGAGCCAGCGCCTTGGGGTGGGCGCGGGTTCTGGCGCCGTGCTGGGTTGAGGGGACGGTCGTGTTTGAGGGAGGAAAAGAAATCCACTGTCCAGGAAGGGAGGAAAAAGAAAGCTCCAAGGCCTGCGAAGGGATGGTCTGGTGTACAGATGAAAACAATATGGGATGGATTCGCAGGGCTGGGTCCTCCGCCCCTCAAATGAGTAAGGTTTTATTGAGATGGGTCGTGCCACGGTGTGTTTTCTTATTTATTTATTTATTTTAAAGATTTTATTATTATTGGGAAGCCGGATATACAGAGAGGAGGAGAGACAGAGAGGAAGATCCTCCATCCGATGTTTCACTCCCCAAGTGAGCCGCAACAGGCCGGTACGCGCCAATCCGATGCCGGGAACCAGGAACCTCTTCCAGGTCTCCCACGCGGGTGCAGGGTCCCAAAGCTTTGGGCCGTCCTCAACTGCTTTCCCAGGCCACAAGCAGGGAGCTGGATGGGAAGTGGAGCTGCCGGGATTAGAACCGGCGCCCATATGGGATCCCGGCGCTTTCAAGGCGAGGACTTTAGCCGCTAGGCCACGCCGCCGGGCCCATGGTTTTTTTTATTTTTGGATTATCATAGACTACTGCATTCCGGAATATTCAGCCATGGTCTTCACTTTAGCAAAAAAAAAAAAAAAAAAAGACCGGGTTTTCTCATCCCCCCACTCCACCCCCGTGCACCGCCGAATGGCCCCAATGACAGGGCCAGCCAGGAGCCAGGCGCTTCTTCTGGGTCTCCCACACAGGAGCAGGAGCCCAAGCGCTTGGACCCTCCTCTGCTGCTTTCCCAAGCCATAAGCAGAGAACTCGATGGGAAGTGGAGCAGCCGGAACTCAAACCAGTGCCCATATAGGATGCTGGCATTGCAGGCGGCAACTTAATGAGCTATGCCACAGCATCACTTGTACTCACCTCACCCCAAACATGATATTTTCTTTAAAAAAAAAAGATTTATTTATTTTTATTACAAAGTCATATATACAGAGAGGAGGAGAGACAGGAAGATCTGCCATCCGGTGATTCACTCCCCAAGTGACCGCAGCGGCCGGTGCTGTGCTGATCCAGAGCCAGGAGTCAGGAACCTCTTCCGGGTCTCCCACATGGGTGCAGGATCCCAAAGCACTGGGCCATCCTCAACTGCTTTCCCAGGCCACCAGCAGTGAGCTGGATGGGAAGTGGAGCTGCCGGGACCAGAACCAGCGCCCATATGGGGTCCCGGGGCGCGTTCAAGGCAAGGACTTTAGCTGCTAGACCACGCCGCCGGGCCCAAGCATGATATTTTCAAGAGGAAAAAGACAGCTCTATGTTTGAGTTTGGTACTGATAGTTGAAGCCACACAGATGGCTGGCTCGAAGGCCGTTCGGAGAAGCCCACCATCTGTGTGACAAGTAGAAGCAGGGCTGGGTGTGGGACTGGTTGCTGGTGGCCAGCTGGTGGGCATGGGCCGTAGCAGCTTGCAATAGGTCCCGGCCACTCCTGTCTGGGCCCTGCTTAGCCCTGGGGTCTTGGCTCATAGCCATGGTCCTGGGCAGCCCCTGCCCCTGGTGTTCAGGCCACAGCCCTTGGACACTGGATCCCCATGTTTCTCCCTTCTTTCCCAGCATTGTCTGTGACCACACCCATCCCAGGCCGGTTCAGGGTATCTGCAGTTCTGTCTTGAGTGTGCCCTCAAGGGCTTAGGAAGTGGGTTCTGTCACCTTGGGCCACCACCTGCCTTCTGGGTAGGATGCTCAGTAGGGAGGGATTATTTTTTTTTTTCCTTTTTGAAATAATGTTTTTGAAGATTCGTTTTTATTGGAAAGGCATATATACAGAGAGAAGGAGAGACAGCACATGTGTGAGAGAGAGATGTTTTATCTACTGATTCATTTCCCAAATGGCTGCAACAACCAGAACAGGACTGATCTAAAGCCAGGAGCCTCCTCTGGGTCTCCCACATGGGTGCAGGGGGCCAAGCACTTGGGTCATCTTCTACTACTTTCCCAAGTCCATTAGTGGGAGCTGGATCACAAACGAAGGAGCCAGGACTCGAACCAGTGTCCATAGGGGATGTTGGCGCTTGTAGGTAGAGGGCTAGCCTGTTGAGCCACTGCGCCAGGCCCACATTCATTTTTAAAACACTTTTGACATGCCAGTCTACTTAGAGATGACTGTAATGTCATCGATGATAAATAAGTGTGGTGCTTGCCCCTGGTGTTGGCCCTTGTCAGTCAAGTCTTATTTCCAAGGAAGACTTTATTGAAACCTTCTCGTGGAAAGAATTATGGTGGGGGAATGAAGAAACAGATGGAAAGTGGTGTGTGTGTGTGTGTGTGTGTGTGTGTGGCTTTCTGTGTTTCTCTGGCAATCTGCCTTTTGAGGAAGTGAAAGACACAGGCAGTATTAGGAGATTCTGGGGCCCAGGAGATGTTGCTACACCTGCCTAGTCGGGTGTCCCTGCAGCAGAAGGCAGCCAACTTGAGGCTGGGCTGCCCGCTAGTGGGTACCCATCATTGCACCATCGCATCATTAGCTCACAGGGCGAGAAATGAACCTAAGCCATCTCCCCAGGGGTCTGTGTATCATTTTTTAAATTGGAAAGTCAGATACACAGAGACGAGGACGGACAGAGAGGAAGATCTCCCGTCCGATGGTTGTCTCCCCAAGTGACTACTGATCTGAAGCCAGGAGCCAGGAGCTTCTTTCGGGCCTCCCACGCGGGTGCAGGGTCCCAAGACTTTGGGCCGTCCTCGACTGTTCTCCCAGGCCACAAGCAGGGAGCTGGATGGGAAATGAGGCAGCCAGGACTTGAACCAGTGCCCACATGAGATGCTGGCACTGCAGATGGAGGATTAGCTTGCTGTGCCAACGCACCACTCCCTGGTGATTTTGTTTTTTCAGAAAGACACATACCTGGTGGTACCACACAGCCACTGATGCACTCTTTCAATTTCCCACTTCTGGGCGTGGAGTGTGAATAGAGTCATCAGATTGGTTGCTCCTTTTTATTTTTTCCTTTTTTCCTTAGTTTATTAAAAAAAATAATATTTGCTCTTATCTCCCAGAGCAACAGAGAGAAGAGAGACAGCTGCTGTTCCAGGCCTTGGTTCACTCCCCAGATGCCTGCTGTGGCCAGGGCGGGGCCAGGCTGAACCCCGGAGTCTGAATCGTCAGGAAACCAAGAGATCCAAGCTTGGTGTCTCGTGTGCATGGCAGTTCTCCCCGCCTTGCTCTCTATTTCCTTTTTAAGATGTATTTATTAATTTGAAGGTCAGAGAATTACAGAGAATCTTCCATCTGCTGCTGGGTTCTTGCTTAAGCAGAAATATGGAGTCAGGAGCTGTAGCTGGGAATCGAACCCAGAAACACGCAATGTGGGATATAGGCATCTCCATTGCCTGACCAGTAACCAAGGCGTGTGCAATGCTATAGAAAAGACTTAGATCTGTGCAGGGTGCTTTTTTTCTGTTGTTGTTCTTTTTAAAGCTGTTTTTGTTTAACATTTATTTAGATTTGGGCTTTTAGCAATGGCTCAGTGGTTGGATCCTTACATTGCAAGTGCCGGCATCCCTTATGGGTGCCAGTTCAGGTCACGGCTGCTCCACTTCCCATCCAGCTCCCTGCTTGTGGCCTGGGAAAGCATCAGAGGATGGCCCAAAGCCTTGGGACCCTGCCCCCACATAGGAGACCTAGAAAAACCTCCTGGCCCCTGGCTCCTGGCATTGTGGAGTGTGCTGCCATTTGTAGAATGAGCCAGCAGATGGAAGATCTTTCTCTCTGTTTCTCTTCCTCTGTAAATATGATCTCTCTTTCCAATGAGAAAAAAAATTATTTTTATTTGAAAGGCAGATTTTCAGAGAAAAGGAGAGACAAAGACCTTCCATTCCTGAGTTCACTCCCACATGGCCACAGTGGCTGAAGCTGAGCTGAGCTGAGCGAATCTGAAGCCAAGAGCTTCCTCTGAGTCTCCCACGTAGATGCAGAGTCCCAAGGATGTGGGCCATCTTCTGCTGCTTTCCCAGGCTCATTAGTGGATAGCTAAAAGGGAAGTGGAACAGCCAGGACTAGAACTCGTGTCCACATCAGATGCTGGAGCTTGCAGGTGGATGAGTAGCTTGCTGAGCCACAGTGCTGGTTCACCACCCCTCATCATGTTTCACTCATTAGTTTCTCCAGCTCCACAACAGGCCTTGACTGTGATTACCAGAGACATGACCACAGGAGGGCGTGCCTCGCAACTCTCAGCATGATGGAAAGCCGCCGGGTGTCCTGCGCTCACTGTCTTGCCCTTCTCTCACACAGCGATCATGGCCCAGGTGGCAATGTCCACGCTGCCCTTGGAACACAAGTCCTCGGAGAGCAGGATGGTGGTGACCTTCCTCATGTCGGCCCTCGAGTCCATGGTGAGCCTGCCTGGGGGTTCTAGAAGCATCCGCAGTTGCATTGGTCCTGGAGGACACAACCGTAAGACACGCCAGGGTCCCTCCCGGCTTTGCCTGTCAGCTTGCCATTTGTCCATGTCAGGGGGTCCCAGGGAGGATGGTGGGCTCAGCCCATCTTGTACTCACCTCCCTGTGACATCACAGATGTCATGACAAGAGTCCCAGCTCTCCAGACCAGAAATTCCACACAGCCACCTTTTCTTTCTTTCTTTTTAAATATTTATTTTTTATTTGGAAGATACTACAGACAGTGGAGAGGCGAAGACAAAGAATATTCTATCTTCTGGTTCGCTGACTAAATGACCGCAATGGCTGGAGCTAAGCCTATCCAAAGCCAAGAGCTTCTGGGTCTCCCACATGGGTGCAGGGTTCCAAGACTTTGGGACATCCTCCACTGCTTTCCTAGGTCATAAGCAGTGAGCTGGATCAGAAGTGGAACAGCCAGGACATGAATTGGCATCTGCATGGAATTCTGGTGGTGCAGCGTGAGGATTAGCCTACTATTCCACCACCCTGGTCCCACAAAGCAACCTTTGTCTCCTTGTTTGAGAAGGTTTTCTGTGTAAACTCAGAGGTACATGTTCATTTATGTGTACCTGTTTTCATTTGAAAGGTAAATTTACCTGGTGGGTAAACATGGGTTATGAGATTATATCATCTCAAAACATCTGATCGTATGGTGTTTATTTTTTTTTTTGAAGATTTGTTTATTGTATTCAAAAGGTAGAGTTATTGAGAAAGAGAGAGAGAGAAAGAAATTCTGTCCTTTGGGTCCATTTCCCAGATGGCCACAGTAACCAAAACTTGGCCAGTCTTAAGCCAGGTGCCACAGTCTTCTTCCAGGTCTTCACAGGGGTGCAGAGGCCCAGGCCCTGGGGCCATCCTCTGTCGTTTTCCCAGGTACATTAGCAGGGAGCTGGATGGGAAGCGGAGCAGCTGGGACACGAACTGGCGCCTGTTAGGAATGCTGCCGTTGCAAACAAGCGATTAGCTTATCGTGCCACTACACCTGTCGCTTGTTGGTATAGCTGTGTGTTTGTATAGCTGTGGATGTTTGTGTAGCTGTGTGTGTGTGTGTGTGTATAGCTGTGTGTTTCTATAGCTGTGTGTGTTCGTATAGCTGTGTGTAGAGTGGATCTCCTGCGTCATGAGATTACAGGTGATTGCCTTTTTTCCTCAGTATTTTTCTATAACTGCTATGTTTATTTTTTTAAATAATATAAATAGAAAGCCTGGCGCTGTAGCCTAGTGACTCCCGTGCTTGCCAAGCATGTGCTGGGATCCTATATGGGTACTGGTTCATGGCACAGCTGCTCCACTTCCCATCCAGCTCCCTGCCTGTGGCCTGGGAAGGCAGTTGAGGATGGCACAAAGCCTTGGGACGCTGCACCCGTGTGGGAGATTTAGAAGAAGCTCCTAGCTCCTGGCTTCAGATTAGCTAGGCTGAGCTCCCGCCATTGCAGCCACTTAGGGCATGAACCAGCAGACAGAAATCTTTCTCTCTGTCTCTCCTTCTCTCTATAAATTGGACTCCCCAATAACAAAAAGAAATCAGTCTTTAAAGAAAAAAATAAGGGATGCTATAAATGCTTAAAACTGTTTTTCCATGAGAAGCTACATCAGTGTGAGAATGCAAAAAAATGATAGGAAATGAGGACTTGTAGCGCAGTGGTTAAGGCTGTGGTGCTTAGCATCCCCTACTTGGGCTGCTGCACTTCTAAGCGAACTCCCTGCTAGTGCTCTGAGGAAAGCATTGGAGGATGGTCCAGAGGCTCAGGCCCTGCACCCTCACGGGAGACCCAGATGGAGTTCTGGCTTAGCCTGGCCCAGCCCTGGCCACTGTGGCCATTTGGGGAGTCACCACTAGGTGGAAGACCTCTCTCTCTCTCTTTCTGTTTCCCTTCACCCCCTCTCTGTCTACCCCTATCTCTCTGTTAATCATGTCTTTCAAAGAATTAAAATGAATTATTATTTAACAAAAATTGTGGAGAAAAGGATATGTTGAAGAGTTATATCAGGCAGTAAATAAAAATCTGATTTCTCTGAGGGTTTTTTATTTATTTATTTATTTGTTTATTTATTTATTTTTATTAGAAAGGCAGATATACAAAGAGGAGGGGAGAGAAAGAGGAAGAGCTTCCATCCATTGATTCACTTCCCAAGCAGCCACAATGGGTAGAGCTGCATTGATCCGAAGCCAGGATCCCAGAGCCTCCTCCAGGTCTCCCACACAGCAGGGTCCCAAGGCTTTGGGCTGTCCTTGACTGCTTTCCCAGGCCACACAGGCATAGAGCTGGATGGGAACCAGGGGCACTGGGACGTGAACCAGTGCCTATATAGAATCCCGGTGCATGGCGAGGACTCCAGTCACTAGGCTACCATGTTGGGCCCATTTTCTCTGAGTTTAATTATGCTTCTGATATTTGGTGGTAACTGTTCAGAAAAAATTTTTTTTCCTTGGCAGTTTTCTTCAGTGCAAATGCATATTCCTTGTCTATGTCTCACTTTGGATCCTTGTCCTTACGCAGCATTCTCAGGCCACATCAAGTCCAGACTTAATCTTTCCTCAAAAGGCCAGTGGTGGGCCCGGCGTGGTAGCTTAGTGGCTGAAGTCCTTGCCTTGCATGTGCCACGATCCCATATGGGCACTGGCTCTAATCTCACCAGCCCCACTTCCCATCCAGCTCCCTGCTTGTGGCCTGGGAAAGTAGTTGAGGACAGCCTAAAGCCTACGGACCCTATATCCATGTGTGGGGGAGACCCAGAAGAGGCTCTGGGCTCCTGGCTTCAGATTGGCTCTGGGCCATTGCAACCACTTGGGGAGTTAATCATTGGACAGAAGATCTTCTTTTCTGTCTCTCCTCCTTTCTGCATATCTGACTTTCCAATAAAAAATAAAAAGGACAGCGGTTTGCTTGTTTTCGTTTCAGTGCAAAGAGCTGGCCAAGTCCAAGGCCGAGGTGGCCTGCATCGCCGTGTATGAGAGCCACGTGTTTGTCGTGGGGACTGAGAGGGGATGCGCTTTTGCCAACGCCCGAAAGGACCTGCAGGAGGATTTTGCACAATACTGTAGGTGCCATGCGCTCTCCCCTGATTGGGCAGATATTGGGGTCGCTGCCCCCTAGAGGCCCCACCCCCTGCCATCAGAACCTTCGCAACACATGCCCTTGACCCAGCCCACGCATTGCATGAGAGCTCCTGTACACCAAAGGGCCTCCAGGAAGCTGCTGCTGCATTGAGGACAGTGTGGTCAGCACTGCCCTGGCTTTGTGGAATCCACGTGAAAACCATGGGGCATGCACTGTGGTGCAGCGTGTTAAGCTGCCACATAGGGCGCTAGCATCCCACATCACAACGATTGGTCCTGTTCCTGGCTACTCCACTTTTGATTCAGCCTTCTGCTTCTCACCCAGGAAAGCAACGGAAGACAGCCCACATAACTGATTCCTGGGAGACCCGGATGGAATCCCAGGCTCCTGGCTTTGGCCCAGGCCCAGTCCTGGCTGCAACAGCCATGTGGGGAGTGAAGCGGTGGATGCCATCTGTGTCTCTAGTCCCTGCTTCTTTGAAATGAACAAACACTTCTTTTTTTTTTTTTTAATTGGGAAGTCAGATATACAGACAGAAGGAATTACAGCAAGCGGCTGCAACGGCTGTAGCTGAGCCGATCTGAAGCCAGGAGCCAAGAGCTTCTTCCAGGTCTCCCACGCAGGTGCAAGGTCCCAAGGCTTTGGGTCATCCTCGACTGCTTTCCCAGACCACAAGCAGGGAGCTGGATGGGAAGTGGAGCAGCCGGGACCAGAACCGGTGCCCATATGTGATCACTACACATGTAAGGTGAGGACTTTAACTACTAGGCTGTCATGCTGGGCCCATTCAACCACATCTTTAATAATAACCGCAAAAATATTGAGTGGAGTGGTTTTCCTGCACGATTATTATTGCTTATTAACTGAGTACATGTAAGATTTTTTTAATGATTTATTTTTTCATTTCAAAGGCAGATTGAGAGAATCTTCCATCCTCTGGCGCACTTGCCCTGGCAATGGCCAGGGCTGAACCAACCCGAAGTCAGGAGCCAGGAGACTCTCCTGGTCTCTCATGGGAGTGCAGGATCCCAAGGACTTGGGCCACCCTCTGTTGCATTCCCAGGCGACAAGCAGGGAGTTGGATAGGAAGTAGAGCAGCTGGGACATGAACCAGTGCCCAGATGGGATGCAAGGTAGAGGATTAGCCTGTTGAGCCACCACACTGACCCTGGCAAACAAGATTTCTTATCTGTGAAATCATGTGTGGTTTTGCACGAGCAGGTATATTTCAGGGATATAATCGTATCCCATTGCCGCATTCCTCCTAAATAAGCCTGCCTCCCCTGTCCCTCTCCCTCCCTCATCGGGAAGCCCTTGTTTTAGGCTGCTGACCTCGGCCTGTCCTTGTGGGTTTGCAGGTGCCACCGAAGGGCTGAGCGACACGAAGCCCCCGTGCCCAGTGAATGGGTTGCAGGTCCCCTCGGGGGAAGCCGAACTCCTCAGGAAAGCAGTGGAGGACTACTTCTGCTTTTGTTACGGTAACATTCGAGTGCAGCAGGACTTGGCTGCTCCCAGCTCGGCCTCTGTTACAGTCAAGCTCAGGTGCGGCAGGAGAGGCAAGGGGAGCTCCACTCTTCCTGCCCCGTGAGCCCCACATTCCCTTGACTGCAGGCAGACCGCTCCCCAGCTCTTTGGTTTGTTCCATGTTAGTGGGGTTCCTTCAAGGAGGTCTTGGCTAAGGGAGTGCACCCCACATTCCTGATTTGTTTTTCCTACCCAATAGTCATAATAGTATTTTCTGGAAGACTAGGGGCTCTCAAAAAAGTCTATATGCATGTGAGATTGTGCGTTTACGATTTATTTATTTTATTTGAAAGAGTTATTTTCCATCTGCTGGTTTACTCCTCAGAGGACTGACATGGCCAGAACTGATGCAGTCCGAAGCCAGGAGCTTCTTCCAGGTCTCCCACATGGGTGCAGGGACCCAAATGCTTGCACCATTCTCCACTGCTTTTCCAAGTGTATCAGCAGGGAGTGAAACAGGGGTCCTGCGCAGTAGCCTAGTGGCTAAAATCCTCACCTTGTATGCCCCAGGATGCCATGTGGACACCTGTTCATATCCCAGCTGCTCCACTTCCCTTCCAGCTCCCTGCTTGTCGCCTGGGAAAGCAGTAGAGAATGGCCCAAAACCTTGGGACCCTGCACCTGTGTGGGAGACCCTAAGGAGTTTCTGGCTCCTGGCTTCGGATCAGCTCAGCTCTGGCTGTTGCGGCCACTTGGGGAGTGAACCAGCAGAAGAAAGACCTTTTTCTGTCTCTCCTTCTCTCTGTGATTCTGACTTTCCAATGAAAATGATAAATCTTAAAAAAAAAAAAAAGTAGAAGTCCCTTTCCTTTAAAAAAAATGATGCCTACATTCTCATCAGTATTATTACTTTTTTTAAAAGATTTATTTATTTTTATTGGAAAGGCAGATATACGTAGAGGAGGAGAGACAGAGAGGAAGATCTTCCATCTGCCGGTTCACTCCCCAGGTGGCCTCAGCAGCTGGAGCTGAGCCAATCCGAAGCCAAGAGCCCAGAGCCTCTACCAGGTCTCCATGCAGGTGCAGGGTCCTGAGGCTTTGGGCCATCCTCAACTGCGTTCCCAGGCCACAAGCAGGGAGCTTGGTGGAGAGTGGAGCAGCTGGGATAAGAACCAGCGCCCATGTGTTGTTTTGAATGAAGCGGGCTGGAATAGACCCCAACAGACCAGGCTAAAATTCAAAATGATGTTGCTCATGCTAAAGTTCCCAGTCACCAGACTGAGAGTCAGCCATGTGACCTTCGAGAAGTTGGGATGGGAGCATGCAAGGCAAGGACTTTAGTCACTAAGGTACCACTCCAAATAAAATAATGTTTAAGAAGCATCCCGTGTTCTGATCAAGTGCACAGCAGGTTCTCCTACAGGTGCAGCATTCTTCGCAAACATCACTCAGACTCTCAGAGCCATAGTTCAGTGATTGCATCCTAGGGCCCCCCCCAACCAAGGCCAAGGCCATTGTTCAAGCACTCAGTCACCCCTATCCCTCACTGATCCCCTCCTCCCCACATCCTCCCACATCAAGGCACGGTTTGTTTTGTTTTGTTTAATTCTCTACTGAGAGTTTGAAAAGCTAGTTACCCCCAGGCAGGTGTTTGGCGCAGTGGCGAACCCACCAATAGGGAAATCTGCATCCCATACTTCAGGGCTTGGCTTCCGGTCCCGGCTCTGCTCGCAACTCCAGCGAGCTGCTGACGTGCCCATGGGAAGCACCAGGTGATGGTTTGAGTACTTGGTTCTCCATCATCCCATGTGGAAGACAGAGATGAAATTCTGGGCTCCTGCCTTCACCCTGGCTCAACCCTCGCAGTCAAGGACATTTGAAGAGCAAAGCAGTAGATGGGACATCTCTCTTTGTCTCTTCCTTTTTCCTGTGTTCTCAATAAATAACAAGCTTATTTCTAAAGCTGAATAATTGACTCTCCTGGTTGTAATACAAGGACTTGGCACCTGACAGGTGGGTTCTCACTCTGAGGCACCTGCAGGTACCCAGAGCAGTTGATCTGGAGACCCCCAACTCAGGGTGTCTTGGGGTCTTGGACTTCTCCACTCTGTGAGCAGTAGGACAGCAGCATTCGAAGGCTCCCTGGCTGGTGCTGATGGAGGTCTGTAATGGACACCATCACAGGCCACTTAGCCTGACTGGGCCATGTCACATTGTGACAATTAAGCTTAGGGCAGTGGGAGTCTCGTCACTTTGCACACAGCGCAGGTAACCAGTAGCTACAACCTTGAGTAGGCCAGCACGCCAAGCGGTGCGCCGCACTAACGGAATGGAGAAAGAGCCCTGCTGATTTTTCTCCTTATGCTAAGAAGGTTTAAGGGGAAGTCAGTGCAGCTGTGTTCATGTGGGCTCCTTGGTTGGGAATTGTAGCAACCTTTCTTGATTATGTATGTCCTGTTAGGACTATAAGAAGGCACCTTAGGGTTTTGACGCATCCACTCTGTGACATTGAATCCAACGGACGACTAGAGTTTCAGACGTGTGCCTCTTCTTCCTCCAGGTCAGGCCCTGGGGACAGCAACCATGGTGCCCGTGCCCTACGAGCAAATGCTTCGTGACCCAGTGGCTGTGCAGGTGCAGGGGCTCCCGCCGGGCATCACCTTTCAACACCCCCGGACTTACGAGCTCGCCACCCTGAAGTGGATTTTGGAGAACAAAGCAGGGATTTCCTTCATCATCCACAGGTGCCACTCTCCACACCCCCCTGGTGGCTGGTTCACGGCCGGTTCACTGCGAGTTGGGAGTGCCTGGGTTGGATGTTTGGCCGCAGCCGCTGCTGGCCAACTCCAGCCTTCTGCTAGCGCAGACCCAGGGAGGCAGCCGTAATGGCTCAAGTGCTTAGGGCCAACATTGTGGCGTAGTGGGTTAAGTCATTGCTTGCAGCACTGATATCCTGTATGGACACTGGTTCATATCCCGGCTGCTTCATTTTCCATCCCACTCCCTGCTAAGGTGCTGAGAAATGTAACAGAAGATGGCCCGAGGGCTTGGGCCCTTCCCACCCTTGTGGGAGACCCAGATGGAGCTCCTCTACCTCTGTATAACTGTATTTCAAATGAATGAATTCATTCAAGGAAAAGACCGAGAGGCTAATTTGACTTCCTTTCTTGATTATATCCTGTTAGATGTAAGAGTTGATTTCCTGTGCTTTCTGGTTGGTTGATGCTGTTGGCTTTCTTACAGACCTTTCCTGGGTCCCGAGAGCCAGCCAGGTAAGTGGCAGTGCCGCATCCTCCGTGGCTGCTCTGAGGATCTAAACTGTGGCTGCTTCTCCTTAGCTGAGCTGCTAGCCCAACACATTCTCTGCAACCTCCGTACAATAGAGGGGAGTCGTGGGTATCCCGGGAGGGGGTCGATGCATGGGCGGATCCACAGCTCAGGGCAGGACCCAGGGCACTGGGAGAAGCTCCCCGACTGCCAGCAGGTTTGGTCATTGTCAATGTCATCCCCTAGGGGCCTCAAGTGACCATGTAGCTTTGGGCCACCAGTTACATGCAAGGCATTGCTGGATTCAGGAAGGGACCTGGGATGGGTTGTTGTTATCTGCCTCCAAACTCCAGCTCCCTGAGCTCTTAGGAGTCCCTGATGTCCCCAGGGTGACTAGGGTGTCACCGGGAGCCTGGGGGAAGAGCTGGCAAGGCAGAATAGGCAGGAAGGGCTTTGGGATAAGCAGGGTCTCAGCAGGCAGATCCTCCTGGAAAGTTCAAGTCCACAGGGACAGGCCAAAGGTGGTCTGATGAGCTCTGAGGGTCATACTGCATGCCCAGAGCAGTCAGCCTGACCCAGGATGATGGGGAGACCTCACCCCAAAAGTGGCTTGTCCAGAAACACCTAAAGATCCACCCAGGCCCACCTCCCCCACTACCCCTGCTACGTCCCCCTTCCCCAGCCTGTCCATTAGTTTGGGAAGTGCTGGAGAGCTTGGCTCAGAGCTGGCCATCAAAGTCAAGGTTGAAAGAGGATGTGCTGTTGAGAGGGCATAAATAGAGGGCCAGGGTCGCTGGGCGTGGAGAGTGGCACAGCACACGTAGGTATGGACTGAACACAGAACCAAGTGTGTGTTGGGAGCAGGTATGAGTCCTGGCCGGGGGAAAGGGTGGCAGGTGACCACAAGCCCCTTGGCCTTCTGTCATCTTTGCAAAATGGCAGTAGGACTGGCAGGTGACATGACAGTGCTTACAGGGCCCCAGGCACTGTTCCTGTGCTTTGCATGTTCAGACATTTCACGTACCACTCTACTCCCCCTCAGGGAACTGAGCCCAGGTCCCTGTGTGGTCACCAAAATGTCTTCTGCAAAATGGTGCTGGGTTGGCCTAGAACCCCCGATGCATGCCTTCCTGTAACCCTGGAGCCATCTCCAGGTGACCTGGGAGGCCCGATGGGACCTCAGCACTGTGTAATCCGTTGTCCTCTGGTACATGTTGATCACAGACACAGTGATTTTTTTGTGTGTGGGTGTGGTCCCCTGGTTCTGCCCCCTGCCAGGTGCCCCAGAGCCCAGAGGGGAGGGAACTGCTTCAAGTTGGCCTCCTATCCCTGCTGCTAGTCCATGACCACCAGGAGCCAAGGGCTGTTTCCTCTCTGTCTGCAGGGGCTTTCTGTGTTCTGTACCTTTGAATGTCAATCACCCTTGAGGGAGCTCCTCAGGGCTAGTGCTTGGCTTTTCTGTTCCTGTCCAGGTACTTGTGGCTCTGTAACAGATGCCGAGGGATCGGCCATGGCATCCAAGAGCAGGTAAAAATGGACTGAAGAGTAGTAGCAGTGGGTGAGGGTGCTCGAGCCAGGCTCCCTTGTTTTGGGTATTCTTCATGCAAAAGCAGATTTGCAATTCCAGGGCTGTGTTCGGGCAACACCATTCAGTTTATCATGCATGATGAAGAATGTTGGCTGAGGTGGTTGGATGGGGTGCTTGTGGGAGGGTGGTGTCCAGGGACATGGGCAGATGCCCAGTGCACTTGAGTTGCCCATGTCCAGGTGGCCTGTCCTGACTGGCGTCCCATTATCCTTGCAGCTGTAGTGATCCCATCCGCGTGAAAACCGAACCCATGGAAGAGTCTGGTAGGTACCATCCAGTGCTTCGAGAGTGAAATGCTTAGTAGGTTATTAGATAACTCCTTAAAAAAGATGTTTATTTTTATTGGAAAGGCACATTTACAGAGAGAAGAAATAGGAAGAGAAGGGCTTTTGGTTCCCCCGCCCTCCCAAGATGGGCACAAAGGCCGGAGCTGAGCTGATCTGAAGTCAGGAGCCAGGAGCTTCTTCCAGGTCTCCCTTGTGGGTGCAGGGTCCCAAGCCTTTGGGCCATCCTCCACTGCTTTCGCAGGCCATAAGAGGGAAGTGGAGCAGCCAGGACACGAACCAGCACCGATAGGGGATGCCAGCTCTTGTAGGTAAAGGATTAGCCTGTCAAGCCATCATGCCAGCCTCCCTATAAGTAAGTCTTTTATTATTATTTTTTTTTAACTTGAAAGTCACAGTTACAGAAAGAGAGATATTCCATTCACTAGCTCACTCCCCAAATGGCCACAATGGCTGCAGCTTGCTTGGTCCAAAGCCCAGGAGTTAGGAGCTTCTTCCAGGTCTACCACGTGAGCGCAGGGTCCCAAAGCCTTGGGCCATCCTTCAACTGCCCTGTTTTCCCAGGGCAGTTGGCTGGGAGCTGAATCAGACGTAGAGCAGCCAGGACATGAACCAGCCCGTGTGAGATGTCGTCACTGTGTTGCTGTGCGTGGAGAATGAACCTGCTATACTACCGCACCAGCCATAGAAAATATTATTTAAGTTATGCCTAAATTGGAACCTAAAAGTAAAATGAACAAAAGGTACTGGGACAAATGCCCCTCCCCTGCCTCTCCCTACTTCTCAAAACAAGAAATCCTAAAGGCAGGCTTTGTAGCACAGCACGTTAGGTCACCCCTGGCGACACTCGCATCCCGTAGTGGAGTCCCGGGTCCCACTCCACTGCTTGCCGTCCTGCTTCCTGCTGATGGATCCCTGGGAGGCAGCAGGTGACAGACCAAATAGTTGAGCCTCTGCCATCCACGTGGGAGACACTGGTGACCCTCCAGGTTCCCGGGAATGGCCTGGGTCATTCATAGCTGTTAGAGGCATTTGGGGAATAAACCAGCAGATGAAAAATCTCTCTCTCTCACCCTGTCTGTCAAATAAATAAATATTTAGAGAAAGACAAGAAGAAAGAAAACCAACATTAATTAGAAGCAAAAAAAGTGTTAAAAGCTTTAGAATAAACTTTTTGTTCTAAGCTCAAATGTTTCAACAAATGGTAGGAAAAGACTGAAATCATTAAACATAGCAAGGTTAGCAATTATAACAAGGGACGCTGGTTCGAGTCCTGGCTGCTCCGCTTCCGATCCAACCCTCCTAATAGGCCACTGTAGCCAGAGGATGGAAGATCTCTCCCTGTGTCCGCTACTCTCTCTGTCACGCTTTCAAATAAATAAACAAATAAATCTTTTCCCAAGCCACAAGCAGGGAGCTGGATTCGAAGCAGGGCCACCGGGATTAGAATCAGTGGTTGCAATCTCCTCTCTGTAACTTTCATTTTACAATGAAAGAAATAAATCTTGGCCCGGTGCGGTGACCTAGCAGCTAAAGTTGTTGCCTTACACGTGCCAGGATCCCATTTGGGGGCACGTTCTAATCCCGGTAGCCCCACTTCCCATCCAGCTCCTTGCTTGTGGCCTGGGAAAGCAGTTGAGGACAGCCCAAGGCCTTGGGACCCTGAACCCATGTGGGAAACCCAGAAGAGGCTCCTGGCTCCTGGCTTCGGATAGGCTCAGCTCTGACTGTTGTGGTCGCTTGGGGAGTGAACCACAAGTGGATGGAAGATCTTCCTGTCTGTCTCTCCTCCTCTCTGAATATTTGCCTTTCCAATAAAAAATAAATAAATCTTTAAAAATAAACAAGTAAATCTTTACCCTAAACAAACAAACAAAAAAGACCTTGTGTCCCATGCTTAGATCTGATTAGGAGGTGGAGGCTCATGGGAAATCTGACCCCAACAATGGGGTCTGATCTGATGGTAGTGAACTTGGGACTCCCTGTGTGCTCAGACCCGTTTCCCACGTGCTCCCATCTGCACAGTATAAGAGTCACCTTTCTCCCAGGTGCTGGAGAGGTCCGCTCACGTCAGGGCTGCTGGCTGAGCTTCGGGGTAGGCCGTTTGGGGTTCAGAGCCTGTGCCAGAGGGGAAGGGGCTGGAACGAGGCGGGAGAAATCCTGCCTGCTTCTGCTGTTTTCCCAGATGTCCCCGTGCCTCTTATTATTTTTTTATGTATCTGTTTATTATTTATTTGAAATGTAGAATGACAGATAATGCACACACACAGATCTTCCATCTGCTGGTTTCACACTCTGCACGCTTCCCAGCAAGCAGGCTTGGACCAGGCTGAAGGCAGGCACGCCATGAGGGCTTCCATGTGGGTGGCAGGGGCCTAAGCACTTGGGCTATTCTCCACTGCCTACCCAGGCGCAGCAGCGGGAAGCTGGATGGGAAGTAGAGCAATCAGGACGAGAATTAGCACTCATATGGAATGCCAGCCCCTCAGGTGGTGGCTTAACCCGCTGCCCCACAGTGCTTTCCCCGTGTGATTGAATCAATAGCCACATTTGCCTGCAGCCGGGGTTGACTGGTGCTTGCTGTCTTCCACGCAGCAATGCACGGATAGCAGATGTACCCATGCAATCTTTGGTTGGCAGATTTGATGTAACCTGTGGTTGTTGTTTCCGTTGCGTTCAAAGATGTCACCCTGCCAGCAGCGGATGTGTCCGTCAAGAAGGAATTGGATGACCCCAGCTACTATCAATGCCACACGCAAGGTAACAGCGTCTGATTGTTAGTGTTGTACCAGGCACTTAGCATGGGAAACCCCCTGTCAGCATCCAGCCAGCCGGAAGGCCACGGGGCCCCGTGTGTGTGTGTTGTGTGTGTGTGTGTGTGTGTGTGTTTTCTTAGGCTCTAGCACACTGCCACATAAGGGAAATGCCCTTCTGGTCATGAAATCCTGCCTGGCCACACACGCGTAGGCAGGTGGGTACGTGAATGTGAGGTGGCTCTGTGTCGTCCCACAGGCGTCTGTCTGGGTCTTAGCTGTCCTCACTGGGTGTGTTCTGTGGGCCTGCCCTCTCGCCCCCTCCGTCCAGCCTGCCACACTTTCTCCCTCAAGCCCTGGTGTGTGGGTGGGCATCGCAGGCGCCTTAATCCCAGTGGCATGGCGGGTCTTCCTTGACATCAGACTCCATCAGTGGGCAGGAGAGCAGGTGGCAGCAAAGCCACGCAGAAGTCAAACAGGGCATAGGCATGTGGTGGGATGTGGCAGGAGGTGCAGCCGCACATACCACTTGCTCACATGACAGTGCCTACATAAGTGCCTCCTCCTGTCCACCTGCTCCACTCTGGGGTCCCCCCCTGCTCTATGCATATGACCTCCTGTTAAGATTGCTCCTGATTCCCCCCGTATGCCTTTGTAGTTTTGCTATTGTCTAATGCTGATTCGAGTACTGGCGTCTTTTTGATGTCTTTTTTGCTGTCTCTTTGTGCCTCGCTGTATTTGTTCTCTCCAGGGAGTTGCTCTGATGCTTCCGGCAGTGAAGCCACTGCCATGGAACTCCCCATGGAGGGTAAGAAAAGCGAAGCATTTCCTCTCTCGCTCTCTCTCCTTTTTGAATTCTATAGGATGTTGTGGTGGTGAAGGCATCCTCTCCCACACTCATGTTTGAAAATGAAGGATAAGGCTTCGGGGCACCCCTGCCTGCTAAGGGCGCTGGTTGAGTCCTGTCCTCACACTCAGTATTATAGGCTGCATAGCTCCTTTATCTGTTGTGACCAGCAAATGGCTCAACTTCAAGCACTGGGGTATAGAAATTCCCCCCCAAAACGCTGCAAGAGCCAGAGCTGCTCAGAAGCCAGGAGCTTTCTCCAGGTATCGCACAGTGGGTACAGGGGCCCAAGGACATTCTCCACTGCTTTCCCAGGCCACAAGCAGGGAGCTGGATGGGAATGGAACAGCCAGAACTAGAACAGGCGCCCATACAAGATCCCAGCACTTGTAAGGGGAGGATTAGCCAATTGAGCCTTTGTGTCAAGCCTGAACTCTTTTTTTTTTTCTTTTATTGGGGCCTGGCACAATAGCCTAGTGGCTAAAGTCCTCACCTTGAACACGCTGGGATCCCATATGGGTGCTGGTTCTAATCCCAGCAGCTCCACTTCCCATCCAGCTCCCTGCTTTTGGTCTGGGAAAGCAGTCGAGGATGACCCAAAGCCTTGGGACCCTGCACCACGGCTGACTGGGCTGAGGCCAGGAGCCTGGAACTCTGTCCGGGTCTCCACGTGGGTAGCAGGGATCCAAGTACTGGAACCATCACCTGCTACCTCCTGGATATGTGGTAGCCAGGAGTTGGCATCACGCACTGCAGTAAACATCCACCTTGTAGAGTATTTTAAATGCCAAGATACAGGGGGCTGGTGCAGTCGCTCAGTACGCTAATCCTTCACCTGCAAGTGCCAACATTCCCTATTGGCACCGGTTCATGTCCCAGCTGTTCCACTTCCCATCCAGCTCCCTGCTTGTAACCTGGGAAAGCAGTAGAGGACGGCCCAAAGATTTGGGACCCTGCACCCGTGTGGGAGACCCGGAAGAGGCCCCTGGCTCCTGGCTTCAGATAGGCTCAGCTCTGGCCATTGCAGCTATCTGGGAAGTGAACCAGTGGATGGAAGATCTTTCTGTCTCCCCTTCTCTCTGGAACTCTATCTTTCTAATACAAAGAAATAAATCCTGTAGATATATGAAGAAAACACTTAAGAATGAATATCATTTTAGCCATTTTTTTTTTTTTCAAGACTGTACCCGGCCAGACTCTGCAGAAAGAAAGCCGGACCCTGGAGTGGATGTGAAAATGGAGGGTAAGTAGCCAAGGCTCTCGTCAGTCAGTCATGGCATCAAGCATGACTTGCTTTTTTTTTTTTAATGATTTGTTTATTTTTATTACAAAGTCAGATACACAGAGAGGAGGAGAGACAGAGAGGAAGATCTTCCATCCGATGATTCACTCTCCAAGTGAGCCACAATGGCCGGTGCTGCGCCGATCTGAAGCCGGGAACCAGGAACCTCTTCCGGGTCTCCCACGCGGGTGCAGGGTCCCAAAGCATTGGGCCGTCCTCCACTGCTTTCCCAGGCCACAAGCAGGGAGCTGGATGGAAAGTGGAGCTGCCGGGATTAGAACCTGCGCCCATATGGGATCCTGGGGCGTTCAAGGCGAGGACTTTAGCCACTAGGCCACGCCGCTGGGCCCAAGTACCTGCTCCTTCTTAAGGGATGCTCCCCTGAAGTCCCGCCTATAACTATGGTTGCCCCACCTCACGGTCAGTGACATGTCAGTGTGCGGCTGCTGGACAGGAGCGGTGCATGTCCAGAAGGCTGGAGGTCTCAGCGTCTCAGAACTGCACCCAGTCTGACACTTAGGAATGCTGTCTTTCTTTTTTTTTTTTTTTAACTAAGGCAGGTGTACATGGAGAAGGAACGATCAAGAATCTTCCATCTGCTGGTTTACTCCCCCAAATGACTGCAGCAGCTGGAGCTATGCCAGTCCAAAGTCAGGAGCCTCTTTTGTGTCTCCCATGTGGGTGCAGGGGCCCAAGCACTTGAGCCATCCTCTGCTGCTTTTCCAGGCCACAAGCAGGGAGCTGGATGGGAAATGGACCAACCAGGACACAAACCGGCGCCCATATGGGATGCCAGTGCTGCAAGCTGAGGCTTAGCCTACTATTCCTATAGCACCAACCCAGTGGCATTATTTCTCGCTGGAACTTTCCATCCAGCATTTTCAGCCCATAAGTCGCTGAAACTGAAGAAAGCAAGATCATGAACAAAGGATATCACTTAGCAAGATGTCTGCCTTTTTCTCTCTCCTGGCTTCTATATACAATTTTTTTTAACTAAATAAAAAAAAAAAAAAAACAGTCTTGGCTTTGGCTTCTAATCAAGGCGACAGCAGACCTGTCTGGAGAAGTGTTCCGCTACCTTCTAACCCTCGATTTCTGTCTTAAGGAAACACACATTCGTCGGGTGTTACCCATTCCGCAACAGGTGTGGAAGACCTGAACATCGTTGAAGTGACTGTCCCAGGTAGGATGGACATCTGGTTCCTGTGAGCCAGCTTGGTGTGCAGGGGCCGTTGACTTGGGCTTCGTCCCCCCGATGATGAGGCGAGGACCAGGCACGCTCAGCATCTCACTCCTATCAGACATTGTTCATCAGCTCCAGGGCTCCTCATGGTTCTGGAAGATTCCATGTCTTGCAAGCAGCCACAAGCCCCAGAAGTGGGGCACATCCACTGCCCATCAGGAGATGCCCTTTTGTGAATGTGTGGATGTGAAAATGCGAGAAGGTAGAGAAGAATTTAGTAACAGTTCCTTTAGGGAAGGCAGCTGAAGCCTGAAATAAGGGAAGAGATGTTTCTTTTCTTTCAAGGTTTACTGTGTTTGAAAGGTAGGGTTACAGAGAGAGCAGGAGGGATGAGAGATCTTCCATCCACCAACTCACTTCCTGACAAAATGGCCAGAGTGGCCAGGGCTGGGCCCTGCCATAACCAGGAACCAGAAACTTCGTTTCTTCCATGTGGGTGGCAGGGGCCCACGCACTTGGCCCACCCTCCACTGCTTTCCCAGGTTGTAAGCAGGGAGCTGGGTTAGAAGTGAGGCACAAGGGCTCAAACCCACAGCTGTATAGCATGCCGGCATCAGGCAGCAGCTTAGACTGATCTGCCACAACCTCAGCCCCAGGAAAGACAACTCTGTACATTGTTTTACGCCTCTGGGATTTTTGAACCATGTGACTGCTGTAGTTATTCAAAATCAAATAGAGTCAATTTTTTCTAAAGTACTGAAACATATTCCCATCTCACCCTAGTAACCCATTCCCTTGTTATATTGCATTGGCTGTGATTTCTTTTGTAATGTTGACCAACAGTAGTGAAAATGGACGTCGTTGTCTTGCAAGAACTCAGCCATGTTCCCTAAGGTGGTTCCCCTAAGGGGGAACAGCTACAGTCGCTTCCGCTTACAGATTCCCAAAACATGAATTATTGCTTGAAGTCAGCTGAACAATAGGCCAGTTAACATGCATTCCCAGGCACAAACAGCCTTTTTCCTTGGAGGTTTGGGAAGGAGGGTAAAGACATTCAGAATTCTGGTTTTTTTTTTTCATTATTTTAGATAACGAGAAGCAAAGATTATCAAGCATTGAAAAGATTAAACAGCTAAGAGAACAAGTCAATGACCTCTTTAGCCGAAAATTTGGTAAGTTCTGATAGCCTTACTTAGTCCGAATTTATACATACTTCAAACACCTACATGTTAAGATTTAGTTAGTTAGTTAATTTGAAAGGCAGGTTTTATAGTGAGAGAAGGACTGATAGAGAGCTCTTCCATCCAATGGTTCACTACCCAAAAGGCTGTGATGGCTGGGGTTGGGCTGATGCTAAGCCAGGCACCAGGAACTTCGACCAGGTTCTCCCACATAGTACAGGAGCCCAAACACTTAGGCTGTCTTCTGCTGTCTTCCCAGGCCACAGGCAGTGAGCTGGATCGGAAATGCAACAGCCGAGTCTCAAAAGCAGGGTCTGTGCGGGATGCTGGCGCTGCCAGCAGTGGCTTTACACACTGTGCCACAGCACCAGCCCCAGATTTCAAAATGATGATGAATTTTGTCATCAATTGGCTTTCTTCATTAGATATTTTATTTTTGTCCATCATGAGACTGAAAAAATTATTTTGCAGCAAAATAGATCTACCTTTAAATTTCATTTTCCGTGAAGTCTTTGGAGCACTGTGGTACTGGTGAATGGATACGCTGTGCCTGCTTAACTCCAGCACCCCTGTGGCAAGCCCACAAGTTAATATTCACGCAGCATGTTACTGCTGGGGAATGCAGTAAACATGGGTGGTCCCCAGTGTTGTCACTGCTTGAGAACGGTCTTAAAATCTTGACATCAGAGATCATGGGAGGAGTAGGGCAGGTGTCTGGGGCAGCCACTAACATGCTGGTTCAGAAGCCACAGCCCATATCTGAGTGCTTGGGTTCAAATTCTAGCTCCCCTTCTGATTCCAGCTTCCTGCCAGGCAGCTGCTGATGGCCCAGGGGCCTGGTCCCCTGCCACACACGTGAGAGACCCAGATGGAGCGCAGCAGGCTCCTGACCTAGGCCTAGCTTAGCCCTGGTTGTTATAGGGGTGAACTTGCAGATGGTTCTGTCCATGGGTGTCTCTGCTCTCAAACAACTTGACCTAGACAAAAGGCGTGGGAAGTGACTGACCCCACTGGCTTGACATGGTGTGTACCACCACAGGGGAAGCGATTGGTGTGGACTTCCCCGTGAAAGTCCCCTACAGGAAGATCACCTTCAACCCTGGCTGTGTGGTGATCGATGGCATGCCCCCGGGGGTGTCGTTCAAGGCCCCCGGCTACCTGGAGATCAGCTCCATGCGGAGGATCCTGGATGCTGCCAAATTTATCAAGTTCACGGTCATCAGGTAGGAAAACTAGCTCGTGATCATGGGAACTTGTCAAGTTGCCTTTGAGTGGTCACACATACCTACCCCTCCGCCACATCCCATTGTACCTGTCGCTACGTTACTACTCAGCAGCTAGAAGCAGGTGGGCGGGAGGAGGAAGATGAGCCGGGTTTCACTCAACGCTGTCTCTTTCTCTGCAGACCACTGCCAGGACTGGAACTGAGTAACAGTGAGTATCATATGTACGCAGAGACCCTCCCAGCTTCAGGCATGCCCCCCTGGCTGGGAAGGGCAAGTATCGCTTCTAGAGCTTCTAGCACACCTGGCCCTTCTGTCTGAACTGGCCTTCCCCTACATGTTAGGAAGTTATGTCAGTCTATTGCCTGACTTTCACTAAGAAGGCTTAAACAACAGTTGATGGCATCAGACTACTTGTGACACGTGACATCACCCCCACCTGCCCCAGCATCCTGGATGGTGAGGGCTTTCCCTTGGCTACTGCATGGCCACAGGTACGGCCCCAGTCTCGAGCTTGTCTCTAACAGTTGAGTAAATGGTGCCTGCCTGGACACCCATCACACCCAGCATCCTCAGCTCCAACTCATTCCACCCCCAGGTTTTTTCTGTTATTTTCTCAGAGAGGTAAAGTGACAGAGAAAGCACCCATTGCATCTATCCACTGCCAAATGTGTGCGAAAGCTAGGACTGGGCCAGAGACCCAGCTGGGAACGGGGATCTTGAGCCATCCATCACCTGCCCCTCTCCCATGGTATGCATCGGCAGGAAGCTGGACTCAGCCAAAGCCTGGCACCCCCATCCCATATAGCCCGGTCATGCTAATAAGTATTAAAGTCCCCGAGGAGGCACTCAGACCATGCACAGTCATTATCTGCATGTCATGTGTTTCTAATTGAGGAGTTCTATGGAGGGATGGGGTTTCCATATCGGAAACCACCCCCACCTTGCGTGATGTGGACAGCTCACTCTTTTTAGTACATTTTCAGCTTTGCGCACAATGACTCCTCCACCCCCAGTCTAGTAGAATATTTTCCGTCCGTACCCCAAAAGGTTCCTCCCACCCATGCGCAGTCACTTCCAGGGCCCACACCTGTCGCCAAGCAACGACTGATGGACTCTCTGGCTCTGTAGTCTGACCTCCTTTTGTGTCTGTGTTTGCCCCAAGTACCTGGCCCACCTGCGGGCCTGTTTAGATCGCCCATGCACCCTTGCCCTCAGACACCAGCCGTGTGAGTTCTGTGGGATTCCATGGCCACCACCACCAGTGACTCCTGACGCTCAAGCTGGTGAGTCCTGTGCCAGCGTCACTCATACCCGTCTACCCCTGTGGTTGCCCAGTTCTCTTGGGCACCATAGGAGAGCGAGGAGGCTGAACATACGAGCACACTGGCAGATGGCTCCTGCAGCGTGCGACACCTTCAACCAAGTGCTCTCCTGTGGGCTGCTGTCCCTTGAAAACACTGGAGTTAAGAACCCACGCTGAAACGCTAGGCACGGTTTTAAGCACTGGATCTCTAGGTGTTCAGTAGAGAAGCCTGAAGCCCCAGCCCGTGCTCACTCACAACCAACATTTCCCGTTTGTCAGTGTCCACTTCTGCAGGGATGGGTGATCTGGCTTCAACACGCACCTGTGCTTCCCTCACTCCTTCCCCTCCCCTGCTTAACCACACACCACTCTCTCCCACCCCTGCACCCCAACCCATGCCTAACCATGCTCATCTCCCACTTCACCACTTCCCCCAGCAACCTAAACCACACCCACACCTCTGTAACTACCTCCACCCTGCTCCCATTTAACCACACCTGTCTCCTCACTTAGCCCCACCCCTTGTGTCCAGCCTAGCCACTCCTTCCTGGCCAAGCCCTTGCCCCTCCCAGCCAACCCCTGCCCTTGCTAACCACTCCCTCTCCTACTTAGCCACACCCTTCCACCCAACCTAGCCACACCCCTCCTAACCACATCCCCTCTTATGTAGCCACGCCCCTTGCAGGTGCCTTCAGGCTGGTTAATTCTATTGGCTGGGAGAGGAAAGGGTGGGACCCTGTCTCTTAACTTCCCTTCTCTCTCCAAAGTGGGGAAACGGAAAATTGACCAGGAGGGCCGTGTGTTCCAGGAGAAGTGGGAGAGGGCCTACTTCTTCGTGGAGGTGCAGAACATCCCCACGTGCCTCATCTGTAAGCAGAGCATGTCGGTGTCCAAGGAGTACAACCTGCGGCGCCACTACCAGACCAACCACAGCGAGCACTACGACCAGTACACGGAGCAGGTGCGCGACGCCAAGCTGCAGGAGCTGAAGAGGGGACTGCGCAGGTACCTGCTGGGGTCGCCCGAGGCTGCCACAGCAGCGACAGCTGTGGGACCCCCAGAGCCCAGGCCAGCACCAGCCAGCGCGAGTGCAGCTACTGCTACGACCACCACACAGCCGGTGGAGGACGTGACCGGCAGCTTGTGGGACAAGCTCCGGGAGAAGATCAGAGCGTTCGTGGCCTACTCCCTCGCCCTGGATGAGATCACAGACATCAACAACACCCCGCAGGTGGCCATCTTCATCCGCGGGGTGGACGAGAACTTGGATACATCCGAGGAGCTGCTGGACACAGTGCCCATGACGGGCACCAAGTCCGCACACGAGGTCTTCCTGCGTGTGGAGAAGAGCCTGAGGAAGTTTAACGTGGACTGGGCCAAGCTGGTGAGCGTGGCCTCCACAGGCACGCCAGCCATGGTGGACGCCACCAACGGGCTGGTGACCAAGCTCAAGTCCAAGGTGGCGGCGTGCTGCCAGGGCTCAGAGCTCAAGTCGGTGTGTTGCATCCTACACCTGGAGTCGCTGTGTGCCCAGAAGCTCAGGATGGACCACGTCATGGACGTTGTGGTGAACTCTGTCAACTGGATCTGCTCCAGAGGCCTGAACCGCGGCGAGTTCAGCACGCTGCTCTACGAACTGGACAGCCAGTATGGCAGCTTCCTCTACCACACGGGCATCAAGTGGCTGAGCCGCGGGCTGGTGCTCAAGAGGTTCTTCGAATCCCTCGAGGACATTGATTGCTTCATGTCGTCCCGGGGTAAGCCACTGCCCCAGCTCAGCTCCGGGGACTGGATCCGAGACCTGGCCTTCCTGGTAGACATGACCGCACACCTCAACACACTGAACGTGGCCCTCCAGGGCCATTCGCAGGTCGTTACGCAGATGTACGACCTCCTCCGGGCTTTCGTGGCTAAGCTGTGCCTGTGGGAGACACACTTGACCGAGAACAACCTGGCCCACTTCCCCACGCTGAAAGCCGTGTCCAGGAGCAACAGCGACGGCCTGCACTACATCCCCAAGGTGGTGGAGCTGAAGGTCGAGTTCCAGACCCGCCTGGCCGATTTCAAACTCCACGAGGGGGAGCTGACCTTGTTCAGCTCGCCCTTCTCCATCAAGGTGGACTGCGTGCGGGAAGACCTGCAGATGGAGGTCATCGACTTGCAGTGCAACACCTTCCTCAAGGCCAAGTACGACAAGGTGGGCGTACCCGAGTTCTACAAGTACCTGTGGAGCAGCTACCCCAAGCTGCGGAGCCACAGCGCCAGGATCCTGTCCATGTTCGGCAGCACCTACATCTGCGAGCAGCTCTTCTGCATCATGAAACTCAGCAAGACCAAATACTGTTCCCCGTTGCCAGCGGCCCCGTGGGACTCGGTGCTCCCCGTGGCCTCCTCGTGAGCAAGGGACGCAAACCCTCCAGGCCAGGCCCCACACCCACCCCTGCCATGGCCAAGCGAGAACATTCATGACAGAATTTTCCCATATTGCCTTTTTTTTTTTACTCTCCCACTTGGAATGGAAAACACACTTATTGGCAGCTTCGTTATCATTTCTTTTTTTAATTTTGAAACTTTTATTTCCTCGTTAGCATTTGTAAGGCGTATGATGCCTCTCACCGGCGTTCCGTAGAAGCTGGAGGATTCTATTGAATTTCTATCAGTCCACTTGCCTCGTGCCCCACCGCCATGACAATCTTTCATGTCACCTGCCAGACTGCACTCTCCCCGCCACTTGGGAGCTTTGGGGTTGGCATCTGCCAGCTTCAGTTGTCAGAGAAACACAGAGAGGCATGATACGCGTGAGTAGTGGTGGAGGGCTCTGCGGGCACACGCGTATCCCCGCCCTCTGTTCTCACAGCATCATGCGTTCGAACACCCCTGTTGGGAATGGAGTCTCACGCGTGCTGTTCCCGTTTTGCCTGCCTCCATCCGCCTTCACATGAAACCACCAGAAGTTGAGCTTAAAGTGGAATAGCCCAAAGCAAATATTTTTTTTAAAGATTTATTTTTATTGCAAAGTCAGATATACAGAGAGGAGGAGAGACAGAGAGGAAGATCTTCCGTCCGCTGATTCACTCCCCCGGAACTGAGCCAGTCTGAAGCCAGAAGCCAGGAGCTTCTTCCGGGTCTCCCATGCAGGTGCAAGATCCCAAAGCTTTGGGCCATCCTCGACTGCTTTCCCAGGCCACAAGCAGTGAGCTGGATGGGAAGCGGGGCCGTCTGGATTAGAACCGGTGCTCATATGGGATCCCAGGCTCCTCCCCAAAACAAATACCACAGGGTACCACATTTAAAGTGGAGTTGAGGCTTAAAAGTTCTCCATAACAAAAACTTTTTGCGGGGCAAGGCAATGAGGTCCAGAGAAATCTTTATCCACTGGTTTGCTTCCCAGATGCCATGACTGGCCAGGGTGATGCCATAACCTAGGAATGCAGTTCAGGTTTCCCACGTAGGTGACAGAGACCCAATCCCATGCCAACCATGATCACAGCCTCCATGGGTCTGCTTGGGCAGGAAGCTGGAGTCGTGGGCCGCGGCCAGGAATGGAACCTAGAAACTTCCATGTGGAACACGGGTGTCTTAGCCATTAGGGTGAATGCCTGCTCCCTAACTTGTTAAATCATTTCATATTTATAGAAACTTACAGCCACTGCCTGTAATGTCTACATCCCTTTTAGGCACTGATTCGAGTCCCAGCTGCTCCCCTTCTGATCAGCTCCCTGTTGACGCGCCTGGGAGAGCAGCGGAAGATGGCCCAAGTGTCTTTGGACCCCTGCAACCCACATGGGAGACCCAGATGAAGTCTGGGCTGCTGGCTTTGACCTGGCCTAGCCCTGGCCTTTAAGCAGCCATTCGGGGCGGTAGATGAACCAGCAGATACAAACTTATTTTATTTGTTTGAAAATCTGAGTTAAGAGAAGGAGGGAGAGAACTAGAGAGCTTCCAACTGCTGGTTCACTCTCCAAATGTCCACAGCGGCCGGGACTAAATCAGAGCAAAGTCAGGAGCTGAGGATCTCCTAGTGGGTGTCCCGCAGGGGTGGCAGGCACCCATTGTCTGCCTCCTGAGCTGCATTAGCAGGAAACAGGATCAGAAGCAGAGGTGCCAGGACTCCAGCTGCCAGCACTTGAACCAGGCACTCTGATTCAGGCTGTTGGCATCTCGAGCAGCAGGTTAACCTGCTAGGCCACAATGCCAGCCCCCAAGCCCCTTTGTTTTATCGTTCGTTTGTTCATCAGCTTTCTCTCCCACCTTCTCGTTCCTATGTGTGTCTACACCTAGAAGAAGTGCTCCCAGTAAGTGTCATGTGTGTGTAAATGGATGTGCTTTTTTTGTTTTCTGACCCATTTGGGGGAAAAGTGACATCCATGATTTCCCATCTTTCTTCAAGGAAAATTTTGGAAGAACAGGAGTACTCACTTGGAAAGCCACACTCCAGTCAGCAACTCCGGGCAAATCAAACCATTGACCATTCCTGCTGCCATTTTGTCTTTTGGAGCAATTCCCTCTTTACCGTTATAGCATATGTCTCCTGAGAGGTGGTCTTTGATGACATGAATATAATCACACACACAAGGAGGTACTTCAGCAAAGTTCATGGAGGGTGGAATTAAAGACGAGGGATGCCCTTGGCCCAGCAGTTAAGACTGTTTGGGATGCCTGCATCCTAAAACAGAGGGTTCAGTTTGGGTCCTGGCTCTGCTACTGATCCAAGCTCCCCGCTAATGCACACCCCGGAAAGCAGCAGGTGACGGCCCAAATACTGGGGCCTTTGCCACGCACGTGGGAGACCTAGACGCAGTTCCAGGAGCTTGGCTTGGCCCTGACTCTGGCCCATGGATAGAGATCCGTGTCTGTCTGTGCCCTTCCAAAAGAAATTTCAAAATGTTTATTTTGGTGTAAAAAAAAAAAAAACTTGAAATGGATGCTTTCCATACTATACATTTTTCCATGGGCTGCTTGAAGACTTCATGGATGGCATTATTTATGTGTATCTATGGTGCTGTGTATCTATGTTTTCGGTGTACATTATTATATTTTTTTACTTGAAAGGTAGAGACACAGGGAGAAGGAGAGAGAGAGAGAAAGTGAGAAAGATCTCCCATCCACTGGTTCACTCCCCAGATGGCCTCAACAGCTGGAGCTGACCTGATCCAAAACCAGGATGGGTCTTCCACATGGGTGCAGTGTCCCAAGGCCTTGGCCACCCTCCACTGCTTTCCCAGGCCACTAGCAGGGAGCTGGATGGGAAGTGGAGCTGCCGGGATTAGAACCGGCGCCCATATGGGATGCAGGTGTTTACCGGCAGAGAATTAGCCAGCTGAACCATGGCACTGGCCTTGGGTATTTTAAGATTTATTTTATTTACCTGAAAGGCAGAGTTAGAGAGAGAGTTGCAGGGTTACAGGAGGAGAGAGGGATCTTCCACCCACTAATTGTCTACTCAGACATTTGCAGTGACTAAGGGTGAGCCAAGGATAAAGCCAGAAGCTTCTTCCAGGTCTCCCACTTGGGTGGCAGGGGCCCAGGAACTGGGGCCGCTGTCTGCTGCTTTTCCAGGCATGTTAGCAGGGAGCTGGAACCGAAGTGGAGCAGCAGGAGCTCTGATCATGGGATGCAGCAGCTTAACGTGCTTCATATGACTAGCCCCTCTGTTGGTCATTTCTAAGCAGACACAGGGCTCAACGTGGAGACCGGCAGCTGCCTGTCACCCAGCCTCTGAGCACACTCCTGTCAAACGTGAACTCCTTGGAGATTGTCCATCCGGATGGCAGGGCTCATTCCAGGCTGTCTCCTGGTGACTGGGCTGTTCTGCTTTGCATCCACTCCACAGGCCCCCGCATGGTGGCTCATGTACATGACAGAGCCAACACCATGGAAAATGAGGGACAGAGATGGGTTCCTGTAGCGGCAACATCTGGGTGTGTGTAGATGGGAATGCTTACCCAAGGGATATGAGGAAAGATCCTGCCCAGGCCAGGGGCTGGATTTGGAGGGTCTCTTCCCCATCAGGGGGTCTGGTGGGCACCTTGTCTGTCTGCAGGCCACTTAACCTCTTGTCTGTGGTGGTCACTCCTCTGCCACAGGCACTGGAGACTGGGGGGACTGGAGGGCACTGGAAGCCAGGTTCAGGGCCCCCACTGTGTGCAGTGTCCCGTCGGCCACAGACCATGGTTCTGGGAGGTCAGGATCTTGCTCAGGACCCAGCAGGGGTCCTGGCTGAGCCTCAGGGTTGCTGTATCCTCCTGCAAGGCTCAGATCCCTGCACCTGCATCTTAGAGCAGTGAGTCATCTGCCCAACCGATGCTGCAGCGAGTACCCACAGCAGGCACCTGCAGGTGCACCTGCCCCGGTGCCCATGTGCATCCACCCTCTGCAGGGGTCAGTCTTGTGACCACACACACAAGACACGGGCCACTCCAAGAGGCCAGGAACACGGGAAAGACACGGAGAGGGCCACGTTGGGTCAGGAGACTCCACACGATGGTGACACTCCATCTTGCATTTCCTGGGAAGCTTGGAACTGCTGGGCAAGCAGAGGAGTTGGATTTGGGGGCTCATTAGCCCAGCGCCCTGGCCATGAATGTTTCCAGCAAACACAGGAGCCAGGCGAGGCCTCCAGGGATTTTTCTCAAAATCCCATTCAAATTTTTTTTCCTTTTCTAAAGATGTATTTATATATTTAAAATGCAAAGTTACCGAAAGGAAGAAAAGGCAAAGAGAACGCTTCCATCCACTGGTTCACTCCCCTCGTGGTCACAGCGGCTGGGGCTGGCCTCTTCCAGGTCTCCCTCATGACTGCAGGGTCCCAAGGATTTGAGCCATCCTCCGCTGCTTTCCCAGACCATCAGCAGCAAGCTGGATGGGAAGCGGAGCAGCCGGGATTCGAACCAGTGCCCATATGGGATACCAGCGCCACAGGCAAAGGCTTAGCTCATTAAGCCCTGTCAGCCCCAACCTCATCAATTCTTCCGGGGCCAGACTCTTTTCTTGAGAAGCACCTGTTTATTCGCTGGCCATTGGTAAACCAGCCTTGTCCATCCTCACACAGCCCCTGCCCACGGTCTTCCTGACCAGCCACTTTGCTACAAGACGCTCAGCCGCTCTTAGCACCCGGGTAACTCCTGTCTTTAGAGACAGGCTCCCCCCAGGCTAGCAGCAGACTAGGGAAAGCTGTAAGGGGTGTGGGCTTTCAGCCACAGCGTCTCACCTGGAGTGGGGGCGCCTCTGGGAGTCATCACAAGACCCCACCACGACCCTTCTTACACAAAGATGGGTGTGCATGCCCCACCCTGCCTGGGGAGGAGAGGAACTATAGTTCCTCCTGCCCTTGCAAAACTTGCTCTTGATCAAGACTGGTTGGGCAGCAAGCACCACAGAATTTGCAACTTCCTCCCCAGCAAGTCCACAGGCCTCTGTCCTCATTCTACAAATACCCCGCGGGCAGAGCCCAGGCCACCTCCATCTCCCCGGAGCCCCTGTCTCATTCCAGCCAGCTTCATGGAGGAGGTGGCCCTGTCGCGTGGGCGGCAGTGGCGAGCTCTACCCGTAGCGTCCGGACCTCAGGCTATATACACTATACACAGGAACGGCGCCGCTCGGCCTCACACGGTCGACGCCAGCTTGCGCTTGGTGCTCTCGCTGCAACGGTGCAGGATAAGGTCGGCGCTGGGGCGCGGGGGCACCGCGGGCTGCGGCTTCGCGCCCTGCGGCTGGGGCGCCTCTGCCAGGAGAAGACGCGCGGGGGTCAGAGGCCCCGCCCCCGACTCCGCCCCACTGCCTGACCCCGCCCTTGAGCCCCACTCAGCTCCCTGGCGCTTCTGCAGACTCAGGCGCTGCTTCTATCTGGCCCCGCCCATCAAGGTCCCGCCCCCAGCGCCCGCACCGCTCCTGCCCTACTCAGCTCCTAACTCTACTGCGGGCCCAAGCCCCGCCTCCTCCTGCCCCCGCCCCCCAGGCCACGCTCCATCCCGCTCCCTTTGCTCCTGCCGGCCGAGGCTCCGCCTCCTCCTAGCCCCGCCTCTCAGGCCCCGCCCCATGTCCACTCCGGCCCCGCCCCGTCGAGGCTCACGCTGCAGGCTGCTGGCTCCGAGCTGGCCCGGCCGCTGGGGACGCCGGCGCTGCTGCAGGAAGCGCACGCTGTTGCGGCGGTAGGTGTCCTGGCTGAGGCGATTCCGCGAGCGCTGGTGGATGCTGTGCGCGTTGCGGATGGTCGACCTGGCCGGGGTTGGACGTGAAGTGCCCTCAGAGCCTGTGCCCACCCGGCTTCCAGTGGGGGGTCCCGGGGCTGGGTGCCTTTCCCTGCGCCTGAGGTGGTCCCCGCCTCCCTCACGCACGCTGGCAGCCCGTGACTCCCCTCTCACCTGCGGGGTGGCGCCCCTCGGCCTTTGATGTGCCGCTGGGCTTGGGTCAGCTCCTGCCCCGACCTCTGCAGGAACATGGAGGGAAAGTAGCCCGTGGTGTCATCTTTCCTGAAAGAGGCGGCGCGTGAGGCCCGGGCAGCAGGTGGGGGGGGCTGGTGGGAGAAGTTGCTCAAAAGTGGGGGACCCTGTAGACTGCTCCTCTCTGGGGTTCCACAGTTCGTGGAAAAACATCACTGAAGGATGTTAACGTTGTTGCCAAAATGTTGACACTCATGCAAGTTTTTTTTACTTTCTCACTAACTTGCTGAAAACTTTTAGTATGTATGATTTCAAAACTTTCTGAGCCAACATAGTATTTAAAAATCTTGGCAGCTCGCATGATGGTTCAACTAGCTAAATGCTCCACCTCCAAGCACCAGGATCCAACATGGGCCCTGGCTCATGTTCCAGCTGCTCCACTTCCTAGTCCAGCTCCCTGCTTGTGACCTGGGAGAGCAGTGGAAGATGGCCCAAAGCCTTGGGACCCTGCACCCGTGTGAGAGACCTGGAAGAAGCTGGGTCCTGGCATTGGATTGGCTCCGCTTAGCTGCTGGAACTGTTTAGAGAATGAGCCAGCAAATGGAAGATCTTTCTATCTCCCTTCTCTGTAAATCTGACTTCTCAATAAGAATAGCTTTTTGAAGATGTATTTGTTTTTATTGCAAAGTCAGATATACACAGAAGAGCAGAGACAAAGAGGAAGATCTTTCATCCAATGATTCACTTCCCAAGCAGATGCAACAGCCAGAGCCGTGCCAATCCGAAGCCAGGAACCCAGAGCTTCATCCCAGTCTCCCACATGGGTGCAGGGTCCCAAGGCTTTGGGCCGTCCTCAACTGCTTTCCCAGGCCACAAGCAGGGACCTGGTGGGAAGTGGGACCGCCAGGATACAAACCAGCACCCAGGGCGAGGACTTTCAACCACTAGTCTATTGTGTCAGTCAGGCCTGAATAGATTTTTTAATCTTAATTTGAGTAGCAGAGAGAGAGAGAGCCAAGCAGCCCTGAGGCTGGCCCCCCAGATGCCTGCGATGGGCTAGGCGAGAGGTGGGTAGCAGCCCAGAGCCTGCCGCTCTGATACCTGATACATCCCGCCATCTCCCCCCAGCTGCATTGGCAGGAGGCCCAGGTCAGGAGGCAGAGGCGGCACTTCTACTTTCTGATGTCCCCTTGTAAAGGGGTCGGCTAGGAAGGGGCATAACACCCTACACATTGCCAGGCTGGGCTGGCCACTCAGCAGTTCCAAAAATGGAAACGGAACGCAGAGGGAGGGGGAGGAGAATCCCCAGAAGCACTCGGCCTCCTGGGGGGCAGGGGAGGAAGGAACCCAGGGGCTGCCAGACAAGTAGGCCAGGGGTTCTCCTACCTGACCACCCACCAGCCGTCCAGGAGCTTATGAATGACCTCAATGGTTTCACCCTGGGCCAGGGTTATCTCGTCCTCCTCCGCGGCGGTGTAGGCTTTGATGGCGACATAGGGTTCACCTGGTCCACAACAGGTGGGTATGTCGAGGGTGTGCGAGGGTCTGCTCTTGCCCTCAGAGCCGCCACACCTCCCATCTCGTCTCTGGCTTCGTCTGCAGTCACCCGTTGCCACCACGCCAAGTGTGCCCCGTGGACCTCTCTGCTGCCCCATGCCAGGTTAGCTCACCCATCCCCACCTGCAAGCAGGCACTCCCTCCAGAGGCGGAGCTGAGGCCTCAGAAGTGGGGGAAGGGCAGGGGCACCTGTCCACATGATACTGGGGACCCCGTTCCCCCCAAGTGCTGAATTCTCTGTAGAGCCCGTTGGAGTGTTTCTGAGTCACCCTCCTCCCTCCCTCCCATGCCATGTGGTTCTAGGACTGCCAGCTTTTCCCTTTTGGTCAGGGCTGACACCACCTCCTCCAGGCAGCCCTCCTTCCGTAGCCTCACCCCTGTCCCCCTCCTGCCATGACCCTGCAGAGCAGAAGGGCACCTGCATAGTTGGGTTCAGGGTCCTCCGCCTCATCAGGGCTGTCCAGGGGCTCCAAGAAGGACGCGGGGACCCAGCCACGCTTGGTCTTCATTTGGCAGAACCACCAGCCTGTGCCCAGGGGTGCAGAAAGGTCATAAGGGGCGGGGCCTGGAAGCCCCCTCACCCCCAGCCCTTGGGTGACGTGACACACACTCAGCTTCAGCAGTGGCATCTCCACCAGGCTGGACACCGAGATCACCCCTCCCCCAGCACCCAGGCTCTCACGCCTCCCAGCTTGTGAGCTCTCTGCGTCACAAGTGGACATTTGCACCCCTTGATGGAGCAGCCCTGAGTGCTCCCTCAGAAGGGGGCAAGTCTGGGAAGCAGCTCCCCATCCCCGTTTTCCCACACCCACTGTGTGGACCAGGCTGGAAGGAAACCAGTGGCTGCCAAAGCCTTGGTAGGAGCTCCCCCACAACCCCAGCCCGGCAAGGGTGGGAAGTAGGGCAGCAGGGGATTGGGATACGGGGACACTGACCACTCTCATTCTTCTCCACGACATCCACCACGTCGCCCGTGGCCAGCGCCATCTCCGAGGCCGAGCTCTTCTCATAGTTGGCGATGGCACGGTAGGTCTGCAGGATGATGGGGCCTGTGATGTCTGTGGTAGAGGAAGGATACAGTGAACCGGCGCGGGAAGGAGAGGGAAGGGGCGGCCCCAGGAACTGCCACCACCAGCACCTAGCTCCAGGCTGGGGACACACACCACGCAGAGCTCCTAGTAAGCACAGCCTCAGGGTCAGCCGTGCCCTTCCAATTCATGTCCAGCTGCTCCCCTGCCTGCCTGGCTCCCTACTTACAACCTGGGAAAGCAGTCGAGGATGGCCCAAAGCCTTGGGGCCCTGTACCCAGGTGGAAGACCAGGAAGGGCTCCAGGCTCCTGGCCCCAGGTCACCATTGCAAGCCTTCCCTCTCCCCCAAGACCCAGCTCTCACTCGACCCCACAGCCCTACAGCCTGCCTCCCCCCTCCACCTTTCCTTCTGCCCTTGGTCTTAGCCAAGCCCACCGCCTCCTAATCCCGCCCACCTGGCACTCTCTCTCACCTGCCATGCGGCTCTTGCCATCTTTGGGCATCAAGTATGTCTCCGGCTTCTTTGCCCTGACAACAGAGCAAGCAGTCCATGTTAGCTGCTGGGCTGGACCTCCCGCTCCCACTGGGTAGATCTGCAGAAGGACTTCCCACAAGGAAAAGAACAGCAAAGGGGCCCAGGGTAGCCACAGAAGCAACGGCAGGGAATGTGGACCAGCAAGGGGGGAGGCCTGGGGAGCCCGAGGGAAGACACCACATGGCCCCATGAGGACAGCACTGGGCTGCTGGCATCTCCAGGGCTGCCCAGTGCTGCCTGCCATCTCTCCTTCACGCTGTGTGACTGAACATGTGGCTCCCCCTCTCAGAGCTCCCAGGCTGCGGAAGGGGGAGCCCCCAAGTCCCTCTCAGGCCCGGTGTTCACTCACTGGCTGTCAGTAGGGAGCTGCAGGTCTTCTGGGCGCACCTTGAAGAAGTCCAGCAGGTGGGGACAGCGCGAGATCTTGGTGGGCAGCCCCATGAGCGCGCTGCAGTAATCGGTGAGGGTGCCCTGGCGACTCTCGGCTACTCGCTGCCGCCCATCAAACCACCTGGGGGCTGGCCACACAACGCAACAGGTGAGCAAGGTCAAGTTCAAGAGTGGGGCTGAACAGAGAGGCTCCTGGGCGAACAGGTGCAGGGGAACCTGGGGCAGCTGACATGCCCCCACCACATAACTCACCTGGGAGGTGGGGGATGATCCTGTCACCTGGGTTAATTTCTCCTGCCTCAATGGGGAACATTTCTTTTAACGTCTTCTAAACAAAAGAAGGAAAGCCGTCAGGAGGAGGGGTTGCCTCATCACCATCCTTGGTCCCACCCGGCATCCAGGCCTGACCAGGGACACCACCGGGACACGGTCAGTACTGCAACTTCCTTCAGCCCTCTCCCGGCTTCCACTCCGGTCTGTTTTCATTCTGTGCGCGGGCAGCATCTTCCTAATTCTGTGTTGGGGTGCTGCCACCATGACTCAACAGGCTAATCCTTTGTCTGCCAGCGCCGGCATCCCATAGGGACACCGGTTCCCATCCATCCTCCCTGCCTGTGGCCCGGGAAAGCAGCGGAGGACGGCCCAGGTGTTTGGGTACTTGCCACCCACGTGGGGACCCAGATGGAGTTCTGGCTCCTGGCTTTCACCTGGCCTAGCCTTGGCTCTTGGGGTCATCTGAGGAGAGAGCCAGCGGCTGGAAGATCTCCTTCTTTGTGTCACTATGTCTTTTAAATAATTGATAATAATAATAAAAAAGAATTGTAACAAGATGTTTTGCCACAGGGCAGAGAAATGCTCCCTTAGCTACGGGCTGGGAGGCGTCTGGGCCGTACGCCTAGCCACGCCCACCCGACCGGGCTCCGCCCCTAGGGTGGGGATGACCCAGGGAGGCCCCGCCCCTCCACCGGTCCTTCTAGAACTCACGTGGAACTCGTAGATCTCGGTGAACCGCCGGTAAACGACCTTCTCTGAGAGGTCCTGCCACTTGACCAGGAACATGTACACCTGGAGAGAGGCCCGGGCAGGCGCTGTCATTCAGCTTCCCTGGGGTGGAGGTGGGGGGCAGGAGGCAGCTGGGGCACAAACTTGGGGAACCCAGGAAGGAGAGGCCTTGGGGACTGAAGCCGAGGAGCCTGTCTCAGAATGGGAGCTGAAAGGCAGGCTTGGCCCCTAGGGCGGGCCTGAGAGTCACACGGGTTCCATAAGGGCAGCTCTGGCGTTTGGGGAGTGAGCTAGCTGCTAGAAGCAAGATCTCTCTCTTTCTCTCTGCCTCCTTCCCTTACCCCCACCCCCCATCATTTTGCCTTTCAAACAAATAAATCCTTGAAAACAACAAAACATCTACAGGGGCTGGTGCTGTGGCACAGGGTGTTAAGCTGCCCTAGGAGGTGCTGATTCAAGTTGTGGCTGCTCCATTTTCTTTTTTTTTTTTTAAGATTTATTTTATTTTTATTACAAAGTCAGATATACTGAGAGGAGGAGAGACAGAGAGGAAGTGGAGCTGCCGGGATTAGAACCAGCGGCCATATGGGATCAAGGCGAGGACCTTAGCCACTAGGCCACGCTGCCAAGCCCGGCTGCTCCATTTTCATCCAGCTCCCTGCTTGTGGCCTGGGAAAGCAGCGGAAGACAGGCCAAAGCCTTTGGATCCTGCACCCACATGGAACACCCCGGAGGAAGCTCCTGGTTTGGCAGCAGCCCAGCCCTGGCTGTGACCAGTGCATTTATCTGGGGAGTGAACCAGTAGATGGAAGACATCCACCCGTGCCCCAGGCACCATTCTGGGTTTGTTTATTTTTTGTTAATTTTTATTGGAAAGGCAGATACAGAAAGGAGAGACAGAGAAAGATCCTCCATCCCCTGGTTAACTCCCCAAGTGGCTCCCATGGCCAGAGCTGAGCCAATCTGAAGCCAGGAGCCTGGAGCTTCTTCTGGGTCTCCCACACGGGTGCAGGGTCTCAAGACTTTGGGCTGTCCTCGACTGCTTTCCCAGGCCACAAGCAGGGCATGGGAAGGCAAGTGGAGCAGCTGGAACATGAACCGGCTGCCATATGGGATCCCAGTGTATTCATGGCAAGGACTTTAGCCATTAGGCTATGGCGCCAGGCCCAACCCTCTGTAATTCTTTCAGATAATATATTTTTAACTCTTCCCTCAATGTGCCATCCAAGGCCAGGCACCCCATGCAGTGAGACCGCCATTTGGCCTTCCCCTGGCTTGGGAACCCAGTGACAGAGTGGATAGGGGGATTA